>NC_138052.1:61145251-61515251 GCF_964194185.1 Rhinolophus hipposideros
GAACAACTCAAAAGTCAGGTGTTTTGGGACCTTGATTGTAAAATTCCTCCATATTTACTGTATTACTTAATGTAATTATGAGTGTGATATCCCATTATAGTCACAGGTCCTGCCCAATATCAATGAGAAAGATTTAAAAGATGTATACACTTGGAAAAGGAACTTGGAGACCATCTTAAAATTCTGCCAATCGTATTTATCACCTAATTTTGTTGTAGATTTTGTTTCTGGATTTTTCATTTTGTTATCCTGGTTGTACTATCTTTTTTTATAAAGGAATTCACAAACTAGGGCACGATTATCATCTTTTACAAAAATGCTATAATTAAATATTTTATGTTAACAAAATGAAATGAGATAATAATCATAATATGAAAAGATATTATAGCATCATAGGTGTGATCTTACCATTTTATGAAAATATAGGCCCTTAGGCCTTCATCATTTTATCTTCCTCAGTAATTTAGGTGCTCCTTCTATTCCCCTCAGTAACACATTCATGCCTCTATCACTGCAATTAGTAGTTTTTGTCTGTTTTCCTTGACCAGTGATTTTTATTTATTTATTTATTTATTTATTTATTTAGTATGTGGAAACCATCAAATTACTATATTTTTCATATTATGCATTAATATCTGTGAACTGGTAGGATAAATATTATGAGACAATGTCCCTGAATATTTTATAGAAATGTAGAACTTATGCTTTCCAGGTTATATTTTGTTCCCCGAGAATGAAGAGCATTATGAACTAAATCTACTGATTCCTTTTAAAAATGTTCTATAGGGCTCTTTAAAATGCAGAGCCCACACGATCTAATTGGCAGTTGCACATATCAAGTTGAAATTGGAATTGATTATACATATACATTAGTATCATCTGTTCTATTTAGAGGTGAAATAGCATTTCTTTTTTCACTTTGGCTTCAATATTTGCTTCGCAATCAAAGTGCTTGGAGTTGTAAGTTACATCGGCATAAAATACTAAGGAAGGTGTTTAACAAAAATTAACTCTTCAAAATGCTCTTTAGTAGTTCTGAGATCAAACAAAGGTAAGCTACTAGTATGTTATACCTTATCATCCATAAAGAAGTATTAATTTCCAGATGCACACACAGTACTAAGTTTATAGATCACCTGTGAAACATACGTATTTCCTGGCTGTCAGGAAATGATTTATTATTGTTTTGTGTTTTGCCCCCTGAGTGAAGGATTTAAAATTAATCGTCAATTTATATGGATATTTTTGATGATTTTTCTTTAACATTATTTTATAACCATTATATTTAATCCACTTTAAATAAAAATATTATTTCAAGACAATAAAATTACTTTAACAAAAAGCAAAAGGATTACAAATTGATACTGGAAGCTAAGATTTTACATATTAACAATTTGTACTGTCAATTGAATGTAAAAATAAATAACAAAATAAGAAACTAAAATCTCACCAAATTTAAACATTAAATAATGCAGAAACATTTTTAGACCATCTAAAAATTAGATCCTGTTAACCCAAATTTAGCTGAATTTGCCAGATATTCCAATCAATCATTGAATCCAATATTGACTTGAATATTGTTAAACAAGAACATGAACTGCATTGTTACCCAGCTTCTTCCTTTATTCTAATTGGAACCAGCCTCAGGCATGAAGAAACCAGAATTATGGCTTTTGCTTTAAGATTATTATTATTATTATTATTATTATTTTAATTAAATTTATTGGGGTGACAATTGTTAGTAAATTTACATAGATTTCAGGTGTACAATTCTGTATTACATCGTCTATAAATCCCATTGTGTGTTCACCACCCAGAGTCAGTTCTCCTTCCATCACCATATATTAGATTATTATTTTTTTAAGATTATTTTTTAAAGTGTTTTTCCAAATCAGTATTAATATTGGTACAGAACTATAAAATCAAATTGTTTAGAAAGCATCCACAGAGAAACTCTGACTCACAATTTACCCTAACATTTGCTTCTCATTCATACTTTTCCTTCAAGATCTCATGGATCACTGAACTCTCACCTTCTCTCAAATCTGCTATACCCCACAATCCATCCATTAGTAAGAACGGATGGCTCCACCCTCAATTTTATATGCACAGTTGACCAGTTTTCACTTCTGCGTGGCCCACACTTCAGACCTAACTACCTTCATGTGTCATTTCCACCAGACCCTCTGCTTGGCCAGCCTGCTGTCACTTTTGTACTACATATCCTCTCTTAATGGTCTGTTTTCCATGTATTATCAGAGTGGTACTTTTAAATAAAAAGTCAGCTTATATCACCTGTCTGTTAAATCTTAACCAGTGCCTTTCTGTTATTCTTAGAACAGACTCTGTATTCCTTATCGTGTTTACAAAGCCTTACAGGATCTGGCCCTTCTGACTTCTGCTCCTTCCACTTTCCTTCTTACCTACAGCCACTGAAAACGGGCTTCCTCGCTGTTTTTCCAAATGCCAAGCTTGGTTTTTCTTCTTGGTCTTGTCAGAAATCTTGACTTACTGCTTCACTTCACTCTGGTCTCTACTCAAAAGTTATCTTCCCTGTGTAAACCCCCAATCTAAAATTGTTCCCCGTCATGTTACCATACATATACATACATACATACATACATACATATATATAACATAATATTAATAATGTATATATATATGTATATATATATATATATATATATATATATATATATATATATATATATATATATATATATATTCTGTCACTCTCCCTCTTCCCCACTACCCCCCAAGAATGTCATCTCCATGAGAGCAGGGAGTTGGTCTTCTTCAGGTGTATTTTCCCAGTACTCAGGTCAATACCTGAAAACAGAAAGTGTCCAAAAATATTTGTGGAAGGAAGGACGGAAGAAAGTAGGGTAGGAAGGAAGGAAGGAAAGGTGGGAGGGAAAGAGAGAAAGAGGGAAGAAAGAAGGGGTCATTTTTTTCAAGGCCTATTTTCAGTGTTTTTCTCCTCCTAAAAGGAAAATAACTTTTTTTGTACTCACATTTGACAACTGATATGTGAGATTTTTCCACACTAAGCAATTCTCTAAATCTCGGTGGACGTGAACTGGACGTCCTTGAGTTTAGCTCAGTTCTGACACTATTTACCCAGAGTTAGTACATATCTCAGGAGTTAAGGGGTCAGTCATGGGGGAAAAAATGTAAAGAAAATATAGGACACTAAATACTGGAGACAGGTTATATTGAGTACTGTTTATGAGTAAGGTGATGCGGGAATACCATAAATGAGACTGCATTGCATCAAGTAATATTAGATGATACTGATTCATGTATGCATATAATGTATTTTTCCAAAAACAGAGCACAACTGTAATTTTAGGAGAATTCAAAAGTAAGAGAATAACACAAAAGGGATAAACAAGTTTAAGAAAGTAAATAAAACTAAGGTGAGCTGGTTTACGAAATGCATATCCTGGTAGTCTAGCATATTTGCTAAAATTGGGCCATAAATATGGGTTCTAAGATTTCTAAAAGCCAAAACAAATAAAGAAACATAATTGATAGTTCCCATTAAATTAAACATATCTCTTGTTGGGAAGCTATAGAGGTCATTTTGCATTGAGCTGAGGGCAGAGTGGAAAACTGCTGAAGTTCCTTTCAAGTCTCACATAATTACCAAACTGAACTGTAGAAAGGTCCTATTCTGAAATTAAGATAAAAGCCAAGTTGTCTAAAGACATAAACTATCTGAAAAATTATCCATCTGAATGCCTCATTCCTCAAGGATAAGTAGGGCATTCATGTATTTTGTGCAGAATCACACACAGAATAATTTATTTTGATATAGTATTTTAACTTTGTAATGATTCCCATCTTCAATTTATCACCTATACTGTGATACGGATATAAAATTTGATTAACGGTAGTTTTCACTAGCCATTTAGTATTATTTTTTCAAGAATTAGAAGGTATGCAAAACATCCAGACCTAGTTGTTAATGATCACCTGGAAAGTAGAACCATAGATAATCATGCACTTTGTTACTCAGTACTCTATTATAAGGATTATTTTTGTTAGGAAAAAAAGATGAGATTCCACTTGTACCATCACTGGGAATTTCCATTTCTGTTAGTGGCAAGATGATAAAATAATTCTTATTAATCAGTCCTCAGATATATGCTGGGACTTTGTGCTGAGCATGGTGTTAGGAACTGTAGGAGGAGGGATGGGGAAAGAGAGATGTAAGAAGTGGCCTTCACCCTGGTTTGCTTATACAGAGGACATATGCGTTCAGAGAGCATTGGAAGTTCTATTGGGACAGGTGGAGTACTGGGTTGGCACTCCACAAATCAGAGTTTGGAAACGAATAACTGACATTTACATAGTGCTTTAATGTTTATAAAATACTTGCCCATATGTTTGATCCTCCCAGAATCCATGTAGTTAGAAAAAACCACAAGATTTCTCATATTTAAAGTCTCCTAGCACATGTTATAAACACTAGCTGTGTATCAGGTCCTCTACAAGCTGTTTTACATGCTCTTTCATTTAATCCTAATTAAAAAGTAGGTGGTTATTACGACCTTTAAAATTTAGGAAGCAAATTGTGGAGGGTTGATATTTAGCCTAAATCACCCTTTAAATTTTATAGCCGGAAATGGAATCAAGCTTTGCCCTCCAAACCCAGCGAGTGCCCCTGCCAGCATTCCCAGTGCTAGGAATCCTATCCGTGATGCTCCTGCTCAGACGTGGGCCCTGTTACCTGACATCTGGAAACCTCTGCAATGGCTGTTTGCATTCAGGCTCAATCGTCCACACACAGTTAATCTTCTAGAAAGATCTATAAGGGGAAATCTGAAAGGCCATAATATCTTAATTATTGTTAACCCAAATGATGGAGAGCCGAGAGGCCTGATACTGTCAGGTCCAGCTGGAGTCCAGACCCACCGCTCTCCACCACTGTGCTTCCAGTCTGCTGTGGTTTGATGCCACAAGCCACTAACCACCTTCCTTTTCCTGCTTAAGCTAGAATTGATTTTTCTTTATTTGGAAATGAAAGAACCCTGACTGTAAGTTTAAAATAATGTATCAGATATAAAAGGGCTTCTGTTTACTGAATGAGCAAACATTTTGAGTTCAACTTTACCATGATGGATGGACAGTTTGAAGATCATTGTTTTTCAAAAACATGAAAAATAGGCTTTCAAAAAAACCCAGTGAAAAATGTCAAATGTCAGCTAGTAAAAAGTGGTCTTTTTATTTTTAGAATGCCCATGAAATTATGCTTCTAGTAATCATTACAGAGGTTAAATTCTTGGTGTGAAAAGTAAAATAATGGAGACATTTAGAATGAAAATAGTGGTTGGTGGCATTTATATTTCTATGTAAATGTCAAAATTAATTTTCTTCTGTTTTTGAATAAAATATAGAGACCTTGTACACCAATATAATTTTCTGTCCATAAAATAATGTGGCTTCTTTCTTTTCATTGTTATTTTGGTCTTAGCTTATGATGTTTAGTCACATCTGGTAAGTGGAGTTAAGTCACTTGAGTCCTTAGGTGATATATATAGTCATTAACATTAATTGTTAGCCACATTCTGGGCCTTTTATAAAATGAAGCATGAAGGAATTAACACAGTTGTGATGGTGTATGACCTATTTGCTTTTCAAATAAAAAAAAATATTTAGATGTTATATTTGTCAAAAGTAATACAAAAATACTTCCTGAGAAACTTTTTTTTTCCAGAGGAAGTATGTAAAGTACCTGGAAATATTTTTGTTTTAATTTGGTACCTAGGTAAATAATGAGATGCTTTTGGATAGACTAGACAGCCTGGATGTGAATCTCCCCATTACTACTTAAATCACTGTGTACAAGTTTCTCCTCCTCTGTGTTTCTTCATGTGTAAAATAGGGTAATAATAGAACCTACTGGATAACATTGTTGTGAGAATTATTGGGGATAATATTCATAAAGTATGTGGAACAATGCTTGGCTTACAGTAAAATCTACTAGCTGTTAATTGTTCTTATGATATGATGCAGCTGAATTCAAGTAGCATTTATGTGTTTTGCTAATTAAATAATGGGACTATAAAATCCATGACTTGTAAGTTCCAAGTTTCATTTGAAAGATCAGATTCTTTTTTTGTCGTGTCATTATCTGAAAAGCAGCCTGTCTTTTAATTTTGTATCAGGGAAGAAGTTATCAAGGAAACAAAATCTACCAATGGGTGGACAGTTCTAGGGGACTGAAAGTCTGGGTGCCCTATAAAGAAAACAACAACAGGAACAAAAAACATTCATAGTTTAATCTCTACTGGATTTATATAATGCTCTTGGAGGGAAGGCACACCAGGGGAATAAGAATTAGTAAGTATGCAGAGAGGCGGGGGTAAAGAATTAGCTAAAGCAAGGATTCCCACCCTGTCCTGACTTACTAGTCTTTAACGACTAACAGTCATTAGCCAAATGTCTTCAAGCTGTGCATACACTTCCAGGTCTTCAGAAGCCCCACTGCCCCCTATTGCAGTTGGCATGATTTACGTGTTTATTTTACTTCCTGATTCTTGAAGGTCTCTGAATGTTCAACCTCTTACCTAAAGCCACATACATCGTATTGTAGATATTAAATTGGAACTCCCTATGGCATTTTAATCAACGTTAAGCACAGTGGCTGCCATTTCATCATAAGGGAAAAAAAAGAAAAAGTTTGTAATGGTTGCAATTCTAGAAACCGAAGAAGTAAAGCAAAATATCAAATTAAAAATGGAGTATTTCTCACTTAGGACAGTATTTTACCAGTTTATAGTATTAGATGTTTAGATTACAGACCTGGACACTGTTT
Source organism: Rhinolophus hipposideros (assembly GCF_964194185.1). Taxonomy (NCBI): domain Eukaryota; kingdom Metazoa; phylum Chordata; class Mammalia; order Chiroptera; family Rhinolophidae; genus Rhinolophus; species Rhinolophus hipposideros. The sequence goes on from NC_138052.1 coordinate 61,152,075, forward strand.
TTTGAAAGTCTCTTTTGTTAAAGAATGATTTTAAAAATAGTTTAAACTAAGAAATATATGAATTTCTAACTTGAATTACAACTGCGAAAGAGATTCAAAGTATATCAGAGTAATAATTCTAATCATGTTTGCTTTCTCTCAGAAAGGAAAGTCAACTGCATGCGTTCCCCCCACTCCCATAAAAAAAAAGATTGTTCTAGAAAGATTTTTAAAAATTGACTGCGACATCCCATTTTTCCTCCTAGTGCTCAGGGCCAGTTTCTGTTATCTTCCCCCACCCACACCCCATTTTCTAGTTCTTCTTTGATCTTTATTACATTTGGCCCAGGCCGTTGCAGTACACACTTAGCTGATCTTCCTACCTTGTAAACTCTCCTTAGCCAAACTGTCCTGTTCTCTGCTGCCAGATTAATATTGGTAAAACACATTATCTTTGATCGATATCAAATATCAATAGCTGTCGAAGTATTTTTTTCTACTCTAAATTTAATTGGAAAAGCTGGCTCCTCCATAAAGCCAGCCAAGAGTGACTTCTGCCTTCATTGAACTTCTGGATCGTTCCTATTTCATAGGCTGATGGCAGCCATCCACGACCATGTTGCATCATATCAATTTGTGTGTACGCCATTCCTTTCAGTTGTCCGCACAGCAGCACATCACTGAGCTGGCATGCTGGAAAATGCCAGGTTCTGTGCTTGTTTGATCATAAGCAGTTGATAATTCTACAGTTGTGCATTCCAGATTAGCAAATGTCCCCCATGTTGCCTGCTAGGATGTAGACAGATTCTAATAAAGTATTTTGTACCTTCGACCTTAAACTGGCATCATCTTACAAAATATTTCTTTTACGAATCTTGTCTAGTGAATATAAATGCGAATTATAAAATTGTAAAGCTATTAAGGGATTTCAAAGCAGACTCTAAGTGATTGAGTCACCACGACTTTTTATGTTAACATTCTCATTGTTTTGTCAAACTTGTAGACAGAACTTCCTAATTGTCAAAGCGGGGAAGATTTCCACTTTATGCAGAGACAGAACTTTGAGTCTTCTAATATTAGTTGTGGATCCCAGTCCCTATATTACTTCTTGCTTTGGTTGGTGCATAAACCTTGAAGTTGATTTCACTCTGCCTGTTTCAATTCTAGGTTCCCTCTTCAAGCTGCTAATTCTGTCATGTGATCTATCTAGATCTCAATGAATGAAAATTACAAGCAGAAAACAACTACCAAAAACAATTGAATTAAGAATTGTTAAAAAGACAGTAAATGCAGACAAGGAAGGTACAGGTTCAGAACATGTGTTTCATTGTGAATAATTGGGAGAGTGATTCAGAGACATTAAATGTGAGGGTGGACTCGAGAGGCTCATTTATGAGTGGCTAAAGCAAGGGCTGTGTGTATTCACTCTGCTAAATATATGATTGCATATATGCAACGCTGTAGCAATCATTAACTTGGATAAAAATAACTAATATTTTTGAAAGACAAGATTAGCAATTAAAAAATCATGTTTTAGGCCTCTGCATAATTCTTTTACCTTCCTATCATAGACTCCTCTTCAGGTTTGTAGCATACATTAGTGCCCAGTACCAATTTTTAATAGAAGTCTCTCATTTTTCAGACATTTAGATTAGTATGGTTTGGCATTACCAAGGATATTTTTGTTTCATTCATGTTCAATTTCGCTACTCTTTTTTTCCATTCTAAATTATTACTAATCCTAGATGTTGAAACAAGTTTCTTAATTTCCCAATGAATTTTATGGGTAGGTGGAAAAAGGCATTAAAACAAAACTGAACCTGTCAGGTAATTTTAAGATTTAGCTTCAGCCTCTATTCCAAGGAATGGCCATTTAAGCTATTTAAACTTGTTTGTGATTACAGATTTACATATAAATCTGCATAGCATTTAGCGCTCTCCCATCCGTCTTTATCAGTGAGCCCACCTAAAGGAGCTGCTGTGGCTGCTATTCACTTGCGTGTTTCTCTTTGAGAGCTTCTAGGAAGTTTTGTGGGTTCTTTTCTGGTGATACAATGAAATAGTCTTCTAGCTACATTTGCATGTGTTTAGGTAAATAGGGGCAGCTATTTTGTAACTATGAAGGAACAACCTAAAGATAAAAGCAGACCTGCTGAGAATGGGAGAGCAGAAGAAATGAAAACACTAAGGGTCTCTAATGACAGCTTTGTGTTGTTGTATTTACCAAACTGAGAACTATTTGCCTTCACATTTCTTATGTGAGATGATAAGCCCCTGTGATGTGAGGCACTTTTAGTCTGTGACTTGCATCCCTAAAGCATCCTAAGTGAGACAGACTGTGTCCATGTTTGGTTACTCTAAGGTGGCAGATAAAATTGTGCATAGGACATAGCACTTTCAACTTTCTAAATTCTGAGTTCAGCCATGCTTACTGGGCTTTTGTGTTTGGGTCCTGCCATTGTAACTGGGTGTGGGTTACTTGTCTGTCCTTCCTGCCGCAAGTGACTTGTCTTATCTAAGTCTCTTCACTGTTAGTGTTCCTTATGTCCTCTAAGATCCGCTCATCCCAATGCATGATAACCAGGCAAGACATTAAAACATTAAATTTCAGTTTATATACAAAGGAAGTACCATTTGAACTTGTATAAATGAAGTGTGATTTTACTTAACTATGTATTAGTGTTTCTTGCTAGATGTTTAATAGATTGGGCAGTAAGAGTTGCAACGGTACTTTCATTGCACTCAGTGGTATTTTAGAAGGAATTTGCTTTATAATAATGAATCCACCATAAGAGTCAGCCCAATATATTAGGAAGTTCAAACACATTTAGTAGAGTCACATCAACTTACAGTAAAAACCTGACTCTGCCGCTTGATTGACACATACATGTGGGTCATTATGCTATATTAGTCTGGGTACGGTCATATTGAATTGCTACCACGCCGAGGATATTATTTTGAGAAGTAAATGAGATGCTGTATTTAAAACACTGGTTCATTGCCAGGCCTATACTCGATGTCAAATATACGGCACCTCAACTTTTCATAGCTCCCTGAAAATGAGACTGAGGCAAGGAATTCTGGTTTCTCTGTTAACCTGCTGATTTCATTTATTCCATACCCATAGACTCTATGACCCTGTAAAGGTGTCTTGCTCTTTACCATGGATTACATAAGTCTTTTGGGAGAAAGAATTTAAATTCATTCCTGTCAGGGTAAAACATAACAAAGCGTCAGTAATTGATACTACCCTAGGAATATAAAGTTCATGCTGGTCAAAGCAAAAATCAGACACCGAGATTAAACACATAATTTGAAACATGAGAGCATGTAGTTTGTCAGGTCTAGAAGTAAGAAGTAAAGTCAGAGATATGGTTTGGATTCTGAGATATCAGAATTTCTGGAACATTTGATCTTTTATAGTGATAAAAAAATATGCATCTTAGAAGATCTGTGATAAAAACTTTAGATAAAGACAGCATGGCTGAAAGTAACACTTTTACAATCAGAACCCATATTCTTTTCTTCCTTTGCAACCCCAAATTTAGTTCTTCTACACTATCCAAAACTCTGTTTCCCTCATCATTAAAACAAAAAAAAAGGGGGGGAAATTTTACTTAACCAATTTATCTTCCTTTAGAAACACATCATAAGATGTGCTTGTGTGATGTTTGTAATGTGGTGTAGAAATCTCCTGGACTTGCTATTAGAAGATCTAGGGTTAGTATTTCCTGTGTCTTTTGCCAACTGTGTGATCTTGAGAATATATATTTATAGACTACATGGACCTCTGTATCCCTATCTGTAAATTGAAGGTAGTATTACCTGCTTCGGATAATGGCTATATTAAATGAGAACATATGTGCAAGCACCTAGCTGTACAGAGCCTGACACAAAGTAGGCACCAGTAGATGTCTGTTGAATCACATATTCTTAAATTCAGTGCTTGTCTTCTTTTGCTCCATTTTCCTCAGGCTTGCAGAGAATCAGAATATTTATCTTGCAAAAATGTCAGTCTTACAGTAACTCTACTTTCATTTGTCTTTTCATGTAATAGAGCTATCCTCAGGGGTAGGAAATTTGTTTCACTATTTTTCCTTCTATTTTCATCCATTATTTTTTTTTTTGTATTCCTTCTACCCCAACCCCCACCCCCATCAAATATCTCTCTTAGAGTCTCAGCTTTGACCTGCCTCCCCAATATATCTATGTATTTTTTTTCACTAAACAAATTGTGTAGAATGAATACTAATTGGATGGTAAATATACTTCTAGTAACAATGTTATGGAACTAAACATATAACTGTATCAGAATACAGGTGCCTGAGCATCATGAGATATCATTGTTTCCATGGGTTGATGTGTGCAGCATAGGGTATGAGGCACAACAATAAAGCTAGAAAATTATAATGGGTATTTCTGCTGTGTATTTTCCAAATGAGAACACATTTGTGCTAATGGGAAGGATTGCGAAGCAATTCTCATTGCTACTCTAGGATTCAGAGTCTTGGAATTGTGCCTGGAAATAATGCATCGGACGGGTTGTAGGAGACTATCACCAAAATGAATTATTGCCACATTATTGGCAAATTTAGTAAGAAACTGATTTTGCTTGAACTTTAAAGAAAGTAGAGAACAGCAGTAGTTCAAATGGCCTCTATAGAGTTTATTCTATTTTTATTCATTCAGATATTTAGAAAGTTGTTCTCGTCTGATTCTCTTTCCTTCTCCTTTTCTGATAGTATACTTCTAGATCTTAGCTAATTCAGTTTCTCTAAATCTAACCAATGTTGCAATATGTACAAGATCGGATAATTAAGTTCATGAACTCATCCTAGAAAAAGTGCAACATACCTCATTGCTGAATATCACTATGATCACCTTCGAAGTACTCCCCTTGGGAAGAGATGCACTGATGCCAGCACCTAGTTCACCCTTCAAAGCAATTTTGGAACTCTTTTTCTGGAATGGCCATCAGAGTTGTTGTCATATTACCCTTGAGGTCCTGAGTATCACCAAAATGTCTTCCTTTCAATATTTCCTTTGTCTTTGGGAAAAGAAAGAAGTCATTGGGGGCCAGATCAGGTGAGTAGATAGGGTGTTCCAATACAGTTATTTGTTCACTGGCCAAAATTCCCTCATAAACAATGCCCTGTGAGCTGGTGCATTGTCGTGATGCAAGAGCCATGAATTGTTGGAGAAAAGTTCAGGTCGTGTAACTTTTTCACGTGCCTTTTCAACACTTCCAAATAGTAAACTCAGTTAATTGTTTATCTATTTGGTACAAATTCATAATGAATAATCCCTCTGATATCAAAGAAGGTTAGCAACTTGGTTGCAACAAGTTTGTGAACTTAAGTCAGACCTCATATGGCTTACATATTAATATATACAAATTGATGATTACCTCAAATAATATTAATAATATGATACAAAGAAAATGCCCAAAATATGTATTACATTATCATCAACATCATTAAAAATATAGTGACTTTCAACTGTATTTTTAGCATCGTACCAAGTGGTTTAGGAATTACAGAATATGACAAAAAATAATTCTGGTTTCAATACAGAAAGTAGGGATTTGCTCTCAGTTTCACATTCATTTGTTGTCTAATAACTGTTTTTTTTTCATCTTAATTAAAATGTTTGTTTATTGGTTCATGATGAATAATATTGAAGCATTAAGTGTGTTTGATGTGTTAAATTATACATACATGCGTTTATATTTTTGAATCATTTCTAGTCAATATATATTTTTTAAACTTTTATTTATTTTAAGTGTGTTTTTCTAGGACCCATCAGCTCCAAGTCAGGTAGTTGTTTCAATCTAGTTGTGGAGGGTGCAGCTCACAGTGGCCCATGTGGGGATCGAACCCACAACCTTGGGTTAAGAGCACCATGCTGTAACCAACTGAGCTAACAGGCCACCCCTCTAGTCAATATTTTGAATTAGAAGAATACCAGTGACCTGGAATAGCTAAATGGAAGAAACTATTGGCTGCATAAATTTGTAATGACTCCTTTAATATTAAACAAAGTCATGTTTTTATAATCAGTATATAAATATATACATATTGCATATGTATATGTATATGGAACTATATTTTTCCTCAAGTGTTAAAATCAGTGTATCCTATAGACTAAGATGAATTACTACTAGTTTATTTAACTCTCTTCAATTCTGAATGTTTTACTTAATATGAAAGAAATGGAGGATATTAGAACGGAGATTTGTTTTCTAAGCCGAAGATGTTTTCTGGTTAGTAGATATATTTTGAGTGACCGAACTTTCAGAAGGAATTTCTGTGCCATTGTCCAAAGGAAGGGATCCCGCAGAAGCAAGGGTGGGATTCCTCCATGTTTCAGGACTGCCAACTTCAGTGTGAAGCACCATCTGTCTTGCAGCTGAAAATCATTCGTCTTTAGCTTCATTTTCCCCTCTCAGTTCCTGATTTTTCCCAAACAAGTAAGAAGTTTTACTTTTACAGTGTAGGGAATCACTGTTAGTAAATGAGTATATATACTCATTTAACTGCAAATAGTGGCTCGTTGTAACTTAAAACAAAGTAGCACTGGTGTCTAATTGATTGGTGATTTCACAGTTTACATTTTTTTATAGAGCTAGTCTTCTACTGAGCGTTTCTAATGATTTATGACCTATAAGACATGCTATATTTCAGAGGGAAGACACACTGTTGTTTACTTTACGTGGCCAACGTTGGCATAGAAGTGATCAAAAACATTCACAACAGTTTAGTCATTTTTGTTGGACTGCTGAGTGAGCACATTTGTGTAATGTTAAAGGAATGAGTCGGCTGCATATTGTGACATGCGGTTTGCATTATGAGAACAGCATGTTAATGGCAAAAAATAAAAAATGCATGGGGCATCATGAGAGAACTCCAGATTTATGTTGCTTTTTAAAAGAAAGTTTTGATTTCAATTCCACCAAGACAGGACTTATTTATAATGGTGCATATACTGTATTTTTATCACTAAATAATGATTATCTAATTAAAATTATGTAAGATGTTAAGTGGATAGTTTCCAGTACTTAAAATGTGTTTATACTTTGATAATGTTCCCATAATTTTAAAAAAATGCCTATTTTAATTTAGTTTAATGGTCATTATTATTCTCAATGTTAACACCATAATTGAAAACACAACATTTTTAAAGTTGCCTTGCTCTGCACTTCATACTCACTGGGAAATTGACATCTTATCTCTCTTCTCAGTTTACTGTTCTCTTTGATATATCTTCTAAGGTGGACTAGAAGAAAGAGGAATAAACTTTGAATTACATCAGTGCAGTTCAAACACATTGAAGGACTTGCTTTCTGTGTATGTAGAAATGTATCTATCATAACATACAGTAAATTAAAGTTTTAATCTAAAGCAAAGATAGATGGACCTCAATTTGTGATAGTACATATTGTGCTTAAAATACAATATTTTTCTAATGGGTAAAGTAAAATTTTAAAAATAAATAGGTGTACCATTAGAGTAAATTGTTTTATCATTATTTGAATATTTATATAATTTGGATCATTAAAAGTCATTGCACACAGTACAGTATTTAATATTTTCTAATGCACACGCTTAGCTTCCTAAATAAAAGAAAGTTATGAGCCAACCAGTCTTGTTATTACCAGAAAGTCCTGTTTCTTCTCTGTCTGGTTGTCTAAATCTGAAGCTTATGCCTTTTGTGACTCCTATTTTTCTATGCTAAGAATAGTGAAAGAAAATCAAGCCCCAGATCCAGAAGCAAGTGTGTGTTTCTGTAGAGAAATAACAGAATGAGGAGGCGTTTCACCTCCAGGTAGCTGGACTGCAAGTAGAGTCAGCCCACTAGGATTGTGCCTGACAACACTTTTGTGATAAAAAAAATGTAAAATAAAGAGATGGTTCAAGTCTCCTTGAGAGATGTTAAAAATGCCAAGGAGTATATAAGGAGACTGTGTTTTTCCCCAGCATATATATGTATATGAAATTTTTCAAACCCACGTTGTATCGAAGCATTTCTCACTTTTTCTGCAATTCTCAACAACCAAGATTTTATAGAGTTTCATGTATTTTCTATTATGGACATAACAAATATGCTGTTGACATGTTTTTCAAAACAACAAATGCTAGGTCCCTTGCCCCATCCCCTCTGGTGACATTGTGACATGTGTCCTGATCCCTCCTGCTCCCCACGTGAGAATTGGTAGTCCAAAGTAATCTACAATTACTTCTTGTATTATTTTTTTGTAGATAGAATGTTAATATTTTATTAATATAATGATGTGGCATATTTCAAAAGCAGTAAATAAATCTTTAAGAATATTAGAAATTACAGAATGAAGTGGTAACACAAGGGAAATAGGTATCAAGTATCCCTTTGTGGAGGGTTGCTTGTGAAACAGTGAAGTTGAATGGCTATATCTATCCAAAGATGTGCTTGCTTTTCAGCATAAATTAGTCACTTCTGTTTTCCATTTATTTATCATAACAAGTATTTATATGTTAAAATTAGACAATTCACAAATATTGATAATTCTTCTAATTCTGTATGTGAATACTCATATACAAACACAAATAAAATGGGGGGATTCAAGAATATGATATATTTAGAAATGTAAATTCTTATAAATATTCAAATTATTATTGTACTATAAAATCATTTTACCCTGAAAATTATTATTCTAGATTTTTGCTACTTTTAACCCTTCCTGGAAATATTTAAAAGGATATTTTTTATATCAATTGATCTGTGAGTTTATAGGAATTAACATCTACATCCATTGGTTGATATGACTCAAAACCCTTGTCTCATAAGACTTTGAAAGTAAAACCAGAGGTGAGCAAAGATATAAATGTTCATTACAAATCCCCGAGTCCTGGGAGCTCTGAGGGTTACTTTTGCTTTTCAGTAAGCAAAACCTAAATCATCATTATTGAAGAAGGGCCATATTTGGTTTAAATTGTAGTTTCTTCCTCAGAAAACTTGCTTAGAGGAAAAGAACCCTTATTAACCTGATATCATTCCATTTGGTGTCTAGTCCAAGGTGAAAAGGGAAATTACTCCACGAGCAGAATAGAGGTGTTAAATGAAAACTTTCATGGCTGAAAGCTTTCCTGAGTTTATTAAGCCAGATGCTAGCCAGAAAGGGACAGATTTTGGGGCATGCCATCTAAACCCCTGGCAGCCAGACTAAATGAAGACAACATGTCCATTGTTCTGGAGTTGATGGGCTATTTTATGTTTCAGGGAAGAAAGATGGAAGTTGTTCTGAAATTATTTACATTGGCTGCAGATAAAGGGGTGGGAAAAGGTGAAGCAGAGACAGTTCTAACATAGATGCACAGTCTATAAGCAAGCAATATTTACTACTTTTGATTGGTTGTGAGCAACAATCCTGAAAGTTCATGCATAAGCAGGAAGTGATGGCCTCTGGTGGTCTCGATAGAAGTTCATTCAAATCTCCAACTTACATTGTTAGTGAACAGTCTATTGTTAGTTGGTCCACAGCTATCAACCAGTTAAATACTTTTATCATTTTTATCACTTTCCGGATCACTGTAATTTAATTTAGGACATCTGAGAATTGTTCTCTTATCAGAGTCCAGAAATATGGAAAGATATAGGTCAGGCTTTCAAGATTTCCAGTAGGAAAAGATCTTCTAGATTAGAAATATGAGGTTTGCTTATTAGAGGTGCAAATGCCTGAGTGCCCTTGGACCATTCTCTCTTTCTTACATGTAGCTGCGGGTAACACTGGACTCCAGCTCCCCAATCCAGACTTACTCACTCCTTCTTGTAGATCAGGGTCAAAAAGATCTAATTGAAATTGAGTGAGAGGACATACTGGTGGAAAGGATAGGGAACTCCAAAACTTAAAACTCATGGTACTAATGTATGAGGTTAATCAGTAATTTTAGCTAATGATGCATGTTTGTGTTGAAATCCACATTAGGATACTGAAATATGTCTTTCCCTTCTGCCTCTTCCCTATGCTGCCCTGTTAGAATGCCTTCAAGAAAGTCTTCTTAGGTGTAAATGCCTTCTTAGGTGTACCACAAACATAATGTGTGAGAGTGTACATATATGTATGTTTCTATCCCTTTGGTTGTTAAGTTATGACCAAGTTTTTACATTATGGTAATTTAAAAATAATTCTAAAAACAGTAAATTATAACTGAATATTCATGTGAATTACAGTAAAGGGACAATGAAGCTGAGGAAAAAATTGTTTGATATGTTTTCTAAGGCTGGACCAATTTCAAAAGCAATTTCTTATTTCAATATACGGAATATAATTTATCAAGATGCTTTTGTCCCTTTTTCTCTCTGTTTTACTTGCCTGGAAAAATCCCAGCTCCTGTCGATTACTGTATACTCTTAGACACGTCAGTAGGTAATGTGGCTGGAACAAACACACACACAAATTCCCATGACCATGTTGATTAGTCTCAATTTATGTTTATATTGCACTCCTCATCTGGTCTTTAAAATTGCCCAGAAATTCAACTGCCTTGTCTCTTCAATTTGTTCTTCTATTCAAGATGACTGTTTTCTGCTCTCTTCTTTCCTCTCCCTTCACTTCACCTCCTCTCATCTTCTTTTCTCTTCTCTAATCCTTACATCCCTACATCTTTCTTATTTAAATGATAAAATACATTCAATTAGAAGATAAATTCTATGTTTTTTTATCACTAAATCTTCTGACTACCAATTTTTAAATGTTCCAATGACTTAGCCTCCTTTTTTATTGTAATGAGTGGGGCTGCCTCTCCTTTTATTTTAGGACAGTCACTTCACTTGTGGATTTGACTATGTCTCTTTACACCTGTTCAAGGAGTTTGTTCCTGCATTTATCCTCTCTCTTTTCTGTATCATCAATTTTCTCCTGTTAATTTCACCTCAGCATAAATGTGCAGTAGTACCCAACAAAATGTCTATTCCTTCAGTCTGTGTCACCTGCATTATATATTCAGTCCTGCATTATTTCTTCCTTCCATTTGTAGAAAAATTCCTTGAGTTTCTCTACTTCCTAACAATCAAGCTGATCTATCCTCTTCACCCCTGAAACTATGATGCAAAAGTCACCAATAATTTCCATGTTTTGAAACTGATAGACATTTCTCAGGCTTGCCCTTTGTAGACAACTCAGTATTATTTAATTTTTTCTTAATGGAAACATTCTTCATTTGGATGCCAGAACCGCACACTTTCTTGGTTTTCACTTGACTTCAATGGCTGTTTCTTAACCATCTCCTAGCTGGATGTTATTTTGACTCATTTATAAAAATTTGACATGCTCTTGGTCTCCTAGCAGACCTCATTATCTATAAACTGGTTATTCAGAAATTATATTTCTAGTCCTATTCTACCTGCCAGTCCAGACTCCTATATCCAACCATTCACTCAACATCTTTTCTTTGATGTCTAATAGGTGTCTCAGAAATAACACATCCAAAACAGAAGTCTTGAATTCCACCTTTTAAACTTTGTTTTTCCTAAGTGCCCCTTTCTTAATAAATAGCACATTATTCAGTAAAAAAAGAAAGTAGTGTTTGTCCTTGAGTTCTTTCTTTTACTTTCGATATCCATTCATCAATTAGACTGATCAGCTCTCCCTTCGTTATAGAAATCAAATAATACTACAAAGGGTTGGAAGACATGACACAGTGGATAAAGGAACCACAATTTCAAGAACTTTGTGGCAAAAATTAAAAGAGATATCTATAGCTCTAATGGTATTTGAAAGATGGAGTGAAGATGATGATAATGCTAATTCATAATAGTTGAAAAGAACTTGGGTTGAAGTAGAAGAAAGAAAAAGTGTATGGGGGGGAAGCTGTTCTGTTCGCCTGAGATAAGAGACAAGGTAAAGAGAATAAGCAAAGAGATTAATGACTGGGTGTTTGTATTTCAGTCTTAAAATGAACAATCACATTGCCTAATTGACTAGTGGAGAGAGGGGAAAAAATGAGGCAATATTAAAGGGCTGACTGACATCAATCATCTCAGTAAAGTAGAAGCAAAGGTTATCCCTTAGGATATAACTTGACACAAGAGTAGAAAACATTTCAAACAGCTGCTATGAGGTATCAAAGGACGAGAAATGAAAGGAACACTGAGTATCTGGAAAGGCCCAGTCTTGATGTCTTAGTTGTGTGGAAAGTGTGATTTTCCAATCTCAGATGAGCTTCTGTTTTCTCCTGTACCCAAAGGCAGGGGCTGACATCACCCCATAAATGCACGACAGACTCCATGCACCCTGGGTTGTCCGTCCTGCGGGACAAGGGTTGTGGGGAGCAAGAAGGGCGGTGCAGGGTTAAGAAAAGACAGTAGCCATGAATAGAGTGAAGCGGGGCCAAGGGACATGCAGCCTCAAGGACTGGATGGCCTAATCAGGCCTACGCATTAGCTTTTATTAGTTAGGTGAGGAAGTAAAGAATATAAAGTTTGTCAATCTCAAGATCTGTGAATCCCATACACTATAATAGGAAACTGATTTAAGCCAATCACCCTTGCCTGCAGGCAGCTGAACCCTAAGTCTCAGGATGTCTATGCTTCCCCAAGGGACACAACCTTTGTGCATATGAATAGATGGAGAGCACATCATTGAATGTCTTCCCTTGCAGGTTGTGGGAAGGAATGCAGCCACAGAGGCAGAGGCTTTCCTTAGCCGGGGGAAGGTGGGGGGCTTTGCCCACCTCTGTGAACCCCGTGAGTTCTCCAGTACGTCCCCACTTGACTGCACCTGTCTTTGGTTGCTTTCCACGTGGAAAGTTGTACCCATCTTTGACTGTCCAGTCATCTTTGGGGCCAAACAGGGAGACATAAGGTGTAAGCACAAAGGTGAAGCAAAGTCCCTGAAAGGACCCTCTCACAGACTCCTTTCTTTAGGGGCAAGTACAAGGAGACTGACTGGTAGGCTGCTACGTGGCAACATTGGGTGACTAAACAGAGAAGAATGGCAAGAGAGTGCCAACCTTGTACCAATATTTATATATTGATGGCACGTGCCATCAATATATTCAAAGTATTGAAATAATCATAGTATTGAAATAATCATATTCTTTCAGGCTGTTCAAAGTCACTGTCTTTCCTCTATTTTATTCCCTTCTATGCCATTCTTACCTTATATCCCCTCTTTACCAGTCAATTGTTTGATGTACATATTTTTTTTTGTATTTGTTCTTTTAATATTCATATTGTTTTGTACCTAAGCAATTGCGTAATTTGGGGATTACCTGGTTCACCTTCTTATTTGTCAAAATAAGCATTGTGTCTAAGATCTATTCATGTTGTTATGTGCACCTTTAATCATTATCTTTAGTTGATCGTTCTACATGATACTCTATGACGTGTATCTACCATATTTTGCCGATCTCCTCTACTACTGGTAGACAATCAGATTGCCCCCATCTCCTTAATATCACAAACAATAATGAGATTTCTCACAGAAGGTCTTTGTGTATCTGTGAGAATTCAATGATCAAACACTCAGGAATGGAGCTCCTGAGTTTTAGAGTATAGGAACATTTGATTTGTTTAAGCACCATGGCTTGTTCTTCAAATGAACAAATTAATGAAATTAAAAGGATAACATTAAAGGGAGAGTTTACTCATTTAATCTTTAAATTTTGTAATTTACCTATGCATTATACCCATTCTGCAATTTAGTTCATTGATATTGCTTTTTACAACTTCAGCCATTATGTTTTCTTATGGAATAGTTTCCATTTGGTTCACTTATTCATGTCTTCTTATTCTTTTCTCAATTACAAATATTTCCTCCTTCGTCCTTAGGTAGGTACTATCTTCATTTCCTTCTATTCTTAGAATTTTTTCTTTCCTATGGAAAGTTTAACCTAAGTAAACTGCCCTATTCCTTACTGTAGTAAAATTTTCCTTCATTTTTGGTATTGTAACAATCACAGAGATTGCTTGATTTCAGTGGAATATTTGTCTGAAAATATGCATGGTTTTATTAGATTGTTAATTAATTTACGTTTCAGTAGATTTCTTTTGTCCAACAGAAGAAATGTATTTTTTGTGGCAGAGAATGATCATGGCTATTATCATTACTGGCTTGTTTATAATGTTATCTTTGATTAAAAAAAAACAAAGTGATTGTCTTTGTTTGTATAATTTGTTATAATCCTGTGCAGTGTGTGTAATCAAGTAAGATTTTAGTTCTGTTAGTTGGATTACTGAACAACCTTAGGGAATTTCCTAATTCTGAAAGTATCTTCAAATTAAGATTTGTTTTTATTGTTATATATTTTCAACAAATTTTGGAAGCTAAGATATGTGTTTGTGTTACAATAAAATGTATATTGTTTTAGAAAGCTTAATTTGTTAATTATCTTTGTAATTCAACAGATATTTACTGTAGATATGACCTGGGTGCCAGATATGCAAAAATAACATTTTTAAAACCTAAATACATTTAATTTTCTAGGACATACTTTTGCAATTCATTTGATTGGTAAAATGAAATCATCCAATAATGCAAGAGAATAAAAGGGCTAGCTCCATTTGAGTAGATATACTGAAAGGAAAATTTGCAAATTAGTTCAGTGAAGTAAGTTGGGGTTAGTTGCCAAAAATCTTTCTGAATCTGATCAAATGCAGTATCAAAAAACACATCTAGATTTAGGTAATGAGATATCTTATGTGAAACAATTACTGCAATAAGGCGAAGGGGTCATTGCAATAGGGGGAATGTGCCCACCATCTCAAAGGCTAGGCAGAGAAGGGCTTTCATTTTATAAAGCTGAGTAAATAATGCTAGAAAGAATAGGATGTGGGAAGGTAGGAAGATTGAGGGCAGTGTAAGATTAGGGACTGTAGGTAGACCAAAAACCTTTTGGCTCTGAGGTCAGCCTATTCTTAGGAGAGATTATGAAGGGTTGAGTCTGCTAAACTGAGGGTGGGTCAAAGTTCAGGAACCCTGGGGAAGGAGAGAATTTCAGTTAAATTTTGGTAGCAGGTCTTTTGTCTAGATTAGTACAGTGGCACAAATTAGTACAGATTAGCACAGATTAGTACAGTGGCACAAACAATTCAGCTAATCATTTATGAAGCAAAGAATGGGAATTTGGAGGGTCTTTGTCTGCCCTTGTCATGAGTAAACAAGGGCAGTGCCCTGAATCTTATCTAGGTCAAATGGGGAAGGGTGGTTCTTTGCTGTAAGCCATTTCCAGAACTCAAAAGGGAGGAGGAATTTCCTTAACCTTTGTTATTTTCCAGGATCACTGGGCTAGTGTAAAGTTCAACATTGTCAGGATGGAGATGAAGATAAGAGATTTTGGAGAAGAGTTTTGGCAACTACATGTGAAAGACATAGAAACGCACAGGAAGAAGACCAGAGAATTAAAAAATACATAGTTCCACTAAAGTTAAAAATAAGACATGCGTGATTCTAGTGGCAGAGCAGAACTCATTTTGAACTGTGACTAAGCAGTACTGTTGTGTGGGCAAGTGCAGTGATAATCTCCAGCACTGCCTCTAACAGTAAGGAAAGCATGATTTCCCAGTGTAAATATTTGGAAGCTCTGTTTTTAAAGATTAGATTTCCTGTTAATCAATTCCCTCCCAATAAAACCACTGACATTGTGAGTTGCTCTGCATATCAAGAGAAAATATATGAGAAGTTTCTTCTGAGGGCTGCTTTAAAAGCTGGTGAAGAGAATAATTTCTCTCTCTCTCTCTCTCTCTCTCTCTCTCTCTCTCTCTCTCTCTGACTTGCTTAAAACGCTCTTAAAACAAAACTTTATAAAATGAATAAAATGGTAAGTCTAATGCATTTATACTTCATGATTGTTAATTAAATGTAAGGATAAAAAACTGGGCTTACTGTACAAAATACCAACCAATCTAAAAACAGCTGACATTAAAGAGAGATTTAAATGAGAAAATTCCTTCAAGTGAAATACCCTAATAAAAGCCAGAAAATTTGAAACTGAAATAAAAATTTTATATTGTTATTTTGTCTGTAGATAATAACTGAATCTTCAAACAATGTGTATTCTGTAAATTCTAGTCTTAAAGTCCATAAAGTCTTGAGTCAGAGACTCTAACAGCATTGGGTAGTAAGCTATTTTATTCTAGTCTTTCAAACAAATTCAGACAGCTTTGCCAAAGGTAATGTTACCTCAGTAATTGATCCCGTAAGCTATCACTTGTAGTTAGGATATGAATATCAAAGTTTTTGGTGAAACAGCCAAAACAACAGATCTAAAAAGATGCAGTTCTTATGTGTACGATCAAGTTAAAAAAGAGAAATTATACTGTTATGATTAAGAAAATGTTGAGTAGGACTTGTGCAAAAAATTTCAAAATCTAAGGTTCAAAAGGAAACTAAACCTAGGATAGTTTTAGGTCAACATATGGGAAAGTCATGTTTATTCTATTGTAAATAATGTTTGCTTCACTATATGGAGTTTTAAGTGTCTTTAAAAATATTTCTTAGCATAATTTTTTTACTGTGTGATTATCGCATTTCAGAGTAAGGTAGCTGACCTCCGACTGAGGACACAAGATAATGAAGAAAACTCAGTGAGAGAAATAGTTAATTGAACATTGAATGACATTTTAATGAAAAATCTCAGAATCTAATTATTGAAACAGGCTGCTAGAAACCTGCCAAAGTTTAGCTCAGAATCATATAGACACATGGAAGTATATTGGGAACTCATCAAACCCATGCGAAAGGGATTGCTCAGATTGAGAATTCCAATACATCGCCTTCCCTGGAGTTTTACTCTTGATCTTAAGGGTACCCAAAGCACCTTCTGGTATCCTCTGGAGGTGCTGAGTGGTGCTGCCACCTCCACCCAGGCTGATAGACCAGAACAAGGGGTACTGTACAGTGCCCAAAATCTACATAGAATTTTGTGATGTTCCAACTTTGCCATAATTACTGCCCAGATACTTATTATCCAATACTTAGAGGGTTTACAGCTGTGGAAATGACTTTAGAATATGCCTCATCATTACAGGAGAAATGTTGTTGTCAGAATAAAATGGTTCAAATTTTGTAGCTTTCATTGTCACAAAGGATAGGTTGTATATGCCCATTTTTCTTTTTGATTCATTTTGGCCTTTATTTTGACTTCACTCTTGGCATTGATGGAAATTCATACCATTCTGATTTTGTTTCACAGACTTGGTATTTCTGGATCTTGTGTATTAAGGTTTTCTCTCACATAAGCCATTCTGAAGAATTGGCCACATCATCAGGTGCCCGAAGTGCTCCCTTTAGACCTTCGCCCACTCTCAGTCAGAATATCCTAGATGAGACCTCAGTGAGGGCCATGGGTGGGCTCTGCTGTCAGCCAGGTCACTAGGAGCCCCTTGCCCACAGTAAACACATCACATATGAGGATGTTCTGCCCTTCTGCATGAAACCTTCTTTCCTCTTCTCACCTTTAGCCTTTAGCCATCTGAAAAATGATGATTCACATCTATTTTGAAGCTTTTCCCTTGAACAAAACAGTCATTCTGTGCTTCATCCACTCCTTTTCAATGGTGTCTACCTCTTTTGTAGGGCTTGTCCTGATCCACAGATTCCCACACCAATTCCCCCTACCTCTTAGAGATAGCAAATTCTTTGAAAGCAAGTACCGTGTCATACTTACTTTTACTTTTTCACTCCTGTAACGCTTGTCTCATAATGTGGTCTCAAAATATATCTATTGAAAGAGCAAAGGATTTTTCATGAGTGTTATGAGATGTTGGTCGATACTGTAAAAAAAGGAAAATAGTGATAAGCATTCATATCCCAAGTCAGGAAATTTCAGAAAACACTCGTGTTGCTATTTCTTAGAAAATTATAAATGTATATTCTTTAGTACATCTCACATGGCTTCCCCTCCTCGTAATGTGAAATTTCTCAGTTTTTTTTTTTTTTTATCGGTTAGTTTTCTTGGCTGTGCTTAGATAGTATTGATCTGTAAAAGCAAAGACCGTTACAAATTGCAGTCATAAATATAATGAGAGAAGAAGAAGAAGAAGAAGAAGAAGAAGAAGAAGAAGAAGAAGAAGAAGAAGAAGAAGAAGAAGAAAATAATATGATAATATAATAAAGATAAGAAGAAGAGGAGGAGGAGGAGGAAGAGGAGGAGGAGGAGGAGGAGGAGGAGGAGGAGGAGGAGGAGAAGAAGAAGACTCACAATTGGGAGATTTAAGCAGAGAACCTTTACAATAGACACTAACTAGATCAAGAAGAGTTTAAAAAATGAACTAAGTGAAATTTTGGAAGCTTGGTTAACGATTGCAAGCAAAGAAGTTCCAATAGTTAGCCACTACTTTAGAGTATTTAGCAACCTGAAAGAGTTAATGCAGGATCTAAACTTGTCTGACATTCTCTCATTATTACCTTCCTGAATTACATACACAGAAAAGCACACAAAAGATTTGAGTAAAAAATACATCTTGAGTGCATTTATAGGAGAAGCATATATATATTTAACGTCACCTAATTTATCTTCCTAGAACTAAACCCAATGATTAGACTTCATTACTTTAACATCATCTCTGATCTTTTGCTGAGCAACAAGACTTTAAAATGATTTATGACTTATATTAATGTGAACTATGTTTTAATCAATTTTCAGATTAAAAAAAAATAACCTTGAAAGAATTCCAGGAAAATTTGATTTTAAATGCATTCATAAGGATAAAAATGAAATTCAGAACCAGCTGTTTTATAGGTTTGAATATTCATACCCTATATAGTTTCTTCAATCATAAAATATGATTTAATTATTTTTAAATAAGAGCTTAGGCAGCAGGTTGCAAAGCAGGAAATTGACATTCATTAATAAAAAGTAACTCTGAACTTCTGAGCATGTCTATAAATGAGTGGATTTCCTTTGGTAAATCAGTTTTCCAACCTAGATATGCTAGATTTATTTAAAGAAAGGATTGTTGACTATAAACTTTTATTTTTTTAATTAGGCTTACAAAAGGTTAAGTTTATAGAATAATTAATACCAGTTTGGCTCACAGTGTTTTGTCATGTGGCTACTGGTGTTTAAATAAAATTTGGGATTAAAAAAATTCGTCTAAAAACCTCTACCTTTAATGTTTACATTTTAATTTTTTTTTATTTACAGTTTTATTAGAGATTTAAAACTCCTTCCAACTGACTTTAAACTTGGAGTGGTCATGTTTTAATAAATTATAAATTATGAATTATAATTTTTTTCTTCATCACATTAAAATATTCCATTTATATTTTTGAATATAGCCAGATTTACTATAGATATCAAATGAATTTGCAAGGTTGTTTAATGATATTTATAACATGTTATAAATATTTAATATAGGATCTTATCTCTGGATCCTTAAGAAAGATAAAAGCAAAAAAATACATAGTGGGGCCGGCCCAGTGGATCAGGCAGTTAGAGCTCCATGCTCCTAACTCCGAAGACTGCCTGTTCGATTCCCACATGGGCCAGTGGGCTCTCAACCACAAGGTTGCCAGTTCAATTACTGGAGTCCCACAAGGGATGGTGGGCAGCGCCCCCTGCAACTAAGATTGAACATGGCACCTTGAGCTGAGCTGCCGCTGAGCTCCCAGATGGCTCAGTTGGTTGGAGCGCGTCCTCTCAACCATAAGGTTGCCGGTTTGACTCCTCCAAGGGATGGTGCAACTAGCAATGGCAACTAGACCTAAAGCTGAGCTGCGTCCTCCACAACTAAGACTGAAAGGACAACAAGTTGAAGCTGAATGGCACCCTACACAACCAAGTTGAAAGGACACAACTTGACTTGGAAAAAAAAAAAGTCCTGGAAGTACATACCGTTCCCCAGTAAAGTCCTGTTCCCCTGCCCTAATAAAATCTTAAAAAGAAAAAAAAAAAAAAATACATAGTGGTGTTTTGTAAAGAAAGTCAAAAAATCATTCTTACTTTCTTTCCCCCACATATAATGAGATTACCCGTTTCTTCTTGATTAAGCTTTGGTGCTTTCCATATTTTACAGATGTTGCTCCTCTGTCTTCTAGTTTGCAATGTTTCAGATGTGAAAACTGCTGCCATCCTAATCTTGTTCTGCACATACTGTCTCCTTTTTCTGGCTGCTTTAAAGATCTCATTGTTCCTGATTTGAGCAATTTGATTTTGATGTGTTATGGGGTAGTTTTCTTCTTGTATTTGTGGTTTGTTAAGCTTTTTGAATTCCTGAGTTTATATTTTTGGAAAATTTTCAGCCTATATTTCTTCAAATATTTTTCTGTCCCTCTCCTCTCTCTCTTCTGCTTCAGGGACTATTTGACCACTTGAAGTTTTTCCACAGTTCAGTGCACCACCATTCCTTCTTTCCTTTCTTTCCTCCCTCCCTTCTTTTCTTTTGTATATTAGACTCTTTTTCTGTTATATTTTAGATCATTTCTATGTCAATTTCACTACTTTTGTTTTTCTTAAGCCATGTCTTATCTAACACTAGTCCCATCTAGTTTTTTCTTTTGTTTTCTTTCTTTTAATCTCATACAGTGTGGTTTTATTTCTAGAAGCTTGATTTTGGTGGTTTTTTGCTTTGTTTTGTTTTGTGTTATCTTCTCTGTCTCTAATTAACTGCTTAATCTCTCCCCTAGCTTCCTCAGCATATGGAATATATCTGAGTGTCCTTACCTAATACTACTATCATCTATCATTTCTGAATCAGTTTTAATTGATTTTTATTTCCATTGTAGGTTGTATTTTTCTGCTTCTTTGCATACCTTTTTTTTTTTTTAAGTGACTACTACACTGAATTTTACCATGTTGGATTTTGAATATTTTTATTACTTAAGATGTTCTTGAACATAGTTTGGGATACAGTGAAGTTATTGGAAATTATTTGGGGGGGTCTTTTTTAAAAAAGATTTATTGAGGCCAAAGCATCATTTATTCTAGCTTCAATTTATTTCCATTTATAAGGTGCAATACTTCTTAGTAATCTAATTGATATCCTGTGAATTATGAAATTTGTTGTGTGAGCTATAGGCGCTGTTCTCTATAAACTTTGTTGGTGGCTCTTTCCTCATTCTTGGTCTCCTTAGTAGAATTTTTCTCCTTAAATTTGCAGATAAAAATATAATTAATAGATGTGTAGTAGCAAAAAGACAAGAAGATTAAGGAACTCTAGAGAAATTTCATTTAAGATATTTTTCTTATCTGCTGTGTCATTTATAATATTGAGTACTTATATTTATTCTTACCCAGTCAGTGTCCTTTGGAAGATTTCAGAATATTGTTTGTAAATACATATTGTGTTTTTTTTTTTTAATTTGAAAGAATTTGTGATTAAAATGCATTTGCATAAAAGAGATTGGTCAACATTCCTTCATTTATGCTTTAATATTTTGTTATTTTTATAGGATATAAAGTGCGGTTGAATTGAACATTTATTTGGTTGATCCTCATCATGAACCGAGCTTTTAGCAGAAAGAAAGGTAAGTGTGCCCATTTTATGGACCTGGGGTGGTCAGTTGAATACTACTATGAAAATCAAGCGGCGATGTTAAGAAACCAGTTTATCCTGTTATCAAACCATATGGTTCAGGAATGAAGTTAAAGTAGAGAACACATATCTGCAGACATTGCCAATTAACCTGTTTTGGTTATTGCCCTACTGAAAGAGTGGAGTTATTTAACATACTCAATTCAAAATACATTTGTGACACAGTGTTCTCTGACAATTTTATTCTGTGGTGTGAAATTGAAAAAAAAAAAAAAAGATTTGAAACCACTCCTAACTTCACCTCACATAGCCATACAATACTAAATTCCCTAGGCTTACATAAGTTTGCCTTGATTTAAATTAACTCATGTATGCACTCCAGTTTTTACTGAATAACATGTGAGGCTTGATGATAGGTGAATTGATAGTCATGAGGTAAAAATATTCCTTACAATTTTAAGGTGGGAATTTAAAATAAAAATAAATGTAATGTAATTAGCAATACAAGAATGAAAGAAACAGTTTTTGTGTTTTTTTTTGTTTGTTTGTTTTTTTAAGGGTCAGTAAAACATGGCATTTGACAAAATATTTCATGATCCACTCATAGGAAAGAGAAAAATGTGATAGTTTTATCTAGTTCAGTGAAGGTAAAATAGTAAATCTTCTCATTGTCTAGTGGTGAGCCCAAGGCTGTCTCCTGTTTAACCTGCTGTCTGAATTGGGAGAGAAAACAGCCAGTGCTATTCAAGTTCTTAGGTGATTAAAAACTGGAGAAAGTAATGAATGTGACAGGATTACTGATATGTGGAGGGAAGATGACCAGTGAGGTCATATTACACACTATAAACTTAGTAAAATACTGCTAATTGCCAAACATGGGTCCAGGAAATCTAGCACTTATCATTATTTGTAATATTGTTATTATTTGGAAGATTCGCTTTAAGTGCTATGTGGGTAAAAAATGACTGAAGAATAAAGTCAACCTTGTCATTAGCAAAAGTTCCAGTTCATTTTCTAATGTATGAATAACTAGCAGCCCAGAACCAGGGAATAGAATGTAGCATTCTATTCCATGCAGTTAGGCACAGTGTGTTCTCTCTTTACAGGACTAATTGACACATTGTAATGAGCTCAGATGAGAAAGGCTGGGATGACTTCAGAACTTTCAACCATGCCACAGGGAAGCATGGCTAAGAACCCTTGGTATGATAATAAGAGTTCTTTCAGTGTTTGAAGGGCCGTCATTTGGTCATGGTACTAAGTTTAATAGAGTACAAATAGATGTAAATTATAAGGTCATTGATTTAATGTAGGAAAAATCATTCCAACAAAGTCATGCAAAAATACGATGGAATTACTGAAAGTGTTACGACTTTTTTGGTTATTGAAGTGAGAAGTGTTCATTTGGATGTGGTACAGAGGCTTAATATATTCAGTAGGGATTTAAGTAATGTGAACTTTCAACTCTGAGAAGCTAGGAATTTGTTATTTTACTTACTTTTCTGAATGAGGGGAAGGCAAAGTGATATTTATTGTGGTCCGTAGCTTGCTTCTGATTTAA
The DNA here is from genome assembly GCF_964194185.1 of Rhinolophus hipposideros. Classification (NCBI taxonomy): domain Eukaryota; kingdom Metazoa; phylum Chordata; class Mammalia; order Chiroptera; family Rhinolophidae; genus Rhinolophus; species Rhinolophus hipposideros. The sequence goes on from NC_138052.1 coordinate 61,175,065, forward strand.
AATATATCCCAAAAATAAAATAATGTTTCTTTTTTATTCTCTTTACTAGTAAACAAAATCTAGAAATAATTGTCTTATATATGAAATATTTCTAATAAAATAGTAAAAATCTTTCATCTCAACTTATCACTTTGATCACACTATCTTATTTTAAAAAATTCTTCTTGACCTTATCTTTTTTATTTGCTTATAATTCTCTTTCCAATGGTTTTAAAGTTGAAACTCCACATTTCTAATTTACTTTTTATTTGAAGGGAATTTGGAGAGCTTTTTCATTGAGAAACCCCAAGAGTTGGATAGTAATGTGAATAACTAGCAATTGTATGTTTGTCTCATTTGAAGACAGTGGGAATACAACCATGAGGAAAATTAGAGTGATTTAGAGAATCAAGAAGCAGAAGTACTTGTTATTTCCTGCTTTGCTTTACTCTCTTTAAATTTCCTTTGACTTCTATTATTTTTCAGGTCTAATGATTAAATATCTATCAGGGAATTATTAATCAATTGTTTTACCCTAACTCCAATTTAGTACTTGATGTTGGAAATTCGACCTAAAGTTCAGCAATCATTTCTGACTCTCTCATTTAGTGAGGTTGTTAAAGGAAAATTATTAGAGCCTCTGCTCCTAGTTTCAACCAATAGTACTATTTGATTGAAATTTAATTTGAGTTGGAAAGCTTGAATTATATGAGAGAACTTATATATTCTGAAAATCAGGAGTTTATATTATAGCACTAGAGAATATATAATTCAATCTGTCAATAACTAGCATCAACATACACTCTACTCTAAACACAGAAAGTCTATCAGTAAAAACTTATCTCTTATTTCATAGATACTCAATTTACTTAATTATGTGTAACCTTACTAAATCATCCCGAGCCTTAGAAGCCATAGGAAAAGAAATTGTTATCTTAAACCTAAACATAGTTGTTTTTTCTCTTTTAATTAAATCCCCCAATTAGTAATTTGCCTGCTATTCTTTCATTAAATTAGCCATCCAGGTACATCACTGATTTCTTTGCAAATGCTCTAATGGTATTAAAGCTGCTCATAGATTCTGAAAAACACTGAATGTATGAGCATTGCATCATTTTTTACAATATTGAGTAGTTGTGTAAAAACTACACTAACTTTGTAAATATTAATTAAATTTTAATGAATGTATTTATTTTATAACTCATTTCCCTGTTAGCTTTTTTCTTTTTGAATTTTAAAATCCTAAATTCTATTTATTACACAAAAATGAATATTTTAGTAAAAATACATGAACATAGCATGTGAATAAAAGTGATTATATAAGTAAACTAATTATACTATATTTTCCTTATCAGTTGACATACTAATGAGTAAATACAATCATAGTGTATAGCACTTAGAATTCGATATTTAAATATTATTTTCCTTTTTTATGACCCATTCATATTCATCCATTCATCTAACAACATTTAGTTTTCAATTTAATATACTCAAAATATTAAAATCTGATGATATAAGAATAATGAAATTACTGCATCTTTCTTAATAAGATCGTAATCAACATGCATTTTGAATACCTAGATTTATTGACCCAGCAGTGAGAGTGGTTTGACAATTGATAAATATTTCCCAATGTTGGCCTTTCCTTTTATGTAAGTATTCACTATTGAGTTAGTGATCGTAGTTTAATTTCAATGAAGGGAACACACACTACAATGTCAATATTCTCATTTCCGTAGCAGTTACATGGATATAACTGCTTCTGTGGGCACATACAGTGACCAGGGACCATCATCTGTACTAGCTCTTCAAGTGAAGTCAACCACATCTGTAGGAGTTAATATAAAGAGTTTTATTCTGTTTTCTTTTGCCAAACTATAAATTAGGATAAAAGTAAGGACTCGTTTTGGAAAACCTTCAGCTTTTATAAGTGTATTACTTATACTAGAGGTATGTAATAAAAAATCTCTATACTATCAGCACTTGATGTGTGGATATAAATTTTTGTCAGTGTAGCAACTGCAACTTGTCCACTAGTAATTTCATATTGTAATAGTTTGTCACCAGTAACAGCTAGATATAACTACCCTCTCTCTAGGTCACTGCAATATGACTATAACAGTGGTAATATCATCAGTTTTCAAAAAATAGAGCTTACAGGAGAAAGCAGTTATCTCTGCTTCAGGATTGGAATCAACCATTATATTCATGTTTCACTCAGACTTTATGTCCTCCCGATCAGTGTTGTATGTCTTGGAAAAGGAGACATGAGAAAAATTGAGTTTACAAGTAAAGAAAAATAAAAAGAAAGAAAAGAAAAAGAAAGGAAGGAAGGAAGGAAGGAAGGAAGGAAGGAAGGAAGGAAGGAAGGAAGGAAGGAAGGAAGGAAGGAAAGAGGGAAGGATGGATATTGGATTTTTTTTAGGGTTCATAAAAGCAGATCTATGGCATTTTTATTATTTTAGTGTATAGTATTGTGATTTCTTTCCTTTAATGTATGAGGACAAGATATATACCAAATTTAAGTACAAATTATTCTTGAATTAATCATGTCACTATCCAGTAGCAATCATAAAAGAAAACTATAATTAAAATGAAAATCCATGCAAGAAATAAAAGTTTTATACATTAATGTCAATGTCAGTATGTCAATATTGGTTTTTGAATCCAAGAATATGTTGGTTTTCAAAATGTTTCACCCAGGTACAGCTATCACATATCCACTTCAGTAGTTAGAAATAGCCCTGAAATGTGCCATGAACATGAGATTTCCCATATGTTCTGTCATCAAAATTCTTGTAAATATTGCATTGTATACCAAAAACATGTTAAATGTAAATATAGTGCACTATCCCTCAAATAGTATAAAATAATTAACATTCCAGAACTAGATGCCACATATTTCTGCAGTTTGAGAACATATTAATATTCTCAAACTAGCTTCTCTTAATTTTCAAGTGTTTTGAATTGAATGTTGAAAATATTTTGTTAATATTCCAATATTTCTTTTCAATATGTACTTATATAATATTTTTATGGTAAAATATGTCTTTGACTTTATCCTGTTTATAACATTGATTCTAAATTTGTTTAATTCCCAGGAATGAAATACTCATAAATTGCACAATAAAAGATGACATATTTGAAGCTTGAAACGTTTTACTACCAAAACAACGGAGTTAAAAAAATAACCAAATTTGATTTAACACTAATATTTTTTTGTTTTTTTCTCACTTGTGACTTCTATAAAATGTTTGGGAAGATATGCGGAATTATAAAGTTCAAAAATTGAATGAAAAGTATATTTTCTATTTTTATCAATAATATACAATACAAATTAGCTTCAATATCTTTTATCCTTTTGGTTACTTTTGTTTCTAATATTCTATTACACTAATCTAAGATACATTTCAAATTAAGATTATTTATATGAAAAACGCCTGAGAGTAGACCTTCAGTTAATGTTTCTCTAAATTTAGACCAAAAAATTATCCTAATATTATATTGATTTCTACAAGAACTTAGTAGTAGATGGACTTATTTCGGTTTTATTGTTGCTAGTTTAATTTTTTTGGTACACAGTAAAAGGCCATTTATTGTGGACTTCAAAAACAATAAATATACAATATAAAGAAACAAAGGAAACTATGAAGTTCCAGGGGGAAAGAAAAACATTATCCCATTCCCACAAAACAGCCAGTGTAAATATCTACTTTCTTTTTCTCTTTCTTTCTTTCTTTCTTCCTTCCTTCCTTCCTTCCTTCCTTCCTTCCTTCCTTCCTTCCTTCCTTCCTTCCTTCCTTCCTTTCTTTCTTTCTTTCTTTCTTTCTTTTCTCTCTCTCTCTCTCTCTCTCTCTCTCTCTCTCTCTCTCTCTCTCTCTTTTCTTTCTGTTCTCTTCTTTCTTTTCTTTCTTTTTCTTTCCTTATAATACTGGTTTGGTGGTGATGAACTCCTTTTGCTTTTTCTAGTCTGGGAAGCTCTTTATCTGTTTTTCGATTCTAAATGATAGCTCTGTTGGTTAGAGCAATGTAGGTCCTTGTTTTTTTTTTTTTTTTTTTTTTTTTTTTTATCACTTTTAATGTTTCATGCCAATCCCTCTGGCCTGCAGAGTTTCTGATGAGACATCAGCTGATAGTCTTATGGGAGCTCCCTTGGTTTTCTCTTGCTGTTTTAGGATTCTGTCTTTGTCTTTAACCTTTGGCATTTTAGTTATGATATGTCTTGGTGTGGACCTGTTTGGGTTAATGTTGTTTGAGACTCTCTGTACTTTCTTATGTCTATTTCCTTATGTCTATTTCCTTTTCCAGGTTAAGGAATGTTTCCATCGTTGTTTCTTCAAATAGGTTTTCATTTCCTTGCTCTCTCTCTCTTCTCCTTCTAGTACCCCTACGATGTGAATGTTGGTATGCTTGATGTTGTCCCAGAGGCCCCTTAAACTTTCCTCATTTTTTGTATTTGTTCATTTTGCTGCTCTCAGTGGGTGTTTTCTGCTACCTTATCTTCCAAATTGCTGATTCGATCCTCTACTTCATCTAATCTGTTGATTCCCTGTAATGTATTCTTCACTTTTGTTATCGTATTCTTTATTTCTGACTGTTTTTTTTTCTCTATGTTTTCTATCTCCATTTTATGGTTTCTATCTCTTTGTTGAAGTTCAGATTCCTTACAAATGTTATTGCATGAATATGACACCTTTAGAACCTATAATTTAACACTGTGTGTTCTTCATTACAGACAAAACATGGATGCATACGCCAGAAGCTTTATCAAAACACTACATTCCCTATAATGCAAAGGTAAAATAGTTCATATGATATTATTGAATTTTATTTTGTGATAATATTATTAATTCATGGTTGGTCTTAGAAAGTTTCTTTATGCATTGGCATTTCGTGGTAGATGATACCTGAAAAAACATTGCATACATAATTTTGTAATGTACAGTATGGGGAGTTATTCTTCTCTCCAAATAACTGGTTTGTTTTTTTAAAAAAATTCTTTATAATTTATGTTTAAGTCATGCTTGTATTTCTTCAAATGATTTTGTCCATTGTTAAAATTATTTGCAGTATCATAGCCTATAGAAATAAAATAACCAACAAATTAGTGTTCTTTAAAAACATTTTAATGTTACATTACAGAGACAAATATAAAAACTAACCTCAATATGAGAGAAATGAGCTGAAATTTTAATGGGACAAACAAAACTTAAGAAGGGACAAACAAAACTTAAACTATTAATAAAACAAAAAAAAGCACATTTTTTGGGTGAATCTTTTGTTCAGGTTGCTGCACTTTAATAAAGAAATAGAAACAGTCTATATTCCATGAGTCTTTGTTGTTGCAAAACTGGACAAATGTATGAGTGCAATTTACAAAATAGTCTTTAAAGAAAGATATTTTTTGGTTTGTGATCACTAAATCTGAAATAGATTTCAGGGAAATCTGAGCTTAAATTTGGAAGAGCAGAAGTGAATTAAAGAGTTGGGTTTGGAAATGTTACAGTGAGTCGGACTTAAGCATCTGATGTTTGGAGACAGCCGAGGGGAAAATAGAAAACGATAAAATTATTTTTGTAAGAAAATTTAAGTGTTTATGGGTTATTAATCCAGATGTTTGGATACAATGAGATTAAGTATGCAGAATTATTTAAGGAAAAGTTTTTTTTTAAATTGCACTGTATAGAAAGTCATTAGTCTTTAATAGGGAGCCCCTAGACAGTGCTTGTGTGAGTTTGAATGAGCAAGAAGAAGCATTTAAAAGGCCACATAGAAGTTCTCCAGAGCTGTACTCAAAAGTGAGCTTCTGGAGTGCAGCAACTATGTTTTCTTGCTGACTTGGCTGCAAAGAAAATGTTCTAAAATATTATCTCTGTGAAACTAATGTATTTGAAATCAGTACAATGATTATGAATTTCTCTGTGAAGTTAACATGAGGATTTGATTGCCATGATTTAGCATGAAATGTTAACTAAATGAGAAAAACTGAGTTAATATTATCTATCTCTTTTGCAGATATTCCTCATTAGCTATTAAGAAACAATATGAAAACTATATAGAAAAATTCAAATCTAGAAACCCACTGTTATTTTAAAGTGTGTGTTCAGTTTTTGATAATACTATTGATCGTAGTAGAATTCTATCCTTCAAATGAAAACATCACAAATTATTTTTATATATAGTTGAAATGTTTCACTTTCAAAAAGTGGTTTATATAGGATTGAAAGATTGTAATTAGAACTACTATTAACTTTAACTCTGTGGGTTAATGTGACAATGGAGATCTGCTTGTCTACATGAAAAAGCCACCTGTGCTAATTCAAAGCTGCATAACAACTCTAAGTCATCCCACACAAAGTGGAGGGCACAGAAACATCTTCCCAGACTGGGGTCATGGAAAAGAAGGTTGATTTTGTCTATTCTAATATGGTCTCCTGCATGATAATGTAGGAAATGTGTACCAAATAGTGTTAAAACTATTTGAAGAACTTTTTTTTTCTGTATTCCCTCCTTTGTGATACCTTTTTAATTGATAATTTAATAGTTATTTTTGAAATGTTCCCCTGTCTTATTAGAGTACATGGCACTTCAAAACCAAATCCATGTCCACAAGAAGTACCTTAGCACAACAGAAAAAAATACAGACCATAGAACTAAATTTGCCTCAGTTTAGATCCTGAGTTCAACACTTATTAGCTATGAGTCTTTGGGCAAATTACTTAACCTTTCTGTGTATATGGCCATCCATCTGGAAATAGAGATAATAGTAATTAGAGTTGTTATAGACATAAATATTAGATAAGTATTAGAAGAGAATCTGGAATAAAATAACTTCAATAAATGTTAGCATCATTAATTTATCTTTTTTTTATTCACAGAACTTACCAAAGTGAACTATATATATATGTATTTGGTGAATTCATGCTTAATAACCTTTCCAAGGTGATTATAAAATACACTTCACTTAGCTCCAATGTATGATATATACGAGGCATTATACAGGTGTTTTTATATGGCTTCATTTACTATTTGCCATGACCCAGTATGGAGATTATTAATCTTTGCATAAGAGAAAACTTTACATTTTACATAAGAGAAAACTAAGGCTGAAAGATTAAGTAATTTGTCCATTCCCTCAAAGCTAGTAAGACAGAACCAGTCTAAAAAAAAAACACAAAACAAAACAAACAAAAAAAAAAAGAAAGAAAAAAGAGGTTTATCTGAGTTCTAAGCTTCTTTTCGTGTGTGTAATAACACTTGATTATTCATTCATTCATCCATCCATCCATTCATTCATTAAATGGCTGTTATGTATAAGGTGCTATTGCTGAAACTTTATGAATGTTGGTGAAGCTTCAGAGCTATGTGACACATGGTTTATATTCTCCTGGATCTTATTGTCATAGTATAATATAATAGAAAAATAACTAACATAAAAAGGAGATCATGTTCTATGCCATTAAAATGACACTTAACAGAAAGCTACTGAGATTCAGAGAATGGCATCTCTAATTTATGAAAGTGGGGGTGAAGTAGAATTTCCAAGGGTCAAAACAAGGGTTAGTGACCATGTCAAGCCCAGACATGTGGAGGAGCATGAACACAGAGTTGGTAAGGTCTAAGGCACAAACCTTCCCTATTGGCATAAGGCATATGACAAGAGTTGGGCTGGGGCATAATTTACTAATGATGGCAAAGTGCTTTATCAACCAAGGTTCCATCAGAGAAATAGTAGTAGAACTACTAAGATGTACACACACACACACACACACACACACACACACACACACACACATACACATACACCCCCACACACATTTATTTTAAGGAATGTGTTATAGAGTCATGGGGGGCTGACCAGGCAAGTCTGAAATCTATAGGACAGGTTGGATACTCTTGGGTAGGACGTGACCAACAGGTAGAATTCTTTCCTCTTCAATTCTGTCTCAGTTATGTTCTTAAAGTCTTTAAATTGACTTTAAATTGACTCAAGCCCACCCACATTATCCAGCATAATCTCCTTTACATAGAGTCAACTGATTATGGATGTTAATCATGTCTACAAAATAACTTCAGACAACACTTAGGTTAGTATTTGATTGAATAATCGGATAGTATAACCTGGCCAAGTTCATCACATAATACTGACCATCACAAATACTAATGCTGCACAAGACTAAAAATTGAAAAAAGAAAAATTGGGAAGCCTTTGAATGGCAGGAGAAGCAGTTTGAGTTGTGCATTAATCAAATTGGAAATTAGGAAGATAAATTTGTAGTAATTTGAAAGTTGATTTGGATCGAGAGAGAGGATGACGTTAAACTTCTTAGGAAGATACAGCAAGTCCTCTAATAACATTGTTGTTTTTTTTTTTTTCAGTGTTATTTCATTATAACATTGCTGAGATACTATAGGAATTTAGCTCTTGTTTATATCAATGAGCCTGTAGTAAAATTGGTTTCTGTTATACATCATTTTGCTTATAGTCGCAGAACCTATTGATGATGTTAAGTGAGGACTTACTGCATTTTAATGTTTCAGGTATGTGGTCATAAGTTTATTTAGGATAGCAGATAAACATATAGTGGAAAATAAAGATGTGCTAAATATTCCAACGGAAGAATTGATGCAACAGAGGAATAATTTATATGTGGAGGAAAAAGAAAAATGTTTCATCCTAGCTAAAAGGGAGAATGGTCATACCAATAAAAGATTCCCATGACTTCACTTACTTTTGTCATCCACTAGATACAAATTCATTTGATAAATTTAAGAGCGCTGTTTAAGAATTATAATTCTCCCTGAGGAAATATGTAATTGCATTTACATTTAGATGTTTTCAGTTTTGAATTAATAGTTTCTTGCTCTAATGTTATAATACCTTTAGCTTCTTTTCCAAGAACATCTTTTAGTTCCACATTCTTTTATTGTATAGAATATTCTATTTGAAAACTTCACATTTAATATTCTTAATATACCTATTTCAGATCATCTGTGGATATAAAATAATATTTGGTTTCAAAGTATCATTTTACGTAGGGTTGATTAGTGGGTTTTTTTTGTTTTGTTTTGTTATTTTTTTCTGGTTTTCTGGTTTTTTCTGATTTTCTTTTTTTTTTCTTTTTTTTTTTAACAAGCAGTAACAGCTTTAATACTAACTCATTGGGAATTCTGAGTATTATCCTGTGTACTATGTAGCAATGTTTTTCAAAGAGCCAGTTATGCTCCATGAAAAAAATGGATCATGAAATCAATGCACTAGGTCATGGGAGGCATTTAAAGATGAAATAGAAGAGAAAGAGGAAACAAATTTTCAGAATGCATTTGGTAAATATTAATTTGTTGCATGAAATTGTGGTTCATAGTCATAAGCATTTGAAAGCCACCAACTTTAAGCAGTAATCTGCTTTTAAACAGTACCAAAGAGTTCACCAGATTTAACTAATTTAAATCATAAAATAATAATAGGGGGAGTTGCTTAAAAGAGCAATTTACTTTTTAATAGAAGAGATGATCCACATATAAGTTTAACCACATGTCCTCATTGAGTATAACATCTTAAAATGATTTCTGAAATATACATATAAACATGGTAAGAGTGATAGAGAAATAGAGTAAAATGTAAACGTAGGTTTGTGTACTCATTCATTCACACACATATTTATTTAAATTGAGCTCCTAACATATGCCGGGTCCTGATTTAGACAATGGGTATTGATTAGTGGACCAAATAGATAAAATCCTGCCCTCCTTGGACTTACACATAATAAGCGAAGTAATGATTCTTTTTTGAGAGACACCCAATATGAAAATAAGTATATTTATATTTATTAATGCAATATTAATTAGTATTATTTATATAGTATATGTAATATAATGTTAACACATATTGTGTTTATTAATGCAGTATTCCAGGCTGTAATAGTTGCTATAAAAAAACAACCACACAGGCTATTGGGAGTTGAGAGAAGTGGGAAAGAGGGGGCTATGTTATATAAACTTGTTAGTGAAGATCTCTGAGGAGGGCAAAGCCTGAAGGAAGAGAGGAAGTGAAGCACGTCTAGAGGAGCATTCTAGACGTGGCCTAGCATGGACTGGCATGTGCATGGTGGGACCATGCTTGCGGAGGTGAGGACTGCCAGGGGCCAGGGTGGCTGGAATACAGTGGACAGCAGAAAAGTAGGAATAATAAATATAGTCTAAAAGGCATGCGTAGAGTAGAGCAGGTGGGGCAGCAGGTGTGTTTAGTGCTTTAGGACCGTGTAAAATTTGAGAAGCCCTCAATTATAGAGTTTTGAGAGAAAGCGTGACAAGAGCTAAGACAAGTTTTTAATAGGAATTAGCTGTGAGGTGGCAACAGTGGGCACACACCAGCAGTCCAGTCCAGGAGTCCAGGTGAGGACAGTGTCAGTGTGGCTTGAAGCTGAGCAGGAGCTGAAGGAGCAAAGTGGGCATCTGGGTATGTTTTGAAATGTCAACAGGATCTATAGATAGATTGTGTATTAGCTTTCTATTGCTGCTATATTAGAACATTAAGGCAGAAATTTAAAAATAATCGTTGTTTACTAATAAGGAAGAATGGCGTATTTTTCACTCCCTCCAACTTTTGATGAGATCACAGAACTGTCTTTTCTATAAAGCTCAAATACTGGAAAACTTCGGTTTTAGTGAACTTATTATACTGCTGGTGTGAGATTATCATTTCCCATATGAGGATTTATGACAAATGTTTCATAAAAAACATTTATTAATTGTTTTACTCTAAAATGTATTAACTATCCCCCCAAAAGGCTGATATATTTATTATTTATGAAATGCCTAGCTTTGTTAAAAAATACGTAAGGATGCAATTCTACAGAGATTACTACATTACTTTGCACCATGCAGCAGCAAAGAGTCAGCATTCCTTGATGTAATGTTTATTGTGTTCCAAGCTCTAAAAGTGAGTGAATCCAAAATAAATAGGAACATAGACCTTGACCTTCAAAGCTTATGACTTCCCTGGGGAGAGAGAACAAACAAAGAATTTTGTTAAAAAAAAAAAAAAAAGCTGAGTAGATGATGACCAACAATATAAAATGTGAATGTCAAAGAGAAGTTTAAAAAGAAAAAATTATGTTACGTTTCAGTGATTTCTAGAGGTATCAGAGTTTCGTATATTAAACGTGCATTGTTTGCAACTATGTGGTTCGACAAGAGAGAAGGCTTGACGGAGCTGTGACCCTCACAATTTTCCTGACTCAGTGAGCTGTATGGTTTCTAGCCAGGCTTTCTCAACCTTTACAACCTAATCTTCCTCAATATTTATAGCTTGTAAGCAATTTCTTGGCTTCAAAAGACAAACAGAAAACAACAAAGAGCAACAACAGCAACAACAACAGAAAAACATACAATTTCAGATATGACAGTAAGTGGTTAGAACTTGAATAGTCTGATCCTTAGTAGTGGAAATCCGCATCTTAGCCACTTACATTTGAAACTTGCTTCTAACCTCGGTCAGTAGTCATTGATACAGGGAAATCAGAAGCGAGGTATGTGCTATGCTCAGAGGCACCCCACAAACAGTGTTCTACCCTAACAACTCCATTGATACCATCAGAATATTGTTATAGCCACATCGTTGCTGTATTTTGTTACAGGATCAGAACAGCTACTTCTCATCAGGTGATCTGGGTTCTAATTTCAGCTCCTCCAACTAATACCTGAATTAGTTTGAGTTTTCTCATTTGTAAAATGAGATTAATAATTATACTTAGTTAAACTCTTAGTTAACTATACTTAGTTAAAACTCTTACAATGCAATGAGGTAAGTGTAATTATGAGTCAATATATTTAAAACAACCTAGATCAGTGTTTTATATATCAAAAGCTTATTATTATTAATATCTTTATTATAGAAAGTGTCCTGTCTACACTGGAGTTGCACTAGTTATTGTTATATCTTAAGAATAACTTAGACTTTGCATTATTATCTGACAAACAGAGAATCATGTTCTTAGAATACATGTCATGTCATGTATCTTTTCTGTTTACATCAGAAACAGTGAGATAAGCCAAGGTACCTGTAGTGGTCAGCCTGAGAGTTTCAATGAGGAAGAAATGGCTTTTCCGTCAAGCATGACAGCAGACTCAATACTACCGACGTTGTAGGTTTATAGGCAAGAGAAGGTTTTGATTGTTAAAGAAAAATATCATTGTAATCATACTTTCTTATTATCTTTAGTTTTCAACAGCTGCATTCTGGAGCAAGGTGTTAATACACAGATCACCTTGGTCTTAAAATCATATATAGAAATATAAGGAAGTCAATGAAAGCCTTTTAAAACTGTTATGGAGTTTTACAAGTAAAAAGTTAAAGAAGGGAGAAAGTTAACTTCATGTGGCCAAAGAGTCATGGTAAAGAAAAGTTTTAATGTAATTAAATCATTTTACTAATGCTTCTCAAAATATTTTTGGTGAATATATGGTATATTACCCTTCAGTGAAGGGTTAATATTGGTTTATGAATTAATAGGAGAAAAATCTGAGTCTTAGAAATAAAGATATCTACAACTGTGTCAGGAAAAAAAAAGTAAATCAGCAAAGAGAACATTCAAATTGAACCCTGTAGAATCATTAAGAGTTGGGCGAAAGATATCACTGTGATCACTAACATGTGTTGCAAAAACATCCAAAAATGATTTAGTATTCCAAATTCATAAAATTCTTTAGGGCAGCTTTGTAATGGAAGGAAACATAGCATTTGCCAAATTTTCTGGTGTAGATACCAGGGGAAATGTAAAAAACATGACGAGCTCTACTGCATTCCATGTAATTCATTTCATTTGTTCAAAAATGAGTTTTTAGTTAATCTCAAAGCATAAGAACCACTTCAAAATAAATCAATTTTATGTAGATCTTTAAAAAAAGTTTTCTTAGATTTCAGAACTGTTCTTTAATAATGCTAATATATATACAACTTACATGCATTCCAAACATTTAAAGAATGAGCATATACATTGAACCTTAAACTGTCATTTCCTCCAATTAAAAATGATACACACTGTCACATATTTTGATAATAATTATGCATCCATAACCATTAGGAATTGTCCTTTTATGTACCAAAGCAACACTGATTCATATTTAATATGAAATTAGAAAGCTAAAAAAATGTTATTTTTCCATTACATTTCTTAAAATGGGAAACTGTAAGTCTTTCATGCTAAACAATGTGAAAACAAATCAGAATGTAGTAATAACTAGAAGTTTGTTGAATTGTGACTTTGTAGTTGGACTGTGCTTTTAAAATAGGATAAGTGGGAAAAGAGAAATAACAACAAACACATGACATTACCTAACTTTTCAAGTCTTGAAATGAATTTATAAAGCCAATTTAATTTCTGAAAAACATATGCCTATTTTAAACAGGATGCTTTGTTGTGTTTTTCCCCTTCAGTTTTCCCAGGTAACTGAAATAGTTATTAAACATAATCTTGGAAGTCATTATTGGAAACTATTACTCTACATATGAGAATGTTTTTTTAAAAGTATAATAAAGCTGCTAGAAATTACTGACTATAAACTGAAAACTCCATATTAATTATTCCCTGTAGCATTTCACAATGGACTATTGTATTTTTTCCTTAAAAAAGATATCATGTATAGTACAGATTCAAAGACTTTTAGTGTTCAAAAGGATTTCAGGAATCATTTATTACAACTCCATCATTTTCTTGGTAAAGTTGGTTGAGGCTGAGAGTGGTTAAGTGATTTGCTCAATATTATACAGCAAAATAGCAAAATTAGGTGTAGAAATAAAATCTCCTATTCAACGTCCATTATTCTTTCCATTGTAATGTACTATAACCAAGTTTAAGGAGAATGACCTACTTAGCCAGCAGATGAATGATTCCAAAGACAAAGTAGAATATGTATACATATCTGTACTTTGTGTATATTATGTGTGAAATTGGTTTATCTATAAAGCCCTGTCTGAAATTTGATTCATTAGACATCATTTAAATCCAGCCAAGAGTTTGGCAGAGATATGCGTTAAGTAGACTAAATAAAGTCTGTATATTTGCCTCCCTAACAGAGAGGCCACTGAGTCTAAGCTTTTGTAAAGTATTTAGTTTTTCTTACACTGCTTTGCTTAATGCTATTCTATTAATATAACCCCTGGATAAAAATGCCTTTGTGTTATCCGTCTTTAAATGCTTCAACTTGAGAGCACCTAGTTATAAATGGGGAATTTTCTGAATGTTGAATGCACTTATAATTTATTTAATATTTCTCTTACACGATAGGTTTGGCACTAGGAGAAATACCAAGAAAGCTTGTTCATAGCCAAAGAATGTTTGTTAAAAAGGAAAAATCTGATTTGGTCTCAAAGGGGTCAAAATCTAAAATATAAGAAAACTTTTTTAAAAGATCTACATAAAATTGATTCATTTTGTAGTGGTTCCTATGTTTTGAGATTAACTAAAAACTCATTTTTGAACAAATGACATGAATTACATGGAATGCAGTTGAGCTCTTTTTTTTTTTTTTTTACATTTCCCGTGGTATCTACAACCCTCCCAAAATTGGCAAATGCTTATGTTTCCTGCTATTACAAAGCTGCTCTAAAGAATTGTATGAATTTGGATTTCTAACCCATTTTGGATGTTTTAACAATGTATCTCATTGATCACAAGGATTTATCTTTTTCCCCTCTTTTAATGACTCTACAGGGTTCAATCTGAATGTTCTCTTTGCTGATTCCCTTTTTGTTTTGTTTTGTTTTGATACATTTGTAGATATCTTTATTTCCAAGACTTAAATTTTCTCCTATTAATTAATAAACCAATATTAACATTTCAGTGAAGGGTAATTTATCATATATTCACCAAAAATATTTGAGAAGCAAAATATTTTGAGAAGCATGTAAAATGATTTAATTACATTAAAACTTTTCTTTACCATGACTCATTAGGCCACATAATGTTGTAACTGTCTCTCTTCATTAACTTTTTACTTGTAAAACTCCATAACAGTTTTAAAAGCTTTTCATTGACTTCCTTATATTTCTATATATGATTTTAAGACCAAGGTGATCTGTGTATTAACATCTTGCTCCAGAATGCAGTTGTTGAAAACTAAAGATAATAAGAAAGTATGATTACAATGATATTTTTCTTCAACAATCAAAACCTTCTCTTGTCTGTAAACCTACGTTCTGAAGCCTGGAATATGAAATTTAGGGATCTGAGAAGAACGGACAGGTAGGGGATACTGTAGTTTGGGGAAGGAGGACATGTTTGAAAAAGGTAAAAATAATAATAATAATAATAATAATAATAATAATAATAATGGTTTTATCAAGAACATTTCATTGGTGATTTTCTGAGTAACTAACATAAGCATATGATAAATATAAGAAAATTAGAAAGAGGTGAGCATTTTTTAAACAAAGGACCTAGGAAAAATGAGAAATGGGGATGAAGAGGAAGGGATTGTAATAGGAAGTAAAACATAGCAGGAAACACGAGGGTTTTGCAAATTATTTAAACATTGAATCAACATTATCAATAGAGAATGGCATTTCAAATATCGATTGGAAGGATGTTAAGTAGAAGAAAGTTGCTTCCAGAGTTTTCTCTTTGTCATTTGATTCCTGTGGTGTGAGATAAGGAAAGTAGTCAGCTCACTTCAGACAGAATCTATGGTGAGGACAAACCAAGATTCCAAATCACTATGTTACATTTTAGGAGACATTTGGAGGAAGTAATCTTTCATCCCTTAAGAAATATGTACATAAATACATATATTTGAAATCAAACTAAAGTCATTTCTGTCTTCCTTCTAATGTCATGAACTCTGAGTAACTTCATTGCCAGAGCAGTTATGCATAGTTTTATGTTTAAGAATGGTCTGTTGTGTGCCTATTTCACCAGTTTCCAAGAAAGTGTTTATCATAGTCTCTTGTTTTCTTTTTGCTAAAATTAAGCAATTCCTTTTTCTGAACCTTTAAAAGCCATTTACATATTTAAAATAGTAAAAGTAGAGTCTAGTGATAGCAAAGTACTAAAAATAAAGGCCTCTGGGGACCTAAACATCTGATGTAACTTAATGCAACTGTAGTTTGAGAAAGGATGTATCTCAAAGTATAGACAACACAGAATAAAGCATTGAAGAAGCCATTGTTCAGATTATTAGGTTTTTAGATTTTCACTGTATTATTTGCTAACTATTTGTATTATTATTTATTATTTCCTACCCATGATCTATGCTAATTATTAAAATTTAAGCAATACAGAAAAGCATAGAAATATAGAAATCAACACATTGCTTCAAATCCTACCACACAGAAATAACCCAGTGTTAACTTTTGGTTAACAGTGGTCTAGGAGTCTCTCCCTAAACAAATATAAATGCAAGAATAGATTTATAGATAAGAATAATAACATTCAACATTATATAAACAATTCTATACCAATAATTTTCTAAGCATTTTACATCTATCATCTCATTTAATCTTTACAAACGCTCAGTGAGATTGAGACTATTAGTGCCCCCCCACCCATTAAACAGCAAAATCATAACATCAAGTTGCAAATAGTTAAGGAGAGTGACATTGGGGATGAATGGATAGTTAGGAAGAATAAACTTTATAAGAAGGAAATTATAGCAAGCATGCTATTTTACAGTGAAACACATTGAACTTTCCATGAATTTAGCAGAAGAAAAAAACAAACTCTAAATGAATCAAAGGAGTCACTAAATTTCCTATATGTGTATCTTTGCCAAAATGGATATTAATTCCTAATAGACTGCTCTAGGGTTAAAGGAAGACAATTATGAAAGTCATTAAGTGTTTAGCATCCTTATGTTTTTCCTTAATAGCACGTTTTGGTTTTAAACAATGTGTATATATGAATGATGAGGTGAATAGCCTACTTTCATTTCCTCCATCTAGCATGCTCCATTCCCAAATTTTTGTTGCTTATGTAGTTTTACTTGCCAGGATTTGCAACATATACATTATGTTCTAAAACTATAATAGGGATTTAATCTTAATTACATATCAAAATGGATTCAGATCACCATCACTCCAGTTACCATTTCCTCTCTATTCTTGTGATTTCTATTTGATTTTGATTTTCCTCTTCAAAAACTTTTCCAAAAAAGACTCATTGACTCCAGTATTTTGTGTGGTATTTCACATTTGAGAATGTCTACCTATCATCTTAGACCTTTCTTTCCTCAGAACATTAGTCTTTGTTGCACAATCTTCCCTCATTCCTCTGATGAGAAAAATATCTGCATCTACCTCGATTCCCTCCCCTCCACCCAAGAAGTTGTCATACTTTTTCTGGATGAATGCCTGAGACATCATTCTTTATCATTAAATTTTAATAACCTGGCTTATGGGCCTAAGGTAAGTCTCAGAAAGCATCTCTCATGCCTTGGAACCAGAAAATGAAATCCTCAGCTCTATTGTGAAGGCTCCCCAGAACAATTGAGTAGGAAACAAGGCCTATGTTCTTCAAAATATAACACACTCCTTCAAAGAAAAAATATGTGATTAAGGGCTATTATGCCATTTAGTATAACAGAACCAATACTGTTGGATCTGGGAAGGCTGTGTGCTGTAATCAGAAGAGAAGGGCTTTGGAATCTCATTTAAATGAGTTGAAAGCAGACTCTACAATTTAATATGGCAAGTCTAGCATTCAATTCAGTTTTCATATCTATGAAATGCAAAAGATGCCGTGTTTATATAGCTTTTGTGACAATTAAACAAAATAACATCTGTAGAGTGCCTGGCACTTGGTGCTTACTAAATCTTAGTTTTCCTCTTTTGTCTTTTTCAGTTACACCTAGATTTAACAAAGATTTGATATAATATTGTTACCAGGCAAAAGAGCTTCCATAGTTTTAACCAATTTACAGATGGGAATTTTTAGAATACAGCACATTCACTAGGAGATCAGTCCCCAATTCTTTACGTATTTGAATAACATGACTATTCCAAGAATCAGTGTTTTGAAATAGTAGACCCGGTGGAATAGATTTGCATAATCTCCCTCTCTCCCTGCCTTATCTCTCAGGCCGATTTTATCTGTGGTAGAGTTACTCACCAATAGTGAATGGTGATTGATAGGCAAGACAGCAGCGGTTAATTTAGAGTCAGAGAAGCAAAAATCACCCCGCCCCAGACTGTGTAGATTCAGATAAGAAACGGTATCCTGGGCAGCAAGCAAGCAGTGAAAGGGCTTGATCTGCCTTTAGTTGATCCCCAGTTATAATCCTAAATAATTAAAGCTAGATCTCTAGTTTCATCAGGTTTTGCATTTATTTCTGAGAATTACCACACCACTTACTTGGTTACATGTCTTTTTTATTGCTCATTATAATAGTATTGCTCTAGGCTTACTCACACAAACATTTGCCGAGATGTCAGAATGAAAACAAAGCAAATCTTATGAGCAGGGAAGCTATTTGCATTTTCAAATATTCAGACTAAATTATATGGTACAGGAACTGCTTGAGCAAAATGAATGAGATTGAATATGCTCAAGCATTACCAGGAGAATAGACCAATATATATATATATTTTTTAAGTATGTAGAAAGAATGAGGAAACAACAGCTAAATAATTACAGAAATGAAGTTAGAATTCTACGGATGGTTTTACAAGTTTGTGTGTGAGCATGGTAATAGCAGGTTAAAATAGTAAATCAGGTATTATAACCAATGAATTGTCCTGTAAAACAGATAAAAAATTGTATAGCAGAGATGTGAACAGAGCATAGACCTACTTTCACTGCTTTAACATGGACTTTTAAGTATAATGAATAAATGAAAAGGTATTATTTTTTACCATTTATTTATAAATTTTGCAAGTAATATCCTATATGTTTTCCAGTATAGTAAAATTGTAAAGAATGCAAACACATATGACATTCTAGTAAATGATCCAAATAACACGGGGTTAATTCCCTAAATGGGTATAGTTGCTCTCCGAATGGCTACCAATATAAAATAGAAATCTTTGTGGTTAAAAAAAAAATAGTTAATGGATTATTACAGATTTAAATGATTTTGATGTCAGTTTTACTATGAGAAATTTCATCGTGTGATAATGTGTATTTTAGATCCATAGTGAGTTTGATTTTGGGTCACAAAATAACAATCTTTTAACCTACTTCCAAGAGTCAAGTTTGTAATTCCAGAATATCTGATCAACAAAGGACATTAATGCTTACTTTACGGTTTACTTTACAGTCGTTTATGGACTGATCTGGCCTACTTCTCTTTAGTTTGTACTTGGTGCCAGACTCCAGGTGTGTAACATGCCTGCCTCATAGTCTCATGGAAGAGACCGTCTCCAACGATTACACAAGGTTGGATGATTAAACCTACTGATGTTAGGTTTTAATAAAGACAATGAGAATGTTAAAGCAAGAGGAAGAATGCATACAAAAGCTTGAGAAGCATCTAGACACAGCTCCCTAGGGTCCTTGGTTAGTCACACAAGACATCTCCATATTTTGAATCACCAACACATGTGGAAGAAATTTTGGTTTCAGAAGACCTGTTCTTATCTTGACCAGGAAAGCACATGAGACTTATACACATCCCAGAGATATGCAGACAGCTGGCTCACTGTCTTACACACTATGGCACCTTGAGTTATCCCGAGGGGCATCCATACAAAGGGTGAAGAAAAATTTCCTAATGGAGATCATGAACCGGTAGACATGATCTTAGTGATTGAGGTGAGGTGGACAGTCAGGTAAAAGCATGCACAATGTCCCAGAGACATCCCAGAATATGGCACATTTTAGAAAGTCGAAGGGTTTAATATAGCTAGTGTTTATATAGGTAAAGTAGATAAAGAATTATGAGGATAATCTCACAATTGCATTCCTGGGTGATGGGACTGTAATGATAAACTTGAACTTGAAATGGGGTCAGAGATATCTCTGTTACTGAACATAAAGAATTTGTCTACCAGGTGCTAGCAGAGCTAAACACTGAGAATTGCAGAAAGATTGGTTATTTTATTATGAATGGCACCACCCAGGAGAATGGGAAGCTAATGCTCAAATGCCCAAACTCTAATGGTTTATAGACGATGGATTTTATAGAGCAAAGTCATGAGTCATCACGAGTAGGAGGTTTGGGATCATGGGTATTGCTCATTGGTCAAAAGTGGGGTAAGGGCAGTAAGTCATAATTTCAGGTCTCAAAGTGGACTTGAGCATCCCTCAGTCTTGTTTCATGAGGCTGTGGCCAGGGGTTCATTCTGCTTTAGGGCCCAGGAGCTGTAACATCCCTTAGGCTATGATGTCATCTTTAGCTAAACAGAAACCCACACCTTGTGGTCCTTAGTCAAAGCATAGCCATTGTTTCTGGCTGCCTCAGGGGCTTAATGACTAGTAAGGGAAAGGACTAAGGCTCACAGGACATGCTGTGAAGAAACTGAATAGAGTTCTGGGGCTACATATTAAATCAAATTCATATGTTAAACCAGGACTCTCGGTTTCAGTTGGTTGTTTGCTTTATGGGCTAACAAACATCTTAACAGTGCATGTTAGTAGTTTATTTTTGTGTTCAGGGATGGAAGCTATGCACCTCGTGACTCTTACTCATCACATACTATTATGATTTCTGCTGTCTTGGTTATTTGCCCTGCACCCCCACCCCACCCTGCACTCTTTACAGGCCGTAGGCTAAGCAATTTCTATAATAGTTAAGAGCATGCTACGTGACTTCCTTCTTGGGCTGTTAATCCAAACTAGTATACTACCTTTTTTTTTTTCTTTTTCCTTACTTAAACATATTTTCTGGGGGTCTTAACTCCTTGGCTTCATCTCTTGTTTCTAAGATTAAATTTTAGGTCCTCTGGAACATCTAGGTCGGAGATATCCAAGAAATAATTAAAATCCCAGAATATAGAGCATAGTATTTTATGATCACTCAGTAAACACTAAACAACTAAAAGACTAGTGCTGGCATTTTGCATTTTAAGAATTCTAATAATTCCTGTCAGAAACCTGCTATAAATAGGGAAACAAAAAATTGTTTTTAAATCTGTCTCATGCTGTGAACTTATGTTAGAACAAACTACTGTTTTCTATCAAAGGAAAGAATGTTTTCTCAATTAACAAAGGCATTTGCAGAAGATCAGGTGAAAGCTGGGTTCCTGTGAAGAAGGAATTTGCCTTGAGAATTTCATTATGGCTTTTTTCCACCATATAGTGTCAAAATGAGACATTTCTTCTTTCTGTTCCACATTTTCTTTTATCTAAGAATTTTAATTGACTTTGAAATAACAATTACTTGAAGTTAAGTTCATGTCTGTGTGTGTGTGTACACATATCCGTAAAGTACACATATGTATATACCCTGTTTCCCCGAAAATAAGACCTAGTCGAACAATCAGCTCTAATGCGTCTTTTGGAACAAAAATTAATTTAATTTTATTTTATTATAAGACTGGCTCTTATCTATCTAACATTATAATATAATATAATATAATATAATATAATATAATATAATATAATATAATATAATACCAGGTCTTATATTAATTTTTGCTCCAAAAGATGCATTAGAACTGATTGTCTGGCTAGGTCTTATTTTTGGGGAAACACGGTATACACAAATAAACACACTTAAACAAGAACTCTGAATTTACTACATCTTACAGATCAAAGGACAAAAAGTACCAACTTTAAATCTGGCTGTCTTTATGTCAGTATAACATCTTTCAAATTAACAGTTTCTTAAAACCTGAAAAAAACACAAAACTCACTTTTTTGCCCCCTGAGTGATGAACCAGTCAATTCCTTTCATATACAAAATAGAGAGATCATCAATATTATATTGCATATGTACCTCATCCTGCATCATGGTAAAATATCTAAAAAGTAATCACAAACATCAAAAAGTTATTTCCTGTGAACTGCAAAATTGCACATGTCATTTAAAATAGTGGCCTTTCTACATTTGCAAACTGCCATGTCTCTTTGCCTTACATTTGTTTATGCGTTTACATTACAGTCAGGTAGTTGGAACTAATACTATTATATTTTACAAATAGTAATACAACCGCAGAGTGCTTAAATTACTTGTCATGGTCATCTAAAAAGCAAAACCTGGTGTTCTGTGCAGATAATGTTCTTTTAGGGTCTAACATGTTTGAAATGCAATGCTTTTCCTCTCCAGGCTGTCTTCTCTAGATTCAGAAATTCAAGAGGAGAGAAACATATTGTCGAACTACTCTTATATTTTTTAAACAGTTGAAGATAGTATTTTTATTATCATTTATGCAACTTTTATTTTGAATTTTAATGTTAAAGCAACCTTCTGCATAGAAGTACATAAAAAAGAGAAAGCTGCTTTTCAGAGTGTTGAGCTCTTAATCCACAGAAATGCTGCCACGTGGTACAGTATTGCCCCATTTTTTTAAAACCTGTACACTCCCTTTCTTCAGAATCCTTACAAATAGACATTTTAGTAAGTAGAGCATGCCTATCCTTGACCAGATTAAGAGGTGCCACAATGCTTTGTGTCACAAAGAAACGTTATCAC
The DNA here is from genome assembly GCF_964194185.1 of Rhinolophus hipposideros. Taxonomy (NCBI): domain Eukaryota; kingdom Metazoa; phylum Chordata; class Mammalia; order Chiroptera; family Rhinolophidae; genus Rhinolophus; species Rhinolophus hipposideros. Next base: position 61,197,610 of record NC_138052.1, read on the forward strand.
TGAATATGCAGAATTAATCTTATTTGGATTTGTTTAGAATGGATTACTGTTCCTTAAACTGGTGTGATTATTAAAAAAGCCCATTTCTGTCCACTTATTATGATTTAGTAAGCCTAGAGTGAACCTAGATACCTACCTGCATTTTGACTGCAGTGTACTTAAGAAGCTCTGGGAAAGATAAGGATATTTTCTTTGTATTGGAGGATACAAGTAGCAAAACAAATGAAATGCACTGATAAAGTCTATTTTAATCAATAGCATTCAACTTGCTCCCTCCTTATCTTTATAGGAAGCTAATAATCAGCAAAATCGAGTGCCTTTAGTTTAAATTCTCCCTACTCTTGCACACCAGCTGTGGCAGTGTTAATAAGTGTCAGAATCATCCAAAAGTGAGGATTTAGGAGAATAAAAAGAAAATTGTAGGACCTGAATAATTCATTGTACTGCTGATACCTGGGTAAATAAATCTTTTGGGGACAAAGCTCTTATAATAGAATTGACTGTGCTAAAATAAGGAGTAACTTTCCAGTGCAAAGGAAATACTTTTCTTCAGCTGTTCTTAGATGTATTTGCATAGCATAGCCATAACACCATCAAGATTTTCTGAATGTCCACGTCTGATGAGCAAGACTTGATGGGGTCAAATTCATAGAGTCGTTTGTCTTAGTTATCCCCTGCTTTCCTCCATTTTCTCTTCCACATTCCCTCAGTGGTGACCCTGGTCTTTCCCAACTTCCCTTTCCCTGAATTCACATCCTCTAACATGCTATTTTCGATCAAACTGAGTAAGGATTAGTGACTGGTCGTTGGTATGTGCTGACAGATCAGCTCATACTCTAGCAGTAATAATTCTACTAGCACAGTTGACTGCTTATAACTTGTCAGGAACGTATTCAGTCTTCACCCTCAGGTCAATCCTATGCAGTAGGTAATGGAGTTATATAACAACTATAATAACTTTATATATACTTGCTTATTTTGGTTACTCTTATGGCACCCATTTTACAAATAAGGAAATTGAGGTTTATAAAAGTTAAATACCTTGCCCATGGCTACACAGTTAATAATGAACAGAGGTCTCAGGTTCAGACAGCATGATTTTAGAGCATGAGATTCTAAACAGTATAGCATGCCCCCAGGTATTAGAATGTTAAGCCCTTTATCTTTACATATAAGTAGAGAATGTCTCCTTTTAAAGACCTTTCTGTGTCTTACTCTGTTCCGTTAGAAAAAGGATGGTTCTATATCTCATCACTTGATAAGCTCCTCCTCTTCTGATGAATAGTTTCTAGCAATTTGTTCTTTGAGAAATTGCCAGAATAGAAAAGAACAAGTGTCCTATTGGCACTGCCTTTTTCCAGAACCTATCAGCTAGTGAGCTGTTTTCTCCTCTCCCAGGCTTGAACACTCATCGTTGAACATTCATCCCAACCTTGAACACTCATCATGTCCCCACATCTTGTGTACCTCTATTTTCTATCTCTCAACTTATAAACTTCATTTTATTCAGAAAATACGTTTGTTACTTGTTTGCCCCAATTTCATAGACAGTCTAATTTATACTTTATTAGACTTCTAATACTTAGGAAAGCCCTGGCAGGGTAAGAAGCCCATGTGGGGAGGCTCTGAGTAGAGAAGGATGCAAGTAGGGTGGAATGGATGGTTATACACTGGGCCAGTTCCCGTGAGAAGTGGAAGAGAGAGAGGGGAGAGCTGTATCTACCTAACGGCCGACAAAGGAGGTTCTCCATTAGGCATTTAATTTGTCGTGATTATCCCATGGCTGGCCAGGCACGTTTTAAGGGAAGATTATCAGTACGTTTTAGAACACTTATTTTCTATTTGTCAGAACGCATTCTTGAACCTAACTCAGTTTCAATAAAGATATTAGTGCAGGTGTGCTATTAGTGCTATAAAAATATACTAGAGTAAATTATCCATTATGTCTGTAAGGTAATGTCTGTATTTTTAATTTACATAGAAATGGATATTAATTATTTGCTAAAGGTGAAAATTGTCTGCCTTCATTTTAAAATTTTATGGAACACTTCCTGATATTTCTGTTACCCTTGAATGAGGTATTATATTTAAAAATTTCCACAGTATATGGCATGTAATAGAAAGCTAGTACATATTAGAAATAGTCCCTTTCTCTGTTTTCTAGCCATTCGCAAGAATTTCACTTAATCTCTGAGTATTTGAAAATACCAGCAGAGCATAACTTCTTGAAGGAGCTTTTAAAGAGTACTGTACTGGAAAGTCTCCTTTTCTTGTAAGCATAACTAGACATGAACACAGCTGCCATGGGCTTCCCACGTGGTGTCACTCATGGAATCCTTTCTACAAATGACTGAGAGCACAGTTACTCAGCGTACGCCTTATGAATCCCTGAATTGGTAACACTATCATTCATGTTTATTTTAATAATACTGTATAATATAAAGTTTTAGTAATTCATGTACATTTAAGTTAATTCTCAGAAATTTATACCTACCTGTATCCTAATTATCTAGATTTAATTTTACATTAATATGTACTTAATAAAGTAAAGCCTTGACATGTCTTTTAAAAATGTTTATCATAATTTGCCCAACTCATTTTTCCCTTTATAATTACCACCTTTGATTTAGTACTACAGAATATCTCAGAATAATGCTAATAACGATACTTAGGAGAGCTAAGTGGCAGAAATAGTTGAGCTGCCACACTACTCTGTACTGAGGAAAGGAATGTCATGACTTCTAACTTCCAAAGTTAACTATACGGAAATAAGGACAGCTCCAAAACAATGTATTGTCTGAAAAATAAAATCGACAAGATGTCATGATTTATATATTTGGAAATACAAATCGATTTGGAAAACTTGACTCTAGAAACTCACTGGGGCTTTTAGAAGCTTGGCATGTCTGCTGGAGGTGGGAACTGTACTAAGGGGGATTATTTCTAAAGCAGGGTTTGAGTTGTCTGTATGCTACATATACCCTGCCTCATACCGTGTTTCCCTGAAAATAAGACCGGGTCTTATATTTTTTTGCTCCAAAAGATGCATTAGGGCGTATTTTAAGGAGATGTCTTATTTTTTCCATGTACAACAACCTACCTTTATTCAAATATAGTCATGTCATCTTCTTCTGGAACATCGTCATAACGTACTCAATGTGTCTGTCTGGCTGACGATCTTAACTGGGGCTTATTTTGGGGGTAGGTCTTAGTTTTGGGTAAACATGGTAGTACATTTCACATCCAAGAATTATCTTCTGGTTGAGTAAAATAAATGTTAATATAACAATTGCAAAGATAGTTATTTAGACAGACAACTGTGTAGGATAAAATGTAAAAGCAAAAGCAGTTAATGTTTTATCCCATTTTGATCAAAAGTGAGAAATATTTCTCCGAAGTACTTGAAAACAACAGAAGAGATGATGGGTTGAAATAAAGTTAGTGATAACTGTGAAGCTATTTTTCATATTCACAGTTATTGTAAAAGAAAACAAATATCTAATGCGCCTTTTTAAATTTAATAAACTATCAACACATCTGCCAGTGAAATCCTATATTCATCCTGTTGCATATAAAAGTCCCATCAGATATATGAAACACTTTTATTTTTATTTTACCTTGTCAGTAGTGAATCCTATAGTCAACTGATTATGTCTTTTTTTATGCTGCTGGTGAAGAACTTGTAGTCTAGTTTATGATCTACCTCTAGCAAATTTGCAGGATTATGTGGCTTTTGACTACAAACTTATTTCCACTCTACATACTTCCTTTGTTTCACTTTTGCTTCATTTATTCTAATTTATTTTATCTTCTTCTATTTTATGACTCTTTATAAGCCACTTTAAATACATTTTGGGACATAGTAGAGTAATTTTTTAAATCAGTGAACTGAAAAAAAAAGTGTTTTTTTTTTTGTTTGTTTGTTTTTCTTTGAGGAAGGAACTGTGCCTGGGTTCCTGGAAACTAAAGCTCAGTCATCAGCAAAATCCCCTTTGTCCTCCACCTCTACTCTGAGCCTGGCTTCTTCTTGCTCCAAAGAAAACCAGCTCTCTTCTAAAGACACTAAATCCCCTTTTGCCTTTCCCAACCTTGAACACTTTCCACAAGTGGTGGATGTTTTTTCTGCACAACTCTTTCCGAAACACCTGACCTAGCAGGTGAATTGAGTGTCCTTTCTCCCTAAAATCCCCAAGCTTTGAATCTCCTGTCATCAAACTGTGCCATTGTTCCTCTCCTAATTGATGCCATCTACAATCCCCAGGTCACTTGTTCATTCCTTCAGTATTTTTGCTCCTGCTTTATTGTCATTCTTCCAAAAATAATTGCATGCTAGGAAGAATATTATAATATACAGAATGGTCATTGTAGGAGCAGATGCTCTTGTGAGGTAGTGATCACCCTGTCAATAAATATTCTCAAGCAAATTGATATAGCATGCCAAATCTTTGGATATGGCATTCACCTATTGAACGCAGATGTGCTAGTGTAGGCTACCAGTGGGATTATCCGTGTACAGTTCTATTCACACAGAAAAGCATAACCAATAGGTTAAATACTTTGTCCCTGAATCAATACATCTCTCTATCTATATAGTAAATTATGCAGATGTGGAGTGCATGATTTCTGATCATGTATATATTTTCTTAATGCTATGCATTGACCTTCATAAATTGGATCATTTAACAGGGCAATTTTCATATTCTAACTGTGTTCTAGTCACTGAACCATAGTCTGTGATTACCTTGGACTGACTTCTTTTGTATATGGTTGGTTGATCAACTGCATGACCTCATTAATGACATCACTACACACCTACATAGCATACTTATACCACATAGTTTAACAGATATAATTACAGCAACTTATCAAATTATTTAATTTATTAAATTTAGAAAAGAAGTTTCTGGAAATAGATTATATGCAATATACTTAGCAACTAATAAAGTTTTAATGCAATGTTTTTTGCAAATTTTAATCTGTAACATCTGATAAATAGCACCCTATTTATTCACTCCTTTCCATTTGTCCATTTGTCTTTTTTTTTTTACTACAGTGTCATGGGTATATTTGTTAATATATGTATACATTTTATAGTCTTTTTAAATTTCAGATTTCTACTAATCAAATTCCTGCAGTTATAATGGGACATTAAAATCACTAGCATGATAAATACTCTTTCCTATTCACTGGGATTCGTATAATTTCAGTAGTAGATAAAAGCCAGAACTAATTGTTTATTATTGTTTTCTATAATATGCCTCGATCACTTTATTGTGTGTGACAACTTATTTCAAGGAGACTTTTTGGCTTTTATTATAAAAGAATTTTAGTATTACTACTTGATTGAGATAAATCTATTAAATGCTAATTTATTAAATACCAAGCACTGTACTGAACTGTAGCGCCTCAGTATCTCAAGCTATCTTCAGAATGACTCTATGTAGAAATATCACTACCGCTTTTTATAACAAGTAATGGATTTGGAATATGAAGTTGATTTATATCCCAGATATAACAGCAGAGCCAGTATTCAAATCTTAATTTCCACGAATTCATAGATTCTTCTTAAGCACTATATCACTATGCAGAATAACATTTGACCTCGTCATTCAATAAACAGCCTATCTTTGAGGACAGTAAGGATTAACAAAAATAAAGTCCCTTGACTTTAGGCCTTACATGAAAATTTGTGTTTTGCACATCGTGTATATAGTAAGTTGGTAAATTTGTTGTCTTGATAACAAACTGAAAATTTAATCCAAGTGGAGAAGAATCGACCACAACCTGAATTTCTTCTCTCAGGAAGTATTTTTACAGCCGGAAGCCAAAATTACTTTCTGTGGAGCCGCTAAGACTGTTGACAGATTAGGAAAAAGTTATTTGCCCATCTCCTGACATTTTTCCCTACCATCCACCCACTTTGTATTCCCTCCTGCAGACTGCTGGCAGGATTTCCACAGGCATAGCTTGACAGATGGGGTTCTAGTGACTGAAGAAGCCTCTCCAGCTCCGGTGAGATGTCATCAAGGACTTAACAAAGGCCCTCCCCCAACCTGTCTGCTCTATGAAATGCTCTCTGACTTTGAGAGAAAGAATTAATCATGTTAAAATGGCAGTAACTCTCAGAGTATCTGGTAAAATTTCATTATGGGGTTTATTGGGACTTTATAGAGTGAAGGTTCCTGGGTTTGTACAGATGTTTCGACTTGGATATTCAGGAACAGAATGTACATTTTTGGAGCAAAGAGAAAATGCCATTTGTTTCCTAAATTTTACATATAGCAGCATCCATAATCTCTATGGACACACTCTGATTTTGAAATTTATATCAGATTAACCCTGACATGAGAGGTAAATAAGTCTCATGATTCTAAAACTATCATGTCGTTGCCCATACTTCACTTATTAATGCATTTTAATGGCATTTATTGCTTTTAAAGGAAAACAAATTAATCTCTGGATTGAGTCAGTATATGTATTTTATATTAAGCCTGATGAGCAGTGAATTGTAATGCCATGTCACAAAATGCTTAAATTAAAAATAGATTAAAAAATAGGTAACTTATTTTAAACTTTAGTCATATTAATAATGATGTGTATATAGGGTAAATGTTCGTCTCAAATACCAGTTCTTCATTGTGAAAATAATAAGTTTAAGTATTTGATATACAAGTCTTAAATATATCGTGGGAAATGGAAATATATGTAGTTATTTTTCAGGAAAGTAATATACTGCAATATAATTCTGTATATGTAAAGGGAAGTTTATATACAATTTGGAATTATAGTCACTAATAAGATTATTAATTTTTTTAGACATAGTCCAATAAAAACATAAAGGTCTCTGTTAATACTAGGATTAGGACTTTTAAAGGGCAGCTGAAAAATACTCTCATAAGCTGACCAGGAATATGCGAGGATTGATTTTTTTTTTTAATAGCCAAGGAAAATCAAATAAAATCAGCAGATAGTAAGGTTCAAACAAAACCAAGTAAGCAATATAGTGAAGACAAAGTGGTGCTAATTAGTATAATTACCTTCAAGTATTGAGAAAAGACAAAATTGCCTTTAAAGAGAAAAAGTATGGACTTTAAGAAATGAACTCAATCATCAAATTGAAGTTAGAAGTATATATAGGATTGGCCTAATTGTAACAAGAGCATGAAGAAGAGTTGTGATAATGGAAGCAGAATAATTGCTCACTTTTACAAATGGGGAAGAGAGAATTAGGCTATTAGCTAATGAGATAAAACAGAGTATGTGCTCACATCAGCATCTGATTGCAAGGCAGACTCCTAATGTAGATGGACTCCAATGATCACACAATCACAGTGATTTGCTCCTTCCACCATAGGAATTGCCAGAACCTTGCCTTTGGCGGGTGCTAGATGCTTCCTTAGTTCTCCATCTGCCACTTAATTAGCCAGAGAGTCACCAGCTTCCCAGCAGAATTATTTAGGCCCTATTAATAGAATTATGTTGAATCTATAAAATAAGAAACCCCCCCATAAAGCCCTGACGTATGTTGAAAATAGTCATAAACCTGTTTTTCCAGCATTACTCTAGGATATAGAACCAAGTTATCAACACCTGTGCATCATTGAGGAGCATTTTTTGAATGGAAGCAAAGCTTTACTGAAGGCCTACTATGTATCAGGCACTTTACCCGTGCAACTTTTGCTCACAACCCACTTACAATATAGGGATATTTATATACATTTTACAAAAGAATAAGCTGCTGCTCAGAGATATGAAGATCCAGAGACCTATCAAGTGGCAGAGCCAGAATTCGAACTCTGTGTCCATGTGACGCTAAATCCCTTTGATATGGGTCCACTAAGCCACGTCCACAAAGATCTTTGACTTTTCTGTTCACCTCTGTACTCAAATACCTGAAACAGTGCCTGACACATAGTGGGTCTTCAGTACACAGCTGTTGAATGAAAGGCCTGCTCTGGTGCAGAGTCTCCTCACGCTAGTGCCCCTGGAGGCACCTGACGGAAGTGAGTAAAACAGTACATTCACGGTCACTGACATGAAGCTTGGCTTAATCTATTCCAGTTCTCAGGTTTTTGTTGGTTGTTTGTTTTTTTGTTGTTGTTTTCTTTGTCTTTCCTTATCTGTGTTAGAATCTCTAAATCTAGGAGATAAAATCCCCCGGACAGGATCCAGTCATCTTTTCTTGCACCCTCATAGCCCACTAGTGAAAGTTCTGCATGCTGCAATGCCTCACAGAATTATCAGGCTGTATTAATCACCGACAGAAAGTCTGTTAAAGAAATGAATGTTTGCATTTAAGGAGTATCATTAGCTCACACTCATTTTTCACTCAGAAGAGCTGTGCACAACCTATCAAGATCTGAAAAGTAGATTTTCCTCCCTTTCTAGAGAAAAGAGGACAGCGATTTGTGTAATAAAGTCTCTTATTGTGATCACATGCTGACATTCAAGTGTGGAGAAGTTCTGCTCACAGCTAAGGATGGAGTGTTCTCCCAAATAGCTTATGATTTCAAACAAATCGTGATCACTTACAGCCAGCAAACTGTACTGTGGCGATTATTGTTTGTTAGGATCCTTTCTTGTTGCAGTCTATATTGTACTTAAATAATGAGGCTGTAGGTAGAGTGGAATGAAAGAACCTGTGAGAAAAATATAGGCACCCTCTGTGGTCATGAAGGTAAGGTGTAGCCTATAGCAGCATTAGTGGGTCAGGGATTGAGTCTGTTCTGTTCACTGCTGTATCCCTGATATCTAGACTAGTACTGGACACATAGATGATGCACAATAAATACTTTTGAAATGCATTAGGTTATAGAAATAATAATGATGGTGATAATGATGGTGATGATGATGATGATGATGATATAGTGTCTCAGAGGAGAAGTACTGGGAATGCTATCCCTTGAATTAGGAGGGTTACTAATTTAAAGAATGTTCTCTCATTAGGGGAAAAAAAGAGATAAAGAGAGATAAAGGGTTCTTGGTATTTAAGGGACTACTCCACATAAACATACTCTTTTTGGACAGAGTTCAGGAACACAAGCAGATTCGGGGCAATTACTTTGTCAAAGTTTAACTGAAATAGAACAATATCAGTATATTGTATTGCCAAAGGCTTAAGTTACATGAAAATCAAGTATAAGATATGGATACTTATTATCACTAGTATTCATCATTGTTTTGTAACTCATAGTAAGCAAGGACAATGAAATAATTGGTAACAGTATTGAAAAAGAAAAGGAAATGTATTTCACTTTATTGATAATTATATTCCAGGAGACTCAAAGTAAAAAAAAAAAAAAAAAAAAAAAACACAAAACTACTAGGCTTAATAAAAGAATATGATAAAATCACTGAATACAGGGTAAATATTTTCTATAGAACAATAACTTTTTATAAATAGAATAAGAAAATCTTATTTACCCAAAACTATAAAGCATGTAAGAATATATTTAACAAAAAAAGTACTTGGCCTTTCTGAAAAACAGTATAAATACTTATTGATGAGGCATCTACAAATAGGCATATTATATAGAGATATCCTAAAACTCTCACTTGTCTCTAGTTTTATTTGATTAAATTGCAGCGAGAATTATAATTGAATTTAAGTACCATGAGTATTAAGAATAATAAATGTTTTAAAATAGCCAATAAAATGTTGAGGGAAAAAAAGTATATCTGCATCTGAGTTGGTAAAGATTCTAGCTTCTTCAGTAGTCAAAATTCAAACATTAGTGGCTTAAAATAGGTTTTGTTCTTGCTTACTTCACAGCCCATTGTGGGTGGGTTAGCTCCTTTTATTTTCTTGTTATAACTGTTATTTTATTTTAATTTCTAAGCATGAATTCAGTGAATATTCTCTTTGTGCCAGTCAGTGGTTGGATTTTCTCATTTACTTTTCACAAAAACTCTTATGAGTTTATCCCCATTTTATGAATGAGGAAATGGAGGCTCTGAGAAGTTCAATAAATAAATAAATAAATAAATGGTATTTGGCGATTCAGGTTACCTAACTGTAAAGACAACTAAATATCTGTTGATTCCCTTAGATATCTCATAATAGAGAGAACCTGTAACATAAATCTGAATTAGCCAAATAGATGTGGCATAAATGAGTAATACATATCCAGTATACTCTATTAATTTTTACTCTATTTCTGTTTTCTTTAAGGTAGCAACAGTAAGATTACGTGTCTGAAAATTAGGAGAGCTGGAATCCCAATACTAGCTCTGTGACTAACAAGCTTCATACCTTGAGACGTCCCTTTCCCTCCATGGTCCTCAGTTCCATAACCATAAAATAGTGAGGTTCGAATGAGAATGTCCTCACAGTCCACAATCATGTGGTTCTCTAATGAGAAAATGGATTGTGAAGCCTGTCTAGCTCCAAAGCCGATGCTGGTTTTCTGTATAAGTTGGTGCTTATTTATTTTTGTAATACTTCAAATGAATGGCCCTGTCTCATTCCACTTGTCTTACTCATCAGATGATGTGAAGGAAGTGACTGTTGGAGGGATGTCTGGGATAGGACAAAAACTCACTGCTTCGTATTGTGACCATGTGATTCAAGCTGTTTGAGAGACCTTTGCACAGTGGGTAATAAGCAGTTTCTTGTTGATAGCAAGTAGGTTTGTTTTGGCTTAAACTTTAAAGGCTTATTTTAAAATCAACAGCCTATTAAAATAATACACTCCATATCCATGTAAAAAAGGAGCAGATGTAATGTAATATAAACTTACTATAATAAAATGAGAAACCTAAAGATCAAGTCAAATATAAAATGTAGACATTTTAATACTGAGCCCAGTATTTTTATATTCTCTATCAAAATTTCCTGGCCCTACTTTAAAGGATAACCTTTACAGTACTCAATTTAAAATTTAAAGTATAACTTTTCTTTTTGGTGGATCTATTTAAATTACTTTTTTCAGGATTATGGTTTTGGCAATTAAATAATGGGTTTAAATCCAATTGATTCTGACCCTTCTTTAGCAATTGACTATAATGATGTGCTTTTCAAAAAATGGTTTTTCCTGTATTGCTTGGCACTGTGACATCACAAGTCAGCCAAATAAAGCCTATAAAATTAAATTGGCTTACTCCTATATTCCTATATGGCTTATCTACGGGTTGCAGTTGAGTACCTAGAGGTTTATTTATTTATTTATTTTTTAAATAGATGTATGCAGTCAGGTTAGCGTCAAGAATATTAGCCCCATCCTATTTAAGGCTCGGCAACCTTGGTTACAAAGCTAGAGACGCACCGTTGATTTTTTTCTAGAATTAGAATATCCATTGGTCATTATGGTGGCAATCGTTATTTAACTTTGATGTTAAATAAAGCTTCCATGTTGTAAAATGTAGAAGTTACTTTCCTTAATATTTTCAAATAATTATGTAGAGAACATATTATCTACATAAAATTGGCATATTTTTGAATTTGATATAAACATGTATTCCATTTATTTCCTTTATAAATTAGTTTCTTCCTTTACAAATTAGCTCCTTCATATGTTAAATAGTGTCAAATTTCATAGCAGTTAGGCTTAGTAACTCTTTAGTTAATTATTTAAATGGTTATTAATTTGGCATTAAGAAAATAACACCCTACATTACTCAAAGAGTGATTCTAAAAGCATTTCAAGAAGCGAGCAAAGTAGATATCGTAAATGGGTCCATATGATGTCCAACAGTGCTCTCTACTGGCAAAGAAGCACGTCATAAAACAAACTAATCTTTAAAGTGAAAAAAAAAAAAGTCAATTGCAAATAATATTTGAAAATGAAGATGGAATCCTGAAACTTTCACTCATGTTTCTACAAAATGTTTATTGTTGGCATAATGGAATGCAATGAAAGAAATAGAGTAAATGAATTCAGACATCATTTGAGATTCGTTTTTAAGTCTCATTTTGATTAATTGAAAAATAATTGTGGGAATTTTGAAACATATTAAGCCAAATATGAAATAGCTTAATAGAAGTTTAAGTGAAGAAGTCTGTAAAAATTTTGCATATAATAGTGAGTTGACAACATTTTTGTGTTTTTAATTTCAACAGACAGCAGCCTCTCAAATACCTTTTGTGAGTACAGACATCTGCTATGTATTCAAATATATTCAGCAGAGAGACACATGGGTTGGAATATTTGTATGAATATATAATTTGCTTTATATTGTCATAAATTTGCTCTGTATTTGTCAAAGTCTTTAAAGAAGATTTTTTAAAGACATTTTATAGTTTGTAAAATCTGTGGAAAATATATGCCATGTTGTCATACATACCTTTCAATATATAAACTAGGAATACACAAAATAATTTTAGATTGTTATCAGCTTACTTTTCATAGTCTAATATAGTCTAAATGTCTCTTTTGTGCTTTATATCTTTTTTATTATCCATATTGCTTAGGAGTCATATTCAGTGTTTTAATCTCAACCCTTTTAATAACTCAACTAGTAGTCAAAATTAAAATATATGTATATATATATATATGCACAATAATGCCCAATCAATCAATCATATATAGTAATTTAAGAGGTTTTCTTTATTTTCATAAGTTTGCCTAATATTTTCTGACAGATTACTTTTCTTGTATCACGAATTTGAAAGATAGCAAACAATATTTTCAGTAATATTTACCTCTTGGTTATAAGATAAAAGTTGATGTTTATTTTCTCTGACACATTTTTTTCTGTAGTTTTTAAATTTCCTGTAGTGTACATGCATTACTATTAAAATACAAATGTTTATTCATAAGCAAAGAGAAAAATTTCGTTGCAGAGTTGCAAAGCACAAGCCCACAGTTGTGCAAGATGCACACTTGTACTTATATAAAGTTTAACGTCTGATCTTTCTGAAAAAGACATGTGCTGACATGTGCTGAGTGTTGTTATTTTGGGGCCATGAAGGAAAATAATGGAAAAAATTTTAAATAGTTAATAACAATGCATGGAGCATTATCACTTGCCACAGAACACATAACTTTTCTTTTGCTCTTTGCTACACACTGAAAAATAACAATCTGAATCAACATGTATATCAAAAACAGTCTGATAATATTGTACTTTCTTATCATCATTGGTATTTTTTCTGCCACGTGGAGGAACTAAGACCTAAAAGTTGCTACAACATAAAGGCAATTATTCTTACTCAGTTTAAAATGTTAAACATACCAATGTCCCATTTTCTAAGAGAATATAAAAAAATTATTTCTGTATTTTTTGCTTAGGTAAATACCTAACAGAAAAGAAGCATTTTGAGATGGACTTTTTTTTATATACAGTATAATTCCCTTGAGATTCACCCAAGTTGTTTTATGTGTCAAGAATTCATTCATTTGTATTGCTGAGTAATATTCCATAAGACATATGCACCACTGTTTGTTTAACCATTCACTCGCTGAAGGACAGCTGGGTTGTTTCCAGTGTTTGGCTATTAAAAAATATGAACATTGGTGGACACACATTTGCATGAACATAAGTTTTCATTTCTCTGGGATTAATACCCTGAAAGATGCAGTTGCTGTACCCTATGATAAGCCCATGTTTAGTTTTAAAAGAAATTATTTTTTCCCAGAGTTCCTGTGCCAATTTACATCCCCACTGACAGCAGTGTGTATAGTTCCACTTGCTAATCTGGCAACGCCAATTAGTAGTATTAACGATGTCACTTTTTTGACTCTCCTTGCCACTTCCCTGTACATTTATCTTATTCCTGTTTGCTGCATCATTATCTTTCATCTCCCTCTGAAACATGGCAGCTGCCTGGGGACCCATGATTTTGACACTCTTCTCAATCTCTTAGGCCTTCCATCGAGACCTCAGTGCCAGGGTCTCCCTAATCCACACCTTCTACCCAGAATTCTGGTTTTCCAAGCTCCACTTTGTACATCCAGCTGTTGGATCTACTTTTCCAGCTGACATATTAGAGGCATGTTAACCTCAGTATGTTTGAGTGCATATTTCATTTCTTTCATTCAGGTTTCTGTTATTAAAGTGTCACCTTTTTAGAGAGGACTTTCCTGATCACTTGATCTTAAATATTACTCACACTCTGCCCACTGTATCTGTTACTACGTGTGGTACTTTAACTTATGCCACCTAAGATATATTATAAATCTGTGACCAAGACATAAACAAACATAAAGATATTGACACACACCTCCACTCACTCACTAGAATATAAACTCCATGAGGATAGGGACATTTTACCCAGCTGTATACCCAGCATTTTGTAAATGCTTGACTCATAGTAAATACTCAAAAAATTTTAAGGAATAAATGAGTATGTGCAGCTTTAATTTATCATTTGGAGGCTTAATTTAATTTTTGTTTTACCAAAGTAATCTATGTCTATTTTTAAATAGTCAAATGTTTCCCCATGGATTATAATGAAGAAAGCATATTCCCCAGGCCTTCTCCCAAGTCTCACTCACTGGAGGAACCACTTTAGATTCTTCTGTGTTCCTTTGTTACTTTCTTCTATGTTTCTGGATAACTTGCTAACTGCTATGCCTCTATTTGTCATACCTGTAATGGTTATCAACACCATTCTGTTGTCCCTCCCCTGTTTCCTGGGTTCCTTTTTTCCACTGTTTTATTTTACTTCTTTTCTTACTGAGAACTGGGTCAGGGGAGGTAAATTTTTTGGTCCCTTCCATATCTCATTATGCACTTTTCTCTCCTCATAACCTGGAAACTTGGCTCTAAATCATTTTTTTCCCTCGCAATTTGAAATTATTTTTCTTCCATTATTGCTGATGTGAAATATGATATAATTCATATTCTGGGTCCTTTGTGTTTGTTTGTTTCTGGGATCTTTTATGATCTTTCCTTTGTCTCTAGTGGGTTGACGATAAGCCTAGTGTATTGTGCTTATATATAGGTTTTCACTCAAACAAAGGTGTAATCTTAAGTCCTGAAAATTCATACCTTTGTTTCTGGATAAGTGTTAGATAATCTTCTGCCTTCAGTTTTTCTTCTTTTCTTTTTCTAGAACTGTATGTGGTTTAATACTGAATCACACAGAACAGTCATTGAGAGGAGATATTAAAAGAGATTGGTGGACCCACCCCTAGAGTTTCTGAATCAGTAGAATTTGTCTTTATAACAGCATTAGATAATGCTGATGCTACTGTTCCAGGGACTGGATTTTGAAAAGTACTGTCCTAGACAAACAAATTCTCTAGTAGTTTTGTTTGATATTTTTTGTGTGTGTGTCTTTTTATCTTCTTTTTAAACATCTCTCTCTTTTTTTTTTTTTTTTTTTTGCACTTCTTGTTCCCTTGGCCTGGCCTGCCTGACTCCAGATATCACTGCCTTTCTGGTTGGTTTACGTTTTATATTGTGGGTGAGGTCTCCTCTGACCGTCCTATTTTAAATGGTACAACACAGAGACACATTTACATACTTTGCACTTGCCCCCCTTCGTCCCTGCTATCTCTCCAGAGCACCTATTTAATACACTATAATCTACTTATTTATATCACATCGTTTATGTTTGGCTCCTTCCACTAGGATGTAAGGTCAGTAGCAAGAGGGAATTTGCTTTTTTTGGTTCTCTGCTATATCCCTAACTCCTAAAAGAGTACTTGATAAATGGTAAGCACCCAATAATTACTTCTTTTTCTTTTTTTATAATTTTCTTTTTTTAAACTTTTATTTAAGTGTGTTTTTCCAGGACCCATCAGCTCCAAGTCAAGTAGTTGTTTCAATCTAGTTGTGGAGGGTGCAGCTCACAGTGGCCCATGTGGGGATCGAACCTGCAACCTGGTTGTTAAGAGCATCGCTCTAACCAACTGAGCAAACCGGCTGCCGCTAATTACTTCTTGATGAATTTCCTTAACTTCATCTTCTAATATTCTTACTACATTTGAAATTGCCCACATCATGTTTTTAATTTCTATGAGCTCTTTTTTTCTCTAAGTGTTGCCTTATTTAGTATCCTGTTTTTATCATGGATGCAACATATTTTTATGGACTTTCTCTCTGATTCTTTCCGTTCTTTTTTGTTCCTGTTTCTTTGTTTTTCCTCTCTGTGTTTCATGTGAGTGGCGTTCCTCAAATATATGTACATAGTTGGTGTGTTCTGAGACTTAAGACACTGAAAAGCTGGCAGTTCTTGTGAATATGAGGTCTGACAATTAAGTTCATGAACTTGTTGCAAAAATGTTGCTAACCTTTTTTTGATATCAGAGGGATTATTCATTATGAATTTGTACCAACTGGACAAACAATAAACCATATTTACTATTTGGAAGTGCTGAAAAGACTGCATTAAAAAGTTAGACGACCTGAACTTTTCGCCAACAATTCATGGCTCTTGCATCAGGACAATGCACCATCTCACACGTCACTGTCTGTGAGGGAGTTTTTAGCCAGTAAACAAATAACTATATTGGAACACCCTCCTTACTCACCTGACCTGGCCCCCAGTGACTTCTTTCTTTATCTGAAGATAATGGAAATATTGAAAGGAGACATTTTGATGACTTTCAAGACATCAAGGGTAATACGATGACAGCTCTGATGGCTAATCCAGGAAAAGAGTTCCAAAATTGCTTTGAAGGGTAGACTAGGCATTGGTGTCAGTGCATAGCTTCCCAAGGGGAGTACTTTGAAGGTGACCATAGTGATATTCAGCAATGAGGTATGGAGCACTTTTTCTAGGAGGAGTTCATGAACTTAATTGTCCGACCTCGTACAGGCAGGACTTGTCAACTAGTGATTCATCAGGTGGCCCATCTATTTCACATGGAAACCCCCTGTCAGCATAGGTTGTCTTTTTTTTTTTTTTGGCAGACGGTGGAGGTGGAGGGGTGGGGGGCGGCACTTTGCCTAGAAAAGAATCCTATCTGGAGCCTTATAAGACTAACAGCCAGTCTCCTGGAGCCAGACTGTGAAAGGGTCTAGTGGACTTTCAATTCCACATGTGGACCTAGTTTCTTTGTTTCAGTGAGGTGCCTCATCTCTGCTTTCAGCCAGGTCTAGCTAGCCTGTAGCAGTCCGGAGCTCTCCAGCCTTCTTTCCCCAGCTAGTATAGTCAATGACGCGGTTGGGGTGGGATGAATTAATCCCTTGGCCATGGCATGATTCAGTTCCATCTTTTCTTTCACTCTTCAGGCACCAAGCGGAGTGAAAAAAGATAAAAACCAAAGTCCTACCTCTAAGCCATATTCCAGCCTATTGATAGCACTTATGGCAGTGTTTCAGTTCTTTGTGGGTTTGTATCCTAGACTGTATGTTCCTGAATGTAAGCATTTAAGTATTTAACTGTGTCTAATATCAGTTTTTCCCAGAATTAGATCCCAAAGCAAAGATTTGAGGAGTTTATTAAGGGAGCGTTTCCCAGGAGCAACCAGTAAGGACACTGGAAAGTAGGACAAAGGATAGAAATCTAGGAAGAGTACATCATCAGGGGGAGCCCCAGCCTGAGCCTGATTCCAAGGGAAGCTCTGCATTTTAACATTACACCTTGGAGTTTACCCCAGCTCCAAGCAAAGAGGTTGGGTTTTCATATGTCCACACCAGTCATTGGCTAAAGAATGTTGTGATGATGATGATACCGGGAAAGCAAAAACTCCCACGTGTTTCCAACTCTGACTAAGTTACTTCATTGACCAAAGGGAATCCTCAGAAGGTCTTGCAAATGAGCCATTTCCAGCAAAGCACTCGGAAGCTAGAGGATGGGTCCCAACGCTGATAAAGTGGATGGATCCAAGGGGAGCTGAGCAGGCACCAACAGTACCTACTAAATTCTAGTGTCTTCCTCAATCACTACATAAAGGACAGGCAATCCCTCATAATTATAAAACACTTTGCAGTTTACAGAGGGTTGTTTTTTTCTTTCATCTCTTATTGTAATTGATTTTTAGAACCATTTTAAAAGGAGAGAAGAGCAATATTATTATTATTTTTCAAGAGCCAAATAAGGCAGATATTAAGTGACTTTTTTAACATCTTCAGATTGTACACCTAGAGTTTTTCCAGCATGCTGCATCATATTAATTGTTTTGTATAATGACAAAACATTACTTTGTATAGACAGACAGAATGCATAGAAATATGAATTATTTAATCTATTATATGCCTTTTATTTAAAAATACAAGAAATATTATAAATGATAATCTTTTCAGTTTTAAAATAATTTCCGTTTAGGTCATCTAACATTACATAGAAAAAATGTATTAAGTATCAAGTTCCTGATTATTAGGTTGGTGCAAAAGTAATTGCAGTTTTTGCAATTATTTTTAACCTTTTAAACCGCAATTACTTTTGCACCAACCAAATAGAGTTTTTATAGTTTAATTATTCAAGGCTTTTCCCTGTGTTTCTTTACTCAGATGGATTAATTAAAGCCACTGTGAAAGACACAAATTAAAACGTTCCTGGAGCACAGCAAGGGGTTGATTGATTTAGAATGTTCTTGGAGTTCTTCCATAATTTTCTTATACGGACCTATTTACATAGAATACTTATGACTCATGACATTTCTGCCGAAGTATGAATATTCTTTCCATAAATAGTTCCAATAACTCTTACAGTTTGTTATCGACACATCAGACACTTCCTTCTTCTAGTTTCAAGAATCACTTCCCAACGAAGAGCCTGCCATTGCCTCCCTGTTCTTGTTAGCAATGGACCAGCCACTCAGGGAATCTCGCAATGATAAATTCAAAGATGTTGAGAACAGGAGTTACCCCCATGGATTTACTCAGAACTAAATAGCTCCTATTGTGTTAACTCCCCTCTTGTCACTTGAACCCTTTATCTTTTCTGGATGATCAAAAACAGTGCTTTCCAAACCTGGTGGCATATTAAAATCACCTGGGGAGCTTTAAAAATACACAGATGCCCTGGCCCAGCCCCAGACTGATTAAATCAGACTCCTGGGCACTAAGTTTAGACTCCTAGGTCAAAGTTCAAAGCTCCCATGTGATTCTATCACATAGCAGTCAAGGCTGAATACACTGATCTGAAACAGGAAAAGTGACAGGTCCATTGGTGTCAGGAATAGATTTGGCTGTCTCCCACATCGGAGTAGCTGGTTTTCAATTCCTTTTAAGCTAAGAATTTCTCCATCGATTTTGGTCTTTTTGCAGGCCTGCGTCAACCAACTTGAGGTCACACTGAGGCAAATCAAGTGCCTGATGATATTGTATCTAGGCCCTAGTAGCAGTCGTTTGAGCATATGAGAGAAAGGAACTGTTGTACCTTATAGAATCTGATTAGTGAAACTTTTTTTGCCTTAATGCTTCTGAGATTCACTTTTCCTCCTCCATGGCCTCATCAAAAAGTGGATCAGCAGTTATCTCCTGTATTTTCAGCTCACCTTTTGTATCTGCCTTCCACTATCTTCCTGACCTGTTACTATTTTTTAACTCTGTTCCATAGACTTTAGTACAGAGAACCATGTGGGATGTTTTACGAAATAGAATTTCCTAGCCTTACCTTTAAAGATACTGGTTTATTTGACTGAGGAGTCTAAATTATTATATTTTAACCTGCTCCCTGGGTAAATTCTCATGCAGGTAATACAGAGAGCCCATTTTGAAAATCAAGATTCTAATTAGTTATTTTTTTTTTCCAAAAATGAAGGAATAAAAGGTGAAATAGAAGGATACCATGCATGACATTACTATTTTGTTCCCTTTCATTCTTTGAAAAAGATTGTATTTAATTATTTTATGTAAAGTATGCACAGACACACATACACACACACACACACACACACAAACACAAGCCCCCCACACACACACCACCATGTATATAAGAAGTGATAAATTCATGACTCACTTTGGTGGTGTAATTAGTAGTATGTGACAGAAAAGTCTTTGAGAAACTATATACACTTCATTTAATTATTTGCTATTCATACAGAAATATTTTATAGAATAAAATACCTATATTTCAATTCTAATTGGTCTTGAACATTTTGTGATATTGGATTCCTATGTAGGAGGTATTATGTCTCTTCATAATAGAGATTTTATTACAATGTGTTAATTATTATGAAATTTTGTTCTTTTATCTTTTTCTTTTTTTTGGCTAAGTCAGGTTTTAACCAAAAACCTTCAGGGATATTTGAATACTTAGTAAAATTGTAGCTCATGTATGTTTTATTTTTTAATGTGGTTTAGCTTTGATGGATGGTGTATACTGGGTATTAAAAAAGTATTTTAAAATTTTGTATTTTAAAATTTTACATGCAGTATGAATGTCATAATTGGAAAACAAAGATAGTCATTTGAAATAATAAACTGTACTAACCATGTTAATATCTTAAAATATACTATTGACATTTAAATTAAGGAATGAAAAACATTTATATGCTTTGAATTTACAGGTAACATTAAAAATTTTTTTAAATGTTTTAAATATTAAATTTTGAGGTCAACTTTATTCCTTTTGGCCCAATGAAATGACTTTTTTTCTTTCCAGTCAAATAAAGTTTTCTTCCCAGGAAAAATCTGCAAGTAAATTATTTAGGAAGACGTGTTTTTTTAAAAATCATTGAATAATAAGAATTGTATGTGATTAAATAATATTGGCATTTTTATATAATTTAAAATAATGTAAATTAATAGCTCTTCTATTTAATTAAGATTTAGATTACTATTGCATCATTTCATTATGTGAGGTTATATTTCAAAATGATTTCCTTATACATTATGTAATAAAGCCTACATTGTGTCTCACAAATGACCATTTTTAGTTTCTTGGCAGTACGGAAGTGGAGCAGCCCAAAGGAACAGAAGTTGTCAGAGATGCTGTAAGGAAACTAAAGGTAGGGAAAGCCCTACAAATAAATGTCTAGTGTATTGATCCTACCTTAAGTTATCGGAAGACTAATGGAGATCAAAGCATGAATAACTTTATGGTAGATAAGACTTCACTCTGTTAAAAATGTACTATTAAATAAATATCAGCATATCAAAGAAATATTGAATACTAAGTGTGTACACATAATTATCTTCCTGAGTGTGGCACACTCTTCTTATTTTTCTAAGGTGTAATTTCTCATACTAAACAACAACAACAAAATGTAACAGCCATATTTCATAAGTTTTGGCTTTCAGTATCTTGCCTTTACTTTGTTTGGACAATGTGGGCTCATGCCCTAACTCAAACACTAAAAATAGCCTAATGACTATCTCTAATAGTTAGAATGTCATATATGTACCAGTTAAGCAGTTGAAATCATGGAGTTTAGAGTTTATTCCAAAACAGAATGTGCAGTGAAACTGAATGTTAAAGATATCCTAATGAACAAATCAAATAAGCCCTGGCCATGTCCCTGAGCAGACATGGGGAACTGGTGAGATGAAGAGCATAAAAGGACATTTAATAAGCAACTCCACATACTCATAATTAGCAAGTATCCTGAGAAAATTTTATGTAAGATATCACACATCTTAGCATGCATTCTTTTCAGTGAGATTTTAAGATTTTTAAAAACTCCTTCAACAGAATTCTCATCTTTTTTTTTTAAATTGAGATATAATTAACATATAACATTACATTAGTTTCAGGTATACACAATAATTAGGTATTTGTATATATTGTGAAATGAGAACTACAATAATTGTAGTTAATATCCATCACCACACAGTTACAATTTTTTTTCTTGTGACAAAAACTTCTAAGATCTACTCTCTTAGCAACTTTCAAGTATATGATACAGTATTATTAACTATATTCGGTCATTATGTTGTATATTACATCTCCAGGACTTACTTATTTTATACCTACAAGTTTGTACCTTTTTATCACCTTTATCAATTTTGTTAACCTTCCACCCCCTGCCTCTGGCAACCACTAATCTGCTGTCTTTATCTATGAGTTAATTTTTATTTTATTTTTTAAGATTTTACGTATCAGTGAGACCATATAGTATTTGTCTTTCTCTGTCAGACTTATTTCATTTACCATAACGCCCTTAAGTTCCATCCAGGTCTCAAATGGCAAGATTTCCTTTTTTATGGCTGAATTAATATTCCATTATGTATATCTTTATTCATCCATCAGTGGACACTTAGGTTGCTTCCATCAGAAGTCTCTTCTTTATCTTATTAAGATCATCTAACATGCGACTATAGGAGGTCCTCGACTAAAGTTATTTCATTCAGTGTTGTTTTGTCATAACATTGATGAAATGCTGGGACTTAACTCTTATTTATTTCAATTAACCTGTGGTAAAATTGTATTCATTATAAATTGTTTCACTGTAGTTCCAAGAACCTATTGATGATATGGATAATATTTTTATCCATTCATTTTATATGTAAATATTTTGCTTAATGTTTTAAATAAATATGTTATAAGGTCCCAAGATGATATCACTTCCATTTGAAACAAAGTGGACTAGCCAACCATTTCTTTCCACTACTTATTAGGTAATAATTCAGACTTGCCCTTCCTTGGCCAGTACTTTTAAGCACTAATGAAGAATTTAAAAGGTCTCACAATTTATGGACAACATTTAGAATAAGATCCTATTTAAGTGTTCAAAATATTTTACTCTCTGGGCATGAGTCCAACCTCACTACAATTCGAATGTTTTATAAAAGAATAATGGTATTTACACTTCATGTTTCTTTATACTTAGGAGGTGCTTAATTCAGTCAACCCAAATTCCAAACTAAAAGGACTCAATTACATAATGGCTAGATAAAATATAGAGATATGTGAAATGAAATGCTTTAGAAATAATGACTACTTTTTTATAGATTTTCGTGGGCCTTTATATCCACTTCCTATGTAGTTTCATGTTTGGAAATGTACTATTCTGAAAGGAATGTGATTTCCAATAAGATAAGAACTACGTGGTATAGTTTAAAAATGCATATTCAATTGATAGTAGCTTTTTCTAGTATCTTCCAGAATAAATATGTATTTAATAAGCAATCTTTGTTGATTGCAAAAATTTTGTAGAACAGGAAAGTATATCTGAGGGTAATTCATGAACTAATGAAAATGAATAGAACAGTACTTTTTATCTATTTTTAATTTATTTGTGTGTGTGTGTGTGTGTGCGTCAAAGGCTACAACTCAAAGTATATAAGAGTATTTACATAGTACTTACATTTAAAAAAAATAATTTAGACCTTGGTTCCTCTTTAATTCTGCTGTCATGTATTATAGAAATGACCAGAAGATGGTGCTATGGCTCCACTAAAAGAAAACAAATTTGCTCATTAACTCTACTTTGTGTACACATCCCGCGTGTTTGTTTTTCTTAAACATATGTATTCTGACTGCTTTTTTACCCACTATAGATTAGCATTTTATTTCCTTTGCTGCATACGGTAATATTTTATTTATATTTACTAAATTTTCCAAAAGTTTGCAATATTACTATATTGGCTTCTGACATTAAAGAAAAATTTGCAATTTAGGATTAATACAATGTGATGGAAAACTTAAAAGATTTTCAATAATTAGTTTTTCATGCTTCTGTGTTTAATTTAACTAATAAAATGGTTAGAGCTCAATTTAATTGCAAACAGACATACATAGCTGATTTTCCTGTAGGATTATTTGAAATACTTTAAAACAAATGAACAATTAAATATAAGAACCACCAAGAGGAGTAATAGCTCAGAATATTTGGCTAAATAATAAATTTATTAATTTTCTTGCCTAATGTATATTTCATTAATAATATAGTTACATTTCATTATTTTTAAAGTCCTCTGAAAAATACAAATTATGCGATGATGACATTGAAATTCAGTAGTGCTCCTTGAAGTGTTCTCTAGCTGTTCGAGATATCAGTGACATATATTTAACCAAGTACTTTACGTATTTCAAGTAATACTTCATCCTTCCCGTCACTGTATGGTGATAAAGTCTTGTTTTTGTTCGTTTTTTGTATCCAGATTATCCTCCAGATGCTTACGCTTTACTCCCCTTTGAATATTTTTTATTAATCATCATATGCAAGTTTCAATGGTAGATCACTACCTAGGTGACCAAGCAATGAATCCAGTTAATGGAAAGAAATTTGCAAAACAGCTCTTTAAGTATTAGCATTCAAGTAAATAGGGAAAGAAAAGACTACTCATGTAAGGAAGAACAATGAGCATGTCTTCAACATGTAAGTTCTAACGTGTTTTGGAACACAATTAAGAGGTCTATAAGTAAGAAAAAGAGACTTAGAGTTAGAGGTAACATGCAAATTATAGAATACAGTAAATCATAAATTTCAGCAAAAAATGGATTGAATGAGAATATTATACTCTATTTAAAATACAGATTGAGCAAATATAACCTTAGGCATTTTAGGCATACGTATCTACCAACATCTGTGTAACAGTCAAGGCCAATAACCAGTATAAACCTTGATATATATGCAAAATAGGACTGGGAGATTTATTTTTTTTAATGCAGAAAATATATTGTGCAAAAGAAGAGTTATTTAGTGCTAGGCAGCTGCAAAACTAGGTTCTATGTCTGCTGCAGACCCATTTTATGACCAGTGTATCAGCTTGGATAACCGGGAATCTTCTTTGAACACAATTACTTCATCTTGACATTAAGCAGAGAAAAAGGCTTCAAAGCCTTAGATCAGATATTTTATCTGTATTATTTTTTAAATCTCCTTCTCTTGTTTCCCCTGCTTTTCCTCCCCTCTTTGTTTTTCCTACCTTGAGCCCCTCCTTCCCTTCCTTCTTCCATTCTTTTTTCCTTTTTCCTGGCAGAAAAGAAATAGCTCAATAGATAAATATAATATTAGTGATTTGCGGTAGACTTTTTAGAAACTAAAAGAGGTCACAGGAGTGGTCCTGTCCAGATGTGAAAAAGGCATCAAAAGCCACTGCTCATTGTCTGTTTCTGAAAATGACAGCCTCTAGGAAGCCAGCTTGGAATGCTTCTGCAGCCCAGTATGGAAATGGCTTTGTTTAGATTCATTCACATAGATGGATTTTGTAAGCCTTTATGTGTGAACATCCCAAATTATTTTAATTATGCCAATGCAGGAAGGAGATTACGAAGGGAAAAGAAACAAAATTAATACACTTTCTTGGAGAGAGAGCTGGGATAATTTTTAACTATTTTCACAAGTTTCTTAAAGCCAAAAAAATAATATCTGGCACAAATTAGTTCAATCCATGTGTGAAATGCGGGATACAAAAAAGAAAAAAAAGAAAGCTGCCTACATTCATAGAACAGACTGACAGCACACTGAAAAATTATACCACCCAAAATTAAATAAAATGAATGGTATCCCCCCACCCCCAGGATATCAAGGCAGACACTTCAAGGCATTTGTATATGCATTCATTAAATTATTCTCCATGGCAGTGCAAGGCCATGAAGAGAGAAATAGGCCTTTAACTATGCTCTGCTCCAGGATTGAACTATACCATGTGTATTCACATCTGCCCTAAATTAGTGAGAAATGAACAATGCAAATAAATATGACACACAAAAGAGAACTGAAACCCTACCCTGCCTTATGTTTAACCTATTTTGAATCACGTTAGGATGATCCATGTGCTGAAAAGATGTTACGTTAAGAAATAATGTTTTGAAGCCCTAAGAGAGGAATAAGAAATCCTGTTCTTTTCAGTAGTTTTTTTTCTCTTCCCATTTTTTTGTTTCTTAAAAAGAAAGGTGAGGGAGGAAGGAAAGAAGGAAAGTTGGGAGAGAGTAGCATTGCTAGACAAATCAGGACACTCAGTCAACTTTGAATTTCAAATAAATGACGACTAATTTTTTAGTATAAATATGTTCGAAATATTACGAGACATAGTAAATAGCATGTGTGTGTGTGTATAATTTGTGTGTACACATATAGAGTGTATATGTGTACTCTAAAAGAAAAGTTTTAAAAATATATTCATTGTTTAATTAAATTACCTGGGCTCCTGTAATTTTTTTTCCAGCACCAGTTCTCACAGTGCTAGCAGAGAGGTGGAAATTCCATCTGCTAAGTACATGACTCTTCTGATTTTCTTTTTGATTTTATAACAGAACCTAACAAGCATTTACATACACTAATTAATTCAATAAGAAGATACAATAAATACAACTTGAAAGCATTAAAAAAAGTCAATGTTATCTGAAATTCATTATATTTGTAATTCTAGACTGAGTCTAGTTTTAAGTAATGTATTTTAACTGGGATATTCACATCACTTCTTAGCTTCAGTTTGAGCATGGTAATGAGTCTCTTCATTCACTGATTTGAGTGGGCAGGATGGTATATCAAGCAAGGTAAGTATCGAGAAATGACAATGATGGCATATACAGCACTAGTAGACTGCAAGTTCTCTAACAGCATTAAAAACAAAAGAACCAAAAGGGGAAATAAATTGAATTTGGCTTATCTTCCCACAAAGAGTTTTCATTTTCTAAATTGGTATGAATACAATTATTTAAATACCATGAAAGAAGTACATTAAAATTGTTTTTTGAAAGTTATTGACACCAGTATGATTTTAATGATAGTAGTGGTAGATTATTATGATTTCTAAATATTTTGAGGCTATGTGGGGTTCATAAAATACTTTCTAATGGGCAATAATTTAATGAAAGTTCAATACAAACTACATATATATACATATATATTCATTCTCTATAGAAACACAATTATAGCTTTGTGAATAATTTTTCATTTGTAGTTTGCAAGACATATCAAGAAATCTGAAGGCCAGAAAATTCCTAAAGTTGAGTTGCAAATATCAATTTATGGAGTAAAAATTCTAGAACCTAAAACAAAGGTAAGACTTATTTTTGAACGTCAGAAGTACTTTAATCTTTAATTAATTGCAATTATACTTTTAAGAAATACGTAAAATTTGTTACCAGCTGGAGCTGTTTATTTCTCAGTTAATAACCATTTAAAATTATAGGATATTTAGGGGGAAAAACAACTTTTGGGATTGCTTTCAGAGTGGTCTGTTCTTCAGCCTGTGTTTGTGATGTAATAATTTGCATTACGTGCATTCAACAGTATTTAGTCTTATATTTAGGAAATTTTCTTCATGTGTTGTGGAAGAGATACATGAAGTGTGGTTCACTAAGTATGAAAGGAGACAAAAGCTGTGTATTGTTTCTTAAAATATCCCGGATTGACTCTTATTACCCGTAGACATATCAGTATGTATTATTTTACTGGGGGCTGCCATAATGAAATACCACAGATCTGATATCTCAATGGAAATTTATTTTCTTGCTGTCCTGGAGGTTGAAGTTGGTTTTCTCTGAGGCTTCTTTCCTTGATTTGCAGTCGGCTGCCTTCTTGTTGCCTCTTCCAATGATCATCTGGGCATGTACGCCTTTGGTGTCTCTTTGTGTGTCCAGTTTTCTTTTCTTATGAGGACACCAGTCAAATTAGATAAGAAACCACCCTAATAACCTTATTTTAACTTAATCACATCTTTCAAGTCTTATCTCCAAAGATAGTCACATTCTGAGGTACGGGGGGCTTAAGGCTTTAACATACAAATTTGGAGGGAACACAATTTAGCCCATAACACAGTACAACCTTAAGGTTCTTGTATTTAAGAGCCTTTTCCCCTAAATATCTAATGGAAAAATTTTTTTAAAATATAAACTATTTTGGCTTCACATTCATCAGTATATACTTGTTATGGACTGAACTGTTTCCACCGAAAATTCCTATGTGGAAGCCCTAACCCCCAGTTTGACTGTATTTAGAGATAGGTTAAAGTTAAATGAGAAGGTTAAAGTTAAATGAGGTTGTACTGGGGGGTCTCAATCCATATAAGAAGAAGTAGAGACTCTACAGATGCATGAGCCCAGTGGAAAGGCCATGTGTGGACACAGAGAGAAGGTGACCATCTGCAAGCTGAAAGAGCCTTCAGTAGAAAACAAACCTACTGACATCTGGATCTTGGACTTCCAGCCTCCAGAACTATGAGAAAATTGATTTCTGTTGTTTAGGCCACCAACTCTGTTGTATTTTGTTATGGCAACCCTAACAAACTAATACAGTACTTTATTCACAATGTTTCAGAATTCTTGTTTAGTAATTTTAATAAGACCATGAACATCACTTTGTAAAAATTGATTCACATTTATCCAATTATTTTATAAATATATATTGCCAATACTTTTCTCTAACACTGTACCATCCTAACTGACAAATTAATTCAATTTGAAAGGCCAAGGAAACCCGGACCTGTAAACAGATTATGAAAATATTTTTCACAGGTCTGCAATTTTTCCAGTATTTGCCATTGATACCTTCATCTATGTGCATACCACCCCCTAATAATGTCTTGCTATTCAAAGTGTGCTCTGTGGACCAGCATCTGGGAACTTGATAGAAATGTAGACTCTCAGGCCCCATTCCAGACCTACTGAATTGGAGCCTGTAATTTAAGAAGAAACACAGTGATTCTTGTGCACACTGAAGATCGAGGGGTTCTCGTATAGAGCATAGTCTGATGGCTGCATTCAGTAGCCCACATTTTCAAATTATAGTCCATGGAGTACTTGCATTAAAAATACCATGAGCCATTGCAAAAATAAGTCCTAAGGCCCTATCTTAGCATACAGAATCAGAATCTTCGTGGAAATTTTGCATTTTTAATGTTTGAGGATCACTGGACTATGGCATGTATGCCCCCAAAGTTATTATTCAAATCTCAAATTAAAGAGCACTGGTATTCTTTCAGACTTTCAAACAATAAATTTAAGACCTCCCACAACTATGCTGTCTAATTTATTTCTGTTATCCACACTCAATGTTAAATAACAAAGAGTTGGAAACTTTATTTTGGTTATAGCTATCCCCAAACAACTACTGCTGAGGTGGCTGAAAGAAGACAAAGAAATAGTGAAAGAGTAGTGGAAGGTCTACTGAAGTATACACACACACACACACACACACACACACACACACAGGGTGCCAAAAAAAATTATACACATTTTAAGAAAAACCTAGATTAAAATCATAATACTCAATATATACCGATAACAAAAGATGAATACTCAATATATACCGATATCGAAAGATGAACAAATGTGAAAAGAAATCACAATTGACTTCTGCAATTACAAGAGGTGCTCAAAATGGTTACCATCAGCGTAATTTTGATAACAATTTCTTTCTTTCTTAAAATGTGTCTACATTTTTTGGCACCGTGTGTGTGTGTGTGTGTGTGTGTGTGTGTGTGTGTATTTTACTGGGAAACAAGGCAGTTAAAAGTGAGTTAAAAGTTAGTTTAAAAAGTTAGTTAAAAGTTAGTTAAAAGTGAGTTAAAAGTGAGGCGTTATCTACTGACCAGGGAGGCTGGCTGAGATGAATTCATTAGACAAAGTGTAGTAACAAAAGAACACTAGGTTGAGGAAACAGTAAGTTACAGAGTGACAGTGCAACCAAAAGTATAGCAACCAAAGTGTAGTCTTATATGCAATTAAAAAGAAAAATAATCCTAGTCCTGCATTTCCTTTTTAAAATTAAATGGATAGTGGCAAATGTCCAGCCAGAACAGGTCATTTGTAAGCCACGTTTAAATTTTCTTCTAAACCAATAGATCCTGTAACTGTTTTGGAGTGTGTGTGTATATAATTAATTATTAAGTCAATTCCATACATGAATGTTTAGGATATGTCAAAGCACACCTTGAAATATGTGCGACTAATAATACACTTTATGTATTATTTACAATGTGTTGTTCTTTTTGATTTGATCATACCCATAATACATCCAAACTATAAAAATTTCACTGATACCATAATCTATGCATTATAATCTACTAAACCATTCTCCTAGGATGGAACATTTTTAATGCTTCAAATTTTTCATTAATTAAAACAATGTTTAAGTATTTAGAAATGCAAATATGATGAGATGCGATATATAGAGAGAACTTCTTTAGTGTTTAGAATTGACTGTTTAATAATGGCATATCCTTACAAGAGCACAAAATATAAAGATTTAAAAATATTACAAGATCACTAACATTAATGTCATGTGTGTGCATTTATTTATTTTATAAACACTTCATTTACTGGTAATTTTAATCTCAAATATGATTTAGTAATATGCACAGAATGCAAAGAGTGATGGTAAATAGAGACAGAGATAGGTCATATGAATGCAAATGTAGCACAATTTTGCCAGCTCATTATTGTAGAGTCCCCATAGTAAGTCTCACATAATAATCAGTTTCCATTGACAACTGTCAGCTACATCATTCTGTTTCCTAAACTCTTACTGTCAAATTTCCATGCCTCCTCCAACCTAAACCCCATATATAAAACATCAACAAGGTGGAATTCAACTCAATACGATCAGCCAATTGACTTGCAATCATCATTTTTTGCCTTTGCCTTACCCAAATCAATAACACCAATGCTCTTCTTTCCTGTCACAAAGTTTTAATTTCCTATACTTAATAGCTAATTTTCAAGAGGCCCAAGTGAATCCCCGCAAAAGTAAGTTTAAGTTTTCCAAGTTTTTAATGGGAAAGAAACATCTCTATTTTTATTCCTACCAAACTTAAAGAATGATCTTGAATTTTAAAATCTTTGAAATGTCTTACATGAGGTGTGATCAAACAATACAGTAAATGTTTAAATTAAAAATATGTATTATAGTAAAACACACATTGCCATCAATCCCCCTCAAAATACTCCCCCTCGCTTCAAACATACTTATCACATTGTTCTTGCCACTTTCTGAAGCAGTTCTGGAAGTTCTCTTTCGTGGCTGCCTGATGTCCTGAGTCATTTTGACTTTGGGGAGAACCAAAAGTCACACAGTGCAAGACACGGTGAATAAGGTGAATGAGGACACACCATAGTGTTTTTGTTTGACAGAAATTGCTGTATTCCAGAAGCGATGTGTGACATGGAGTGTTGTCAAGATGGGAGGAGGATTTATGGCACACTTTAAAACACACCTTCTCTCAACCGTAGCTCACACCCGACTGACTGAACCAAACAAGTTGAAATTTGTCACACACTGTTACTAAGGTTCCACATAATGCTTCCCGTATTGAAGATCCCTGTCTTTCCGTTGGATGGCACTCAGCAGCATTTACCGTATTTTGTGATCACAATGGTAAGGCTCCATGTCACACATCTTTTCTGGTATGGCAGTTTCTTTCAAATATAAACATGGTGTGTTCTCATCCACCTTATTCACCAGATCTGGCACAGTGCGACTTCTGGGTTTTCCACAAAGTCAAAATGACCATGAAAGGTAAACATTTTGAATTGATTCAGGACATTGAAGCAGCCATGACAGCACAACTAAAGGTATTCATGACAGAGGACTTCTAGAACTGCTTCAGAAAGTGGCAGGAATAATGGGATAAGTGTGTCTGAAGTGAGGGGAGTATTTTGAGGGGGATTAATGACAATGTGTCTTTTACTGTAATAATTTTTTTAATGTGAATATTCATTGTATTTTTATCATACCTTGTAAATTCAATTATATTCTATGTAAATATAGAGCAACTGACCCTTTATCCATATATTATATGGGTAAACACAGAGTATCTTACTCTGTGCACATATATAGAATGTAAGATCTTTTGAATCCCTAAAAATATAGTTACCTAAAAGGTGTATTTTTCAGTTCTTCTGAGCAACAGTGCTTCTAGGCGACTATAGATGCCAATTGTTGGAGTCCATCCAAGCCTTTCAGATTCAGAATCTGCAGAACAAGACTTAGCATCTGTTATTAAACAAACAAACAAACTCCCAAAGTGATTCTGATACAGTATGTTCATATATATGCATTTAGGAACCACTGAGGAGACATGAGTGAAGCAGAAAAATGTCTGTCATTCATTTTATTTTGGGTATAAGTTGTAATTTAGTGGGGAAAAATTAAAAATGATGTTCCTAAAATAAATTTTTTATAGTAAAATATGTATGAGGCAGGATTTAAAAATTCATTGTTAACCTAAAATGGACTTGATAAAAAATAAACTATTTTTCTATCTCATTTGGATGGATGAAAATGGAAGTAAAAGCAACATCAATAGGCTCCAATATCTTTCGTTCTGTGTCCTTTTCCTTTCTGCTTTTCTCACTTGTCCCCCAAATAAAGATCATGCAATGTTAGAAAGAGGTGTTATAGGTGAACCTGGGATTTACTTATTTTTTGTTCCAATTCCAATACAATGTCACCAATGTTAAAGCATAATTGTTTTCTTACAGTGCTTTATTGTGTCCCTGAGTCTCTTTAGACTGTCTCACCAAAAATGTGTACTACATTTAAAATTCATAAAGAACTATCACTACAAAACAATCTCACACAAATAATAAAATTACAAGTTTCAGCTCCCTAGTCTTCTTTTGTGGGATGACACCTCTACTAATCTAAACAAAAATGAAGATGATTTCCAGCTTTCATAACCAAAGACTTTCTGTGATCATACTGATAAGTGATTGAATGAGGGACTGTATGGTTTCACCACCAGCTCTGTGAATGGTGTATTTTCGTGTGACATATAATTTCTTCTATAAAGGGAAAAAAATGAATCATTTTTTATATTGTCTACTAATGATATTTCCTTTTTATGAGTCATTAACATGATTGTACAATTAATAAACTGGTGTAGACCTGCTATCGGTATTTGGGAGCTACAGTGCAACTGAAAGCTATTGTTTGATTGACTGTATTAACATGAAAACAAAAAATATATCAATGAGAAAAAACTGGTGGATCACAGAAAGTATAAGAGAAGGATAGTATCAGATAGATGCGGTCATTTCCAACTCAGGGCTAAGCAAAAGAAAGGGAAGGTGCCCTCATCAAAAGCCTTAGTTAGTTGACTCTTCTTTTTAGCATGGTTCCTCCCTCCTGTTCAAATGGATGAATCAGACTATCTAGGAATGACAAAAAACATTGCATTACAATATACTGCCTCATTTTAATTTTCATGTTTGCATCCAAGCAACCTTTTAATGACTTACAATTTGTTTTGTATGCAGGGAAAGAATGCAGTGCCGTAGACAAATTCTCTTAACGTTTATATATTTGTATATTCCACTTTATAAATTCATTTTCAGTCTGATGAACAGTAATGTGAATTGGAGTGATAGATCAAATCTCAGCAAACTCAGAAAGCCCATGAACCTCTGATCCTTTTGAATTTTGCTTGTGTTTTTCTAAGTACCATTGAAATGACTATTTTAGTTTAATTTGAGTCAGGAGGTCCATCTCCATTACGTATTTGTTTAAGTTTGGGGGTGTATGTAATTATAAAACTAAAGTTTGAAAGATGATTGTTTCACTTTTAAAATCTTAAGTTATATGTTATTAACACAAGCTGGTATTTCAGAAAATGGGGAAAAAAATCTCTTCAACTATGTGTATTTCCACATGTGTTCACAGGAAGTCCAACACAATTGCCAGCTTCATAGAATATCATTTTGTGCAGATGATAAAACTGACAAGAGGATATTCACTTTCATATGCAAAGATTCTGAGTCAAATAAACATTTGTGCTATGTATTTGACAGCGAAAAGTGTGTAAGTATGCCAGATGTTTTAGGGTGGTTTGTTCTGTTTTACAAGCCAGGAATTGTCTTGTTTCCTGCATTAGTAAAGTATTTGGAAATGAATAAGGTCTGCAAATACTTAACTACACTAATAGATTCATCCTGTCATGAGACTATGCTTCAGGATTTCATCTTTAACTAAATTCTTATGTTCAGGGGCACAAGCTTGCATGCAAATTTCTTTTCTTAGAACGTCATGCCTGCTTATGTTATGCATTTATTTCTCTTATAATCATTTAATTTATCTGCAATTTTAATCTTAAATGTATTTAGTAATATGCATGTAATGCAAAGAGTAATGGTGAGTAGAGTATTATTTTTTTTCTGGAGTGTAATGGATCTGATGAAAATAAATATTTTAAACTCCAGGAAATAAAATCTCCTTATGACTCCTTAAAAAATCTCCAATGCTTTAAAAATGTTTTTTTTTAAATTTTCATTATTCATTCAGAAAACTTACTAAAATGAAAGATTATAGAATTGTTTGTGTATGTATGTGCCTGCATATGTGCGAGCTTGTGAACGCAATCTAAAGTTCTTAGCAATAAGAGCAATCAAGAAATTCCAAAGTTAAGTTCTGCAACAGTTCTTTTAATCTTCTGGTATCTTAAGGAAAACCCTGTGTCTTGATTATAAGTGTAAGTTAAGGCTAATCATAACCTAGTCTGAGGTCCTTTTATAAAACAAGATGTGAATTCCAAGCACACATCGCAGCCATTGGTGGTTTTATTGCAGGAAGAACATCTAACCTCAGTAACATTCTTGGCTTAGAGAGGAAAAAGAACTTAATTAGTTTATTTGCTCGTTTTTCATGCTGTCAAAAATATTAGAGGACGAATGTTATTATCACCATTATGTAATTTATTTCTCTGAATTCTGTATGTTAACTTATTAAAAATAAACACCTTTTTATTTGCCCATATAACCCCTACATCAGGTGGACAATAAATGCTCAATAAATTGTTCCTTAAAAAAAATCATTTGAAAAAGTTGACAAAAAGTAGAATGAGTTATCATCTGTATTTTTTAAACTATCGTGCTCTAAAAAGGCAAATTAATGTGCTACAGGGCATCAGAATGTTTTTTTGAAAATTTGATGAGCACTGTGGAACAGCCATCAGAAAAATATGCTTACTTATATAAGAAATACTTTGTGCACAATTAGGCATTTTATATGAAGTTCAAGTTGTTTTTGAAATTTATCCTATTGAATGAACTCATTATATGTAATGTTCCAAGTGCTTCATAACCAAAATTATTTGCAGAAGTTTTTCTTCATGTGATTGAGAAGATCAAAGTAAATACATTCTATGTGTAACATAGAATAATCCTTCACCACTTACACGAAGCAGTAAACTTAGTTGTTCTCCTTTCTTGCTTTACGCGGAAATAAAATTTCTTGGGGTCCTTTGAAATATTCATAATCAGAGATTATTATAAATATTAGTATTCTTATAGTTTTGTGTCAAATATTTTATCTTTCTTTATTTGAACCCCATACAAATTTGTCACATGATTATTTAAAACATAAGCTTGCCAGAATCCCGTGTAGTTATATTGTTTTTTCCCTGATCATAATTGTTTGTAATTAATTTCCTGAATTTCAATTCCTTGACCCATTATTCTCTTTGGATATAGCATGTTAGCGTTCTTTTTGTTTGTTTGTTTGTTTTTCTTGAAGGTTGAAAACAATTTCTTGAAGTCTGAAACAGTGTGAAGTCTACAACCATTAGTGTGAATAATGTTCCTAAGGCGGGGCTTTTAAAATAAAGCTCTTTGATTCCTACTTCAAAAAATAAGTTTGTATTGATTGGGGCTGGAGCTCAGGAAATCTACATTTAGCTTCTTTACCAAATGATTCTACTACAGGTAGATGGAAGTCTGGGCTTTGAAAAGCTAGGGTTCAAGATATCTCTCAACTACAAGTGGGCATCACATTTATGGTTCAAACAGAACGTGTTTCCTCAGAGTTTCATAATATTACCTTCACCTCAAGGTTTTATTTCTTCTAATTGTAATAATGACTGTATTTATGAAATTAATTTGATGTATAATAGCATTTTTGATATGCCTTCTCTAATTTTCATTTTAAATAGCTAATCTTAAAGTATTATTATACAACAGAAAAATAAATTATGGCTCAGTTGGCACAACTCTTTCCTCTTGTTTTAAGAAAACAAGACCAGAGAAGTTGAGTGACTTCCCCAAAGTTACAAAGCTAGGTAGTAACAGAATCGGGATTACAATTTAAGACATTAGATTGCCATTTTAGCATTTGTCCCATCATGTTCTATTATTCTCATGTTCTATTACTAACTGTGACCTGTCCCAGAGTCCATCTGCTCTTATTGAGGCCTTTGTCTTATCTACTCATTTTATCTTTTCAGTACTTCTGCGAAATTGTTCAGAGTTTGAAACATAGATGAAACTTATCTTAGTATGCCACAGGCTGGAATTCACTACTTTATTAACAGTACCATGTTTTGTTAATGGTGACCGTGAAGAGGATATGGGGAGCTAGAGTACTCAGCTCTGCCAAGCAATAATGAAGACAGGCCAAGTGAGGAAACTGAATCTCTATCTCCAGCAGGCAGTAATAAGGCAGTGCTCTCCCATTCCCATTATCCTACTGGAATTGTGACAGAGTGAGATACCCCAAACACAAAGTTTAAATAAGTTTTAGAGTCTCATATAATATCTAAAATATCCAAGATTCAATTACAAATCAATCATCCTATCAAAACACAGGGTGATCTTAAACTAAATGAAAAAGATGACCAACACATCCCAACCCTGAAATGAGGTATTCGAATTACCAGAAAAAGATTTTAGAAGATCCATTTTAAAAATAATAAAAAAGTGATATGCACTCTTGAAACATTTTATTTTCCAGAAAATCTTATCAAAGTAATAAAAAATAAAGCTAAGAAATGGAAGTTATAAAGAATACCCATGTACTAAAATAGACCACATCCTGGATTATATAATAAATTTCAGAAAATTGAAATGACAAAGAAAGGATAAGAAAGTAATCAATCTAAAAATCAATAACATGTTAATAACAGAATTGTCTTCAAAAACTTGGAAATGAAATGTCATACTTGATTTTGTAAATGTAAACATTCCATATGTCAAAGAGGAATTTGCAAAGGAAAATTTTTAAGATGCGGTGAACTACATATAAATGATATAGAACATAACATTTTTGTGATACAGATATTTATAACAACAAAGTTAATAAATTAGAAAGAAGGAAAGTCTCATATCAATAATCTAAGCTCCCACCTCAGTTACCTAGAAAACAAAATATCAAAATAAACTCAAAGTAAGAAGAAGGAAGAAAATAAGAAAGCTTTTAAAAAATTAAATAAAAAACAAAAACAATAGAGGAAATCAATGAAACAAAGAGCTGGTTCTTTGAAAGATCATAAAAGCAACAAAAATTTTAATAAGATTGGCAAAGAAAAAAAAAAGGACAGAAGTTACCAATGTCAGGAATGAAATAGGAGATTTTATTGCAGATGCTCCAGACAGCAAAAGAATAACATGATGCCAAAAACTACATACACATAAATTTGACAACACAGATGAATTGAATCAACTTTTCAAAAAACAAAGCTATATTAAATCACCCAGTATTAAATATACAATTTGAATAGACCCATAACTATAAAGGACATTGAACATATAATTTAAAACTTATAGAAAGAGAAATCTCCAGGTCTAGATGTTTTAACCGGAGGAATCTATAAAATGCTTAAAGAAGAACTAACAACCTATTTCAACCTATTTCAAAAAATAGAAGAGATGAGAGCACTTCCCAATTAATTTTATGAAATTGGTATTTCCCTAATAGCTATACTGGACATAGTGCAAAAAAAGAGAAATGAAAACTACACACCAAGCTGTATCCCTTTGGAAAATATATACAATGATTCCTAACAAATTATTAGCAAATATATTCAGCAAAATAGAAAAAGAATTATATACCAAGATGAAGTGGAGTTTGCTCATGACATGCAAGTCTTGTTCAACTTTCAAATATCCAACAATGTAATCAACCATATTAACAAGCTAAAGAAGAAAAATCATATCATATAATGAATGCTTTATTTTTAAAAAAATGAACACCCATTCTTGCTTAAACACTGTCAGAAAAAATAAGAATATAAAAAAGTCTTTAATTTGAAAAGAGCATTTAAAATTAAAACTATAGATAACATTTTACTTAATGGTGAAAAGCTGAATGTTTTCTTCCTAATATTCAGAAGAATATTCAGGATTTCTACTCCACCCACTCTTATTGAACACAGTCCTAGAATGTCTAACCTAGAATTGCAATAAGACAAGAAAAGAAAATAAGAAGCATTCAGACTGGTAAGGAAGAGATAAAACTGACCTTTTTTGCAAATACATGATTATCCACATAGAAAATCCAAATGAGTTTACAAAAAACAAACAAAAAAAAAACAACCTGGATCTAATAGGTAAGTTTAGAAAGGTAGCAGAATACATAATAAGCATACAAAAATCAATTGCATTGCTTTATACTAGTAATGAATATATGGATACAGAAATGTACAATTAATTTAAAAAAAACATATATATGTATAGGTGTAACTCTAACCTAAGATGTGAAACTTGTACAGGACTTGTATGTTGAAAACTACAAATCACTGATGGAAGAAATAAAAAGAGATGAAATAAGTGGAGAAACATACCATATTCATGGATTGGAAGACTCAATCTAGTATATATATATATATATATATATATATATATATATATATATATATATATATATATATATATATGTCAGTTCTTTCCAAATTAATGTACATGTTTAACACAGTTCCTGTCCAAATCATAGGAAGATTTTTTTTTTTTGGTAGTTACAGATAAGATTGTTCAAAAATCTACATGGAAAGGCAAGTGAACTAGGATTGATAAAAACAGTTTTGAAGAAGATCAGTAAAGTGAAATAAATCACTTCCACTATTCAAGACTTATTATACACTTATAGTAACCAAAGTTGTAGTTTTTGTAAAAGGATAAATTTATTAATGGAACAGAATGGAGAATACAGAGATCAACCCACACAAAATTACCTCACTGACTTTTGACAAAGGTGCAAAATCAATACAATAGCTGCAACATGTAAAAGATGCACTTTTCAACATATGGTGCTGGTGAACTTGGACTTCCATGGATAAGTAAAATACACCTTGACTTAAACATCACACCTTTTGTAAAAAATAACTGAAAATGCATCATATACTTAAATGTAAAATGCACAACTATAAAATATTTAGAAAAGAAAAACATGGAGAATTTTCAGGATGTAGAGCTAGGCAGAGTTCTTAGACTTGACACCTAAAGCAGGATCTGTAAATGGAAAAAGTGACAAATTTATCTTCATCAAAAATAAGTAATTTTTTTCTATGAAAGGCCTTATGAAGGGAATAAGAAGACTAAGAGTGGGAGAAAATGTTTGCAAACTTATATCACTATTATCTACAGTATGTAAAGAACTCTCAGAACTCAACAACATAAAAACAATTTATTAAATTGGAAAATTGGCAAAAGATATGAAGGAGCATTTCATTAAACAGGATAGTCAGATGACAAATAAGCACAAAAAGATGTTAACATTGGTGTCCATTAGGGAAATGCAAATTAAAATGAAAATGAGATATCTATCAGAAAGTCTACAATAAAAAATAGTGATTATACCAAATGCTGGTGAAAATGTGGAAAAATGGATCACTTGTACATAGCTGGTGGGGATATAAAATGGTACAACCACTCAGAAAAACATTTAGTAGTTTTATAAAAAACTGAACATGAACTATCATATGACCTATTTGGGCATTTATCCCAAAGAAATCAAAACTCATGTTCACAAAAAAACCTATACACAAATGTATATAGAAGCTTATTCATAATAGCCCCAAAGTACAAATAATAGGTGATTAGTTGAACAAACAACAGTGCATTAAAACCGTGGAATAGTTACTACTCAGCAGTAAAAAGGAATGAACTATTAATACATACAACAACCTTGATGACTCTCCAGATATGGACTAAAGAAAATGAATCCCAAAAGCTTATATACTGTATGATTCCATTTGTATAACATCTTGAAATGAGAACATTATAGAAATGGAGAAAAGATTAGTTGTTTCTAGGGTTTAAGGAAAGGGTAAGGTAGACAAAAAGAGGCTGTCGCTATAAAACAGCAAGATGAAGATTCTTGGGCTGATTTCCAATTCTGTATCTTGACTATATTAATATCAATATTAATTGCTTGTGATTTATACTGTAGTTTTGTAATATGTTATCATTGGGGGAAAGTGAATAAAGGGTAAACAGGATATCTCTGTATCATTTCTTACAACTCTATATAAATCTAAAATTATCTCATAGTTAAAAGATTACTTAAAAAAAATAACCTGGAAAAGAAATTATGGCCTATTTAGACCAACCCTTTCATCATATTTAAAATAAATTCAGGCCAGCAAGATTTAGTGCCTTTCCCAGAGTCACAAAGCTAGGTAGCAATAGAATTGGAACTACGGTCCAAGATCCTAGATTCCCGTTTTCACACTATTCTATCATGTTATATTACTTGCATGTCTGTGACCTCTCCAGAATCCCTCTTCTCTTACTGGGACGTTTATTCTATTCATTTCTTGTATTATATATAGTTAGTACTTATGTGAATTTCTAAGAGCTTGTTTGAAATTTAGATGACAGCCTATTCTAGTATGCTACACAACTGTAACTCACTTTCTTAGTATCATCATGTTGTATTATTAAGATTTGATATTTACACAATTTCTACAATCATCTACTCAAGTTTAGAAAATAAAATTGGACTATGGACGTATATTGTGATGTTACTGATTTGGCTTCTTTATCATAAGCCCAATATAGTCACTGTCAACTGTTTAGTCATCATTTTGATACTTTATTTTTCAAAATTTGGTTTCCAAATGTTAATGCATATATTTTATTCACTGGATATTGCACTTGATAACATTTAAATAGAGCCCAATAAGTAGATGAAACCCTCACGCCACTGACAGGTTTTTTGTGTTTTTTTTTTAAATTATGTGAAATGAAATTTAAAATAAGACAAAGTTAAAACTTCTGTCTTGTTAATTCATTGTAAAGAAGGGTTCATGTATCAAAAAGATCATACATTATTATTACTAGAAGGAATCATTTCATTCAGTGTTTTTGCCAGGTCTATTTATTTGTAAGCTATTTATTATACATTCTTGTTATATTTCATGTTTGCTATGTAATAATTTTTTGAAATAAAGTATTTTTTAATTTAAAAATATTCTTGCTCTTTATGTTATATAACATGATCAGGGGTTAAAAATCAATCCTCTTAGCTTAGTCATCCATGAAACAAGGCAAATATGAGGGACATTTAAATTAAAAGGACATTTCTTTTTTCTCCTTTTTCATGAGATGGATCGTTTTCATATACAATTTAGGCATATATTTTGCATTTTTTAGTTAACTGAGTTAAAAACCAGAAATTTGTTTTCTTATGGCTAAAAGACTTCCTTAAACAGTGAACTACAAAAATGACAACGTTTTAATTAAATAGTCTAATCTTTACTAATAAAGCATATTTTCAATTTCGATTGCTTGGAGCATAGCAGAAAGTTTTAGGGTAGATTAGTGAAAACAAGGCACTTTTAAGAATTAATGTTACTAGCAGTTTTTATGTCATTTGGAGGTCTTAGAATTGAATATGACATATTCGATGTCATTCAATTAATGATGCATTCAATTAACACATTTACCAAACTTCTTTATAATTTAATAAAGTAAATCTTTAATGTTTACATTGTGTAAGACACTGTGATAGCAGTTGAGATATGAATGGAGAAGGAATGAGGGGGTAGACTTAGGATATTTGTACCAGTTGATAGTTGAAAGTCAAGAGACTGTAAATCATTTACTAGTTCAAATTCAGATAACAGATTTATTTTGTTCAATTGCACTGTTTTACAAAAATACTGTTTACTATCACTTAAAATTGGGAGCTTTTTATATAAAGATTCATATATCTGACCTCATTTCACATATTTAGAACCTGCAAATTCTGGGTTGGAATTGCTCATTTCCACAACCAACAATGAATAGGAACAGAGCAGCAGTTGCTCCGTGGAGGGCACACCTCAAGTTTTCCACAGCACCACCCATAGAGCCTCATTCAAGTTACCTGCCAGGTTTAACACACCCTCCTCGCTCGGAAGAGGAAATAAGTAGCAAAGCAATGAGAGAAACTGTAGTTGGCACTACGCACTAAATATTTAAGGAACAGGATAACAAACTAGGGAAAAAAATACTGTGTTAAAAGAGATGAGAAGTAGGACAGAAGTCTTGCTTCCAATTTCAACAGCTATTCATTCAATTGCCAAAACACAACCAACAGTCTGACACATTATTATTAAAATGCAAATCATCTTTGTTTTATTTTTACAAAGGCTGAAGAGATTACTTTAACAATCGGCCAAGCATTTGACCTGGCATACAGGAAATTTCTAGAATCTGGAGGAAAAGATGTTGAAACAAGAAAGCAGATTGCAGGGTTACAGAAAAGAGTGAGTAAACTAAGCTTGTTGTTTCATATTTATGTGATGTAAGTACAGGGAAACTTGCATATCATCAAACAAATTTAGAAGGACTGCCATTAAATTTCCCCCACACTGATTGGAACTGCTTTCACTGTGTTCCTATAATTTTTCATTCCTGATCCCCTGCACAGTTTTTAACCATTTTATATTGAATTCCCACAAGAACTTAGTGTTCTCATGTGACTTTGCTTCACTTCCTGATGCTTCTCATGGGGATCAGAGCAGCAGAAGCAGCAGATGCTGGGTAAGTGGTTTCCCATGCAGATCAGATTCCTTTGTAATTAAATTACACCCTTTCTCCATTCTCTTCAAAATCATCATAAGCAAGTTTCACTGTCTTGCGGTTACACTCCAGGATATGGGTGCAGATTGCACAGTGCAACAAGAAAACACAGAGATGAGGTATTAGGAACATCAATTTTGCAGACATGTAAAAACATATTTCAAATTTAATAACATGTCTTTCCAGAGACCTAGAATTCTCTATTTCCCAAGCTTTATCAAATAATTTTCTCCCTTGTACACAAAAGGACATTAAAATTTTAAATGATATGAACTCCTATTCATTAATGTACCATTTTTAATAGTATTTTCCAAGAATAACTTTCTGAAAATTATTCAATAATCATTTGCTTTTTAGATCCAAGACTTAGAAACAGAAAATATGGAACTTAAAAACAAAGTACAAGATTTGGAAAACCAGTTAAGGATAAACCAGGTATCAACATCTCCAGTAAGTATATAGAATATGTGCATGATTTCCTTAGAAACAAGATGCAATGGTGATAAAACATATCAGGATCATTAGCTCTGTGATATTTCTAATACGTGCTCTGGGATCAGTCATTTAAAAGTAAACATACATTTTAAAAAAAGACAAAACTAAACATGGATAGAGATGAAAGTGAGACAGGTTAGTTAGAATGCTGTTAGGTAGACAGGGAGGTCCCTGATGGAATAAACAAAGGCAGCCATACCCTGAAACTCCAGGTTCCAAAAGACTCATTCACTCCAGGACAAAAATGTATTGCGCTCTGAAGTTAATAAGTTATCTCGTAAATCGCTTTAGGCTGGACAAACAGAGCAAATCTGATAGATAGAATCCATTAGAAGGTGCCAGCTCCCTTCCCCAAGCATACAAGAAAACGTATAAAATAAGAGCCTTTTGCTTTAGCCAGGTGGCATCCCAATTTCAG
The DNA here is from genome assembly GCF_964194185.1 of Rhinolophus hipposideros. Classification (NCBI taxonomy): domain Eukaryota; kingdom Metazoa; phylum Chordata; class Mammalia; order Chiroptera; family Rhinolophidae; genus Rhinolophus; species Rhinolophus hipposideros. Next base: position 61,240,962 of record NC_138052.1, read on the forward strand.
GCACCCCCTCTCGCAAGAGAGCTGTACTTTCGCTCTAATAAAAATCTTTGCTTCTCTACCTCTCCTTCGGAGTCCATGTTCTCATTCTTCGGGTATGTGAGACCAAGATCTCTGGTCACCAGACACCAGGATCCTATATCATTTGGGGGACCAAATCCCTATATCACTTGGGGGCTCATCAGAATCTATCAAAAGGTGCTAAACAAGGTTACTTAAAAAATTAAAATTACCTAGGTAGCTCAAATCCGAGTTGTTTTTCCATGTTGCTCTTTTCAATTGTGTTTTCTTGAATAATTCAGCCCTCAATTTTGTCTTTTTCTCTTTGTAATATATTATTTCTTTCATTCCTATTGATTGCTATTTACTGAGGTTAGATTTAATGACCTAAGCCCATCTACCCTTGGAGTATTGAAATTCATTCTAAAAGTGGAAATGTTAACAAGACCAAATGGTTTCTTATATTACATAGCAAGGGTTCTCACAGACACTAAAATGAGCAGTGATCTCTGTAGATAACACTTAAGTATTTATAGTTAATTTATTTGCTTTGTTTGGGTTTATCATACCTAGATTTGAAATCATTTTCCCAGTACCATGTATAATATAATTAATTTGTGATTTTGGCTAAGTGAATTTTTTGGAGGGGGACAGAATTAAAAACGGTATTCTTCCTAGGCAAAATATGTTTAGTAGATTTTTTTTATATCATCTGTCTCATATTGTCCACTAAATTTCACATTTTATTTTGTATTTTAAAAATATTTAGTATTTAACTTATGGCATGATACTATAAGCTGAAACACAGTTATGGCATTTGCAAACATTCTAAAATAATTTTTATTGCAAAGTTTTATTTGCAAGTCCATTTTGGTTCAATCTCTAGGCTAATTCAATGAAATTTTTTAGTGTGTGTGTATGCATATTTGTGCACATGTCTATCTGTCTATCTATCTATATACATACAGATAGATACACATGCTTGTGCATGCATGCGAGCATGTGTGAGGTTGGACAATTAAGTTCGGTAACTCATCCTAGAAGAAGTGCTACATACCTCATTGCTGAATATCACTACGGTCACCTTTGAAGTACTCCCTTTGGGAAGCTATGCATCGATGCCAGCACCTAGTCCACTGTTCAAAGCAATTTTGGAACTCTTTTTCTGGAATAGCCATCAGAGTTGTTGTCGTATTACACTTGATGTCCTGAATGTCATCTAAATGTCTTCCTTTCAATATTTCCTTTATCTTTGGAAAAAGAAAGAAGTCATTGGGGGCCAGGTCAGATGAGTAGGGAGGGTGTTCCAATACAGTTATTTGTTTACTGGCTAAAAACTCCCTCACAGACAGTGCCATGTGAGTTGGTGCATTGTCACGTTGAAGGAGCCATGAATTGTCAGCGAAAAGTTCAGGTTGTTTTCGTCTTTTTCATGCAGCCTTTTCAGCACTTCCAAATAGTAAACTTGGCTAATTGTTTGTCCAGTTGGTACAAATTCATAATGAATAATTCCTCTGATATCAAAAAAGGTTAGCAACACCGTTGCAACAAGTTTGTGAACTTAATTGTCACAACTCGTGTGTGTGTGTGTGTGTGTGTGTGTGTGTGTGTGTGTGTGTAGATGTATAAATACAGAGGGTGCCAAAAAATATATATACACATTTTAAGAAAGGAAAAATAAACTGTATTAAAATTGTAATACAATGAATGACCCTACTATTCATTTGATTAACGCCATCTTTTGAGCGAATATCATACTACACCATAGTTGCTACCGTAATTCAATTCAACTTCAAAAAGTATACATAGATAACATCTCTTAAAATGTATACAAGAGAACACTTTAGCCAACGTTGCTCAAACAGTAGTTCACCATAGTCAGAAGTGTGTGGACACTGATGGTAACCATTTTGAGCACCTCTTGTAATAGCAGAAGTCAAATGTGACTTGTATTCATCTATTGCTATTGGTATATATTGAGTATTACAATCTTAATAGATTTTTTCCTTTCTTAAAATGTGTATACATTTTTTTGACACCGTATATATTTATGGCCATCTAGTACTAGAGTATTTCACCAGTTCAACATCATGAAGAATTCTATAAGAAGTTACATTTAGGATTTCAAATTTGGTATGCCCTGGAAATGGGTCAAAAAACTTTCTTTTCTCTACACTCACACTTTCCCATCTTCTACACTGAAGCAGTGGGTATTTCAATTGTTTGGTACAAAGTTTGTGATAGTAGAGCCAATGTATTCAAGATGAGAAAGGATGGGAGTGAGGTGACTTTGTTCCCATGTACCTTTGTTATGCACAACAAGGTGCTGGAACATCCTCTTCAAGTTCTGGCTTAATATAATATCCCTTCCTACTTTTTTTTTTTCTCTCTCTCTTCACTACCATTACTATTTGCTTCTTATCATGATTACGTTTTTTTGTTTTTCGCCTTCCCACCCCAAAGGGGCACAGCATCAGCTCAAACTTCTTTAAACTTTGGTCCCCAACAATAGAGCCACACGCTTTAGGTCTTGTTGAAAATCATATAAACCATCCTGTGAAACAAACTAGGAATATAAAGATGAATGAAGGGGAAGTTACTTTTTCAAGCAGTCTTAATCAGGTAGTTGCTCATGGAATTCATTGCATATAAAAAGTAGCTTTACTTCAGTCTTTATGTTTAGAAAGGAGTAAAATAAGATTTATCACAATTTTGGTTGCAAACGCATAGCTTTTTCATTGTGTGTCCTCTGTCTCTAGAAGGAGAACTAAGGTTATCAAATTCAGAGGCATGATAGATTTCGGAGGAGCAGAGAGGTTTGGGGCATGTTGATAAAATGGCATACCCCTCCCTCTTTTATCTCCTGAAAGCAGAAACTGCCCTGGAGAAACACTACAGTAACTGGGGAGAAGATGGGTCAGGTTGGGGGTTACGCATGTGCCTTTGTTATGTTGCATGGCTAGTCTACCAAATCAGCTTCAGAAATGACAAGGGGCAGAAGGAATGAAGACATTATACTTGTCAGTGTCTTTGAGCATGAAAGTTGGTATGTAAATGAACACAGACTGTGAGTATATTCATTTATTCAACAATTCTCATTGGTAGAGTCAGTTATATAAAAAAACAATAAAATTACTCAAACAACCAGTTATTTAAATGGATTATAATTATTATAGGCATTGTGTTCATCTCAATAGAATGCTTCAAAAACTATAACTAAAAGATTGAATTGAAATAAATTATTTTCTCTAAATCACTCTCTTGCAGTTAATACACGTGTGTAGAAAACTCATTGCATCATTGATCATTATGTAAATAACTCAACTTGTAAATTTGCAATCTACTTGTATTCTTTTGTCACAGTAGTATCTTTCTCTGTATTGTTTTTCTTTTTTAACTTAAAAAAGTGTTTGTCTCAGAACTTTTCAGCTCCTAAAGTCTTATTACATGATTTTTGAAATTTCTGATACACTGGAGGATGTACATCTTTATTAAGATAAAAAAATAGAAATTATTTGATTCTTAAAAGAAAATGAACTCAACATTTTTAGATTGCTAAAAGATATCTGATTAACTCAAATGGTTTTGAAAGTATTGTTATAAGTATTTATTAACATGTTTTTAAAATTTTTTTGAAGAGAATATCACCAAATATTTTTGCCTTTCATTTTCAATTTTATGTAGCTTTGAAATAAATTAATATAGCACTAAGTGCATCTGTATTCATTTCACATCTGTTAAAATGAGATCTCGATTTTCTGATATTAAAAATAAACTGAAAGGAATAACATTCAATTACCTATAGTTATTTACTAAGTATGAAATGTTGCCCTGTTTATAAATATCACTTTGGTGAACGTTTGTTAATAGTTCCAACTATTGAAATTTAATTTCAAAAATAGTGAAACTTATAAATAAAATATGAATTTAAAATATAGGTAGCCCTTGCTGAATAGATTGCAATGGGTCTGCAGTAAAGCAAATTTCTGCTAAGTTAGAAATGTTACACGTTTGTTCTTTCTTACGGAATTTGAACACTAGTTTTACAGGACACATAAATTGGATGACTAGAACCTTGCAGATTATCATGTCTAGCAAATTTAATGCACAATGAATACCTGTTAGGCTTACAACTCTGGACATAAGACTGTAGGTTTTGTTTGTTTTACTCTCAAAGGACTGAAGGATAGGATACTCCAAAATCACTAAAGTTCTCAGTAGTTTTTTTTAAAGGATTAGAAGCAGCAATTAATACATTAATTGAAGAAGCATTGAAATAAATTATGAATCCTGTTATACTCATACATTCAATGTGTATTCAATGTGTATACTCATACACATTGAAATTACACTATAGATGGGTTTGGTATACACAATTATTAATAATTTGGAGTCAGATTCTCCATGAGCTCTCTGTGTGTTATGGTTAAAGTAAAACAAAAGGTTTGTTTCTAATGTTATTTTTAAAATAGTCTTTTTGGGAAGAGGGAAAAAAGAGAAAAACTAAAGTAGGGATGGAATTTGGGGGCGGGGGGTTCGGGACATGCATTAAAAGTAATATAGAAAATGAAAATAACAAACTGGTATGGATGTTATTCTAATAGTGAGTGATGAAGTAGCAGATAAAGTCAGTTAGAGGAAGCATAAAAATAAGGAGAAACATTTTTGGTAAAATTTGGTTAGATAACTAAAAGATCACAAGCAATCTTTCCTAGCAAGAGGTTCAACATTAAAGTTGAATTTTCGTAACAGAACAGTGGTTCAAAGGAATCAGATCTTCCAATAAGAAAGTTCAGTTTTACTTAGAGATGTTGATTCTTTTACTCTTTATTAAATCATAGATTAAAAATGTGAGGCCCTGTTGAGTAGAATGTTCCAGATGGAGAAACTTTGTACTTTAAGGAATCACCACGTAGGTGAGAACATAGATGCATTTCTTTACTCTCCTCAAAGACTCCTTAAAGAAAGGTTGTTATTTCTTAAGTGGTGGCATGCCAACAACAACTTATGTGTTGTTAAAGCATGTGAAGTGGTCATACTGATTTATTTTAAAGATGCAAAATCAGTAATTTTAGGTTTGAAATTTTAATGAAAATCTTCAAGAATTCTAAAAAGTACTTTTAAGGTTTTATTGTTTAAATTTTAGTTTTGTTTTAACTTTTTCTAGTCCCACTAAGTCATCACTGGTATTTTGAAATTGTATCTTAGTGACGTATCTTATGTGTTATAATGCTTACCACTTTGATTTTCCTTTTCTCACATTTGCCAATTATATACACTTGATACAGTTGTGATCTATTATGGCAATTTGTAAAATATTTATTGAACATCTAATGTGGCCACATGATGTTCTAGGCCCTTGGGTTTTAGCAGTATATAAATTTCAGGTCTTATGAAACACGTCACATTGGAGAGAGGGAAATGGATAATAAACACATAAATAAGTGAATAAGTATACTTAAAAATTCATATCTGTTATATGCTATGAATAAAATAAAATAGAGCATAATAGAAGAGAATGAGAGGGAGCTTTTGTTTAGAGACAGTTATCAGGGAAACCCTTTCTGAGCACATATGGTACCATTTGAATTGAGACTTGAATGATTAACGGTTAGTCAATGCAAAGGACTGAAAACAGTAACAATACCTTGTACCTGAAAGATAGTGAAAGAACCAAAAAAAGCTGGAAATGACATTGAAGAGAGTCAGGGTCTAGGTTTTTATAGGGCCCTGTGGACCATGGTAAAGATTTTTTTGTTTGTTTTTTAATTGCAGTGATTAAGTCACTCAAAGGTTTTAAACAGGAAATTTGATGTTCATTAGGCTGCAGTATGTATCGTGGCATATAAAGAAGCCATAGTGAGGTCCCCAAAACTGGCTACCACACTATTTCAATAGAGTAGGAGAGGAAGAAGGGGAAGTTGATCCAGAATTCCATCAGTTGAGATGATGATTATAGCTTGATTCTCGATGTATTTTGGAAGTAGAGCTTGTAGGGTTTACTGATGGTTTGGTAGGGGCTGTGGAATAAAAGAAGGATCAAGATTGTCTTTCAAGGTTTTATTCTGATCATCTAGATGGTGCTATCACTTTCTGAATTAGACATGACTTGAGGGAGGTGAATGATAAAGAGTCAGTATTTCACTTTCACTCATGTTAGTTCTGACTACAGGTAAGCCCACTGGAGATGTTTATTAGATGTTGAATATAGAAATCTGGAATTCAAGGAGGCGGTCTGGGCGTATAGTGTGGTAGTTGAATGAAAAAAATGCCCTTTTTCTGTCATCTTTTGGACTGTTGTTTATTTTTTTAGTTAATACACCCAATATAAATTCGCTCAGTGTAAATTTATGGAATAGTTTAGTTTTAGCCAAAGAAACCAAAATAAGAGACTTTTTTTTTTTCACTCAGTATGAAAAGTATCAAATCAAAAGACATTTCTAACTACAGAAAATGTGTATCTTTAATATATATATCCCAAACCCTTTTTCACTTAAAACCAATTTCTCGGGTATGATGAATGAAGACCACTCCTATTTTTCATTTGTTCATGTATAAATTGACATGTTAGTTTTTTTGCTTGTAATTAATAAACAAAATGCTTACATGGCTTCTAAATACCACTCATGGGTTCAATCATGGGTTCCTTTTTTGCCAAATGAAATCGCCTTTGATAGGACCCATATTACACTGTATCACACTGAAATCGTGGAAATCTTTTCATTGGTTTTAGAAATTGGGTCTTTATTTATACAATCATTTAGATACACTGAGAAATTTCCGTTACTTGACTGTCCTGTTTGCTTTTTGCTGTGTTCTAGTGGTTTGGCAATAGATTAGAGGTTGGGTTTTCTACCATTTGGTACTTATTATCTAGAAACAATCTGATTTCCATTTATTACATTCACATGCAGTGATGCCTGTATTTATATTAGAAAAAGGGTTTATTTTGCCCTCCTAGCCTCATGAACGCTTCCAGAAGATTGTTCCATTATCATATGTGGGCATAGTACGTTAAATCAAATTGTTCTTCTTGATTCTTGTATATCTTTAATATATATATTCCAAACCATCAGTGCTTACATTTTACGTTTCTGGCTACAGAAGTCTTTAACCAAATCAAACTATTGCCAGGAAGTTAAATGAACAAAATTGTAGTCCTAAGAAATACTGGACTTACTATTGCTGAGTAAAATAAATATTTCTCTTTCAATTAAACCAAGTGATATTGGATAAAATTTTGCCTTTACGTAATCAACTGTGTGGCCACTGATTAGACTTGATAGGACATTTATAACCTAAAGTGTGCATCTCATTACAGGTAAACAAACCTGCCTCTTCATTATCATCTAGTGTTTTCACAACTACTTTTGAATTCAATATGGGCAAGACCAGGTTGTAAAAACTCTAAATTACACAATAAGCCAAATGTGAATCTTTAAACAAAGGTGCAAAAATTATAAAATGAACATTGATTCAAGAACACATTTGATGCCCACAAAAAAAAAAAAAAATATTACCACTCCGCAGCTTCACTTTTATAATTGTTACTTGCATGAAATATGATTCTAAAGAAGTAAACCCTGTCCAATGAGAAGAAAAATATATTCCATTCTAGTTCAGTTCTGACCATGAGTACCTTATCAAGTCATTTAATCTCTCCTTATTTCCGTTTTTTTTCTTTGAGATATATAGATGATCATATCCATTCAACTTGCAAGATTCTTGTAAGAACATATAAGTCTTACAACTAAGAGACCAACATATACAAACTGTGGGTTTAGAAATCTGAAAAAAATACATTCATGGTGCTGTAAGTTCAAAATTCTAGAAGTTGTTACTTTTAAAGCTTATTATATAAAAAGTGATGTTGAAAATGTGCCAACAGTGAACTTTAAAAATATGAATCAGCATGATAATATAGAAAGCATTGCTAGAACATTTTACATTACCATTATATTTCCCATCTTTAGTGTTATTTATTATGTACCAGTTTTTCAACTAGAAAAATTTATTTTAGACATCTATATTTAAAATACCATTATATATACTTTAGTGTTTACTTTTTAAATTTAATTCTAAGTAGAATGTTGAACCTCTATTTTAATAATTATGATAAATCATATTTTAACCTTAAAGTTGTTTTACATTTTAAAGGGGTCCTTGGAAGTTTATAGTGCCAAAATAATAGCATAAAATAAAATTTTGGTATCATTCAAATATTTTTCTAGATATTAGCACAGAAATGTTTACTGTCTAGTGCATTTTTTTATTTAAATGTATTCAACAATTACTGATAGTATACAAACCCTAAGACATTTGATCTTTGTTGTCATATTGAGGCAATGCTCAAGGTTGAAATAGTCACCATTCCTTGAATGCACCAAGCCACTACCTACTGAAAGAAAGAGCTACAAAACTGCAAGAACAATGAATCTCAAATATGGTCACTCATTATTAATATGTCTTAATAACCTAACAACTTCTGCATAATTAACATGTAATTGCTGAGCATAGAATTCCTCATTCCTGTTAGTATAATTCAGATCCTGTACATCTTAGATGCATGAGCCTAAGGGATTAAACAGGGGTGCATGAACTTCTGTGGGAAAGTCCAAAATTTTTGGTTTCTAGTCATCTGTCAAAATACTGACAGAAGACTTAAAATAAAAATATCAAGCTGTTTTCATCTAAACTATTTAATTTCTTGAAAAATAAATATCTTCAACCAGCTAAACATGGCAGCTTATAAAAGAGTAATTCCTGAACCCTTAAATTTAGAGACACCACTCAAAATATTATTAGAGCCAGAAATGCCACTGTATGTAATTTAGGTGCTATATTCACATGTTCTTATTCTTATTTAATACACCTAATAGTTTGGTATGGAATTAAAAACTACTGCTGAAATATATTCACATATTTAAATATACGGGGCTTAGATTTCATTCTTGTGACAAGTATTTAATTCTCTGACTTAAATAGTTTATAAGTTAGGGGATCACAAATTCAAATGTCAACAGAGTCTAGACTGTGACATAAATATGCGCAATGGGCATATGGTAGTAGTAGTGATGAATTGGAAAGCATATACTCAACCTAAAAGGCACAGAAGACATTAATACTAGTGAATTATTTTCATGCAGGTCAGTTGAGCCCACTTTTTAGATTTTTTTTCTACCCTCTCCACAAAAGCTCTGGATTTTAATGTGCAGTCTCTTAATATTTACGTGCAAGCAACTGATTCAATATTTAAAAAGACCTGTGTGACCCAAAGAAGGAATGTCGGTTGACCAAATCTAAATTACTGATAACACTAAGGAAACCTGTGACACTTAGACGATATGTTAGACTTAAACTTTAAATACCAAAACTATTGATAGATATTCCTGCTTTGCCATTTTGAAAATGAAAATACCTCTTAATTGGGGTACTTAAATACTTGATTATTTTCATATTGTATACATTTTTCATTTATTTAAGTATACCTTCTCATAAGAAGTACATGCATAATATTTGTACCATGATAAAATACTAGAGCATTTTTTTATTAGTTTCATGTGTACAAACCACAGTAATAGTTAGACATTTATTATTTATACCCCTCACAAAGTGATAACTCCCTCCCCCAGCCTACTATCCCTCTAATGTCGCATACAGCCATTACATTTCCACTGCCTCTGTTTCTGTTCTTTATGCTGTACTCCACTCCTTGGGACTATATATATATATATATATATGTGTGTGTATATATATATATATAATTATATATATATATATATATATATAAAATTATAGTTGACATTCATTACTATTCAGCTTCAGCTTCAGGTGTACAGTGCAGTGATCAGGCATCTACATCATCCCTGAAGTTGTCTCCTTAATAAGACAAGTGTCCATCGGATACTCTACAAAATCTTTACAACATTATTGATTATATTCCCCAAATTGACTTTCATATCCCTGTGGCAATCTTGTGGTTACCGACTGTGCTTTCTACTCCCCTCACCTTCCCCCTTATCCCCACTCCCCCTCCCATCTAGCAACCCTCAGTTTTTCCTCTATGTCTCTGAGACTGTTTCTGATTAGTTCACTCATTTATTCTATTCTTTAGATTCCACATATAAGTGAGATCATATGGTATTTGTCTTTCTCTGTCTGACTTATTTCACTTAGCAGAATGTTCTCTAGGTCCATCCATATCGTGGCAAATGGTAAGATTCATTCTTCTTTATGGCTGCGTAATACTCCATTGTATAAATATACCACAGTTTCTTAATCCAGTTGTCCACCAATGGGCATTTTGTTTGTTTCCATGTCTTGGCTGTTGTGAATAGTGCTGCAATAAACATAGGGGTGCATAGTTTTTTTTAGAATTAGCATTTTGGAATTCCCTGGATATATACCTAAGAGTGGAATTTTTGGGTCATAAGGTAGCTCCATTTTCAATTTTTTGAGATACCTCCATACTGTTTTCTATAGTGGCTGCACCAATCTGCAATCCCACGAATAGTGCACGAGGGTTCCCTTTTCTCCACATCCTCACCAGCACTTGTTGTTTGTTGATTGATTGATGATAGCCATTTTGACTGGGGTGTGGTGGTATCTCATTGTGGTTTTTATTTGCATTTCTCTAATGATTAGTGAGGTTGAGCATTTTTTCCTATGTCTGTTTGCCATCTGTATGTCCTCTTTAGAAAAATGTCTCTTCATGTCCTTTGCCCACTTTTTAATTGGATTGTTTGTGTTTTGTTGTTTTTTTTTGGTGTTGAGTTGAATGAGTTTTTTATAAATTTTGGATATTAACCCCTTATCAGGTATATCATTGACAAATATCTTCTCCCATTCAGTAGGCTCCCTTTTTGTTTTATTGACGGTTAGAGCATTTTTAAGTTAGGTTATTTTGGTCTTTCTCTCACTTTATACTGCCTCCTTGGACACTGCCTCCTTTGACACTCCTTCCAGAAATGTGTGAAGAGGTGGTTCCTAGCTTAAAGACTTCCTTGAAACTTCTTGGTCCTCCTAACTATAATTTCAGTTGCAACCTTTCACAATGGGGTTTATCAAAAGTGATATTTGTTTTTGCTGCTTCTAATTTCTATTATTAGTGTTGAAAAATCTCTCCAATGTAGTTGAGCTGTCTGGCTCCAGGCCAAATCTTATGTGTGATCTTTCAGGCCCTGTCACAGGCAACAATAAAGGCTTCACCTGGCAAGCCACTGTGTGGAAAGGCATCTTCTCCACACCAGATTTAGTGCACAGACTGCCCCCTCCACCGCCCAGACCCGCAATGCTTTTACCCAGATCTGCATTCCTAGCCCAGGTGCCTCCATTCAGAGGACTTCTCATTGGAGGCCCTGGCCAACGCCTCTCTGGGTCCTTCTGCTGAAGTAACTATTTGGAAGTCTGGTGACACCTTTCTCCACTGGGACTCAGTGTTTAGTACTTTTCCACTCCTGCCCTTTCCCATTTCCCTTCCCATGGCCTGCTGCCCCACCTCATCAGAAAAACCTGCAGGAATCTTTTGTTCAGGGCTATCAAACAATGCCCTACTCTGCACTGATCATTCTGACTTTTGCCCAATGCCATTCCCTGGGGGAAAATAGGACACCATTGGAGCCAGCACCTTCTGTCTGGGCTCTTCCTCATATATCACAGTAAATGAATAAAGACTTAATTATTACTTTCATTTTGGCTTGTTGTTTAAATTGACTAATCTGACATCTGGCAGCTTAGCTTTCCCCTGCTCAGCTCTTGACAGTAGCTTTTTCATGGTAGAATGGAAGATGCACTAGAGCTGATTGTCCAGAGAGGTCTTATTTTCAGGGAAACAGTAGCTTCTAAAAGTGATTCAGACTGATGTTCTGACCCAGTATAGTCTGATTTCTTTACATGCTTGACAACTCCCTCTGCCCATTCCTGAAAGGTCTTACCGTTTGGAACTCACTACCTATAGGAAGGACATGATGATTGAAGTCAGTTTGTTTTGTAGTTTGACTCTACTTCTTACCTCATGTAGGAATAAGTCACATAGAATCTGCAAGCCTTAATTCCCCTATTTTTATTATCACAAAGGCATAACATTGCTAATACTAATACTTCAAAAGAATGTTTTGAGGATTAAATCTAAAATGATTGCTGTAACCCTTTTTGAATATTCTACAAAGAAATAACTTTTTACTAGACTTTACTCCTACTTCAGTGACTTTTTTTTTAATACTCTCCTTCCTTTTCCCATCTCGTTACACAGAGGCTTTCTCCATAATACATCTTTAGCCTTTCCTCATTTTCCTCTCCATTGTTTTCCTCTCAAGTTCTAATGAATGCAATATTTCATTTAAATATTTAAAATGCAATATTTTAGTAAAACATGGTCAAATTATACAATCCAGAATCTAAGGACTGTCACAATAGGAAAATCTACTCTACTAAACTCTACTAAAACTGTTTTAATTTTAGTAAAGTTATTTTGAAATTACTTATCCTTTTCATAAAATATCACTTTACAAACAAATTTTCATGTATGCTTTTTCTTTCTTTCTCTATGTTTTCTTTCTTCTCCTTAGTATATTTCTCTGTCCTTTCTTTACAGCTGCTGAACAAAATGTCTGATCATGAGCAACACGGGTTTCAGAGATGCTCATCCTCTTTCTGGCGTAGTAGTGATTCATCACCCTGTCTAAATATTTCTTCCATTACTGTCACTCCTGCCAACTCGACTGATTCCAGACTATCATTGGGACTGTTAATACCACCACCTTCTAAATGTGGTCTTCCCAAGCCAGTCAGTGACAGCAGCATCCCAAGACCTCATGTAATTTGCTAAACAGAAAATTCTTTTTATTATCCCACTTATTTTTTTTTAATTCTGCCAAAATATACCATTTATAGTAATGAAAAACATCAGGTATTTCTTGAAAAATATGATATGATCTGGGGCATTTGTGTGCCTTTTTTTTTTGCTTTGGTTACCTGATATCAGAGAGTTTCGAGTAGAGTATGGATGATGTACAAATCCATAGAAAGATGAAATAGAACAGGTACTTAAGAAGACCCTCAGATATGGCAGTTGGGAAATTAGGTCATTGGTGATATTGGTAAAAGCAGTTTCAGTAGAGTTTAGTTCATAAAGTGCAAAGTCATGATTGATATGAGTTGAGGATTGAATGAGGTAAAAGTTAGGGCAGGAAATACAGTACCTCTTTCAAGGTACTTAGCCTTGAAGGACAGAAAAAGAGATGAGAGTCTAGAAGAGTAAAGAGGAAAGACATTTTTCGTTTGTTTTGTTTTTAACTACAGATGAGATTTGAGTATCTATATCCTGAGAAGGAAGAGAGATGGAACCAGGGGAGATAGAAGGATGGGGTGATAAGAAGAACAGTATTCCTGAACAGGAGGAAAATGCTGAGGGACAAAGTTGCCTGGAAGTCTTTGGGTGGTATTTATGACCAATAAAGTAAACAGATAGATAAAGAAAGAGAGATGACAGCAATTTACCTGCATGCAAAATTGTAGTAACAATTATGTTAATGAAAAATCCATCACTCTTTACACACAAACAGCCTTATTTCTCTTCTCTGTCTTAAATCATACATAAATCAGAAAAATAAATGTATTCTGAGAACTGTAGTTTTAATATGAACCACTCTCTTAATCTCTGTTGATATTCTTATAGGAGAAGCATTTTTTTTCCTCACTCTCCTCTAAAATGTGAATTCTTTCTTTAAAAAAAAATAGATTGTGTGTGTGTGTGTGTGTGTGTGTGTGTGTGTGTGTTTTCTTCTCTGAATGACGAAGTGGTGATTGTTTCATTCTTGCGTAACATTTTGGCCCAGATAACTTAATGATTTTCATGGTATATTTAGTGATTCTTAATTTATTTCACAAGGTAGCTATTATATAAATTTAATGAAATCTTATCCAGGAATAAAAGGCACTGCAAGGAATCTAATAGTTGGCTGTCACTGTAGTTATAAATACAAATTAAAATGTACTCTTTAATTTTTTTAAATTGTCAATTGCATTTAAACAATTACATTTAAAAAGGTACATCACTTATGTTCAATTATTTCTATTTAAAACTTTTGCAATATGTAGTATTGAAATCGTTTTATATAGTTTCTAACATTTTTAATTCTCTGATACAGATGGCAATTATTTCTAGACATACACAAAAATCCAATATGTCTTATATATCTATCTAGAATAGTATCACCATGTTTGTCATTATCTTTGAGAACACTTTTTGCAGATATTTTCTATTGCTTTCTTACCAATGAGCATTTAGCATAATCAATCGAACAATATAATATTGCCAATATTCAACTATTTTTATTCAACTGAATTTGTAGTTTATATATGTTTTATATGTATCTGAAATCTTTATCATTATAATGTACCTACATGAAATACTACCCTAATTCATATTATCTTCATTGCAGGCAGGCAGTGTGACACCTAAGTCACCCTCCACTGACATCTTTGATATGATTCCATTTTCTCCAATATCACACCAGTCTTCAATACCTACTCGCAATGGCACACAACCACCTCCAGTACCCAGTAGATCTACCGAGATTAGTAAGCTTTCTAAACAAATCAATATTCTCTACTGCATTTGTGTACCTTTTAAATGTTTAATTAATATTTTATGTGAAAATGTATATCTTAACAAACTCACTAAAAAGTTGTAATTACTAAACCATTATGATTATATATATGTACCAAATCAGTTAATTATATTTTACTTTATAATTCAGAGTATACTACTAAAGACATCACTATTTGCATTTGAAACTTTTGAAAAACAGTTTGGTATAAAATTACTTACATTTTAATACAAAGCACTTATATTTTTATTGTGCTTGGGGTTATATTTTTAATGTTTTAATTTAATGATTTAAAACAACTCTTCTGATAATTATTTTAATGATTTTTGGCATGTTTAATAGAGCTCAGTTTAAATTTTTGGTTATGAAATGTCTGGATAGTCTTAGTTGAAGAAATACAAAAATCTATGAAATCCACGATTTATTTATTAACCCTTTATAAGTGTTCTTTCTTTGATATCTAAAACATTACAAATGCATTGCTTTTCTGATTTACTTTCTGTATATCTAGAAGAAACATAAAAGTCTCTTTTTGATGAATTAGAAAACATCCAACAGATTGCTCATTGTCAATATCTTGACTGTATTTTGGGCTGTGCCCTGTCACAGAAACTGAAAGAATGGTTCACAATGCCATGATCAATCATGATATCCAAAAGGAAACTAAAGAGAGTTTTACATTTCAAGCTTTATTGCATTCTCTATGGTTCACATTAAAACATTTTCCATATAACTCTTAAATTCTAGTTTAAGGCTTTAAAGCATGTCAAGGCTTTATAGTTGATTTGTTTCCCCCTGTGGAACTTATTTGCACATGTTAAGTACTCATTTAAATTTTAGAGGACTAATTTGCAAATACAAAGTAATAACATTAGTAACTTTAAAAATCAGTTTACAAAAATATTCAACACTTTACATGAATTGAAATTTATATTTAAATTCCTCTGAATATATTTTGTGCCAATGCAATGCAAAATTAAGGAAATAATCTATGATAAAAAAACACACGTCATAGTGTGTTTTTAGAAAATGTTGCCAATATCCTGATATCATAGTTTTATGTCCTTATAAGTGTCTCACATCTGTTTGTTTATTGCTGTTTTTTACTTTCTTGAACTTCAACATTAATTTATTCATCCATTTATTAAATTCAATGGGCATTTGTTTAGCATATGCACGAGATTTGGGTTGCATGCTAGAATATGAAATATAAATTTGCAACGTATCCACAATAGAGGATTTTAATCCAAGTGGAAATATAAATTGAGAAGAGTGAATAGATTTTGATATTTAGCAGAAATAGTCTATTAAGATGATGGCTGAGAGTTCAAAATAAATTATTATTCAGGATGTCAGACCAAATGTCATTAATGGGAAACTAGAGACAGAGAAGGGAAAAGTACTGTATTTTGTCGAGTACAATGTGTACTTTTTTGCCCAAATTTGTGAAGGAAAATTAAGGATGCACATTACACATGGGTAGTACTAATTCTGTATCTATATAAATGTTTTTACTTCTTTTGTTTATGTTTGTGAATTAAGCATGTAACTCTAGAAATCAATAATGATATCCATATGCAAAATAATACCCTGAAATACGATCATCGGTTTTGTTGAACTTATGATGAACTTTCAATGATGAAGAGTTCTTGGCCTTCTATGATGCGTAAATATCATAAATTTGTTACCAGTACATAAAATTTCTTGTACTTTGTATCTTTTCTTGTGTTTTGTAATTATTTGTTACATAAAATTTTTTGTATCATATGTTAAAAAATAAATGCTAAAATTCCTTTATAATACAAAAAACAAATACCTAAATGTAAACAAATAGAAATTTGAATTTAAAAAATTAAAACAAAAGATTTTTTTCCCTGAAAGTTAGGGCCAAAAAAGTGGATGCACATTATACATGGGAGTGCATTATACATGCCAAAATATGGCAATGAGTTCTCTTTTAGATATTGATGAGTTTGAAATACCTTTGGAAAATCTAGGCAGATGATCAAATGGTTTTATGTGATTTATTAATAAGAAACTGAAATGATATCTTGCTACATTTTTTAATGTTTACCTATCCTGAGTACCAAAGTTTAGGAAATGCAGCAATATATCAATAGATAGATAGATAGATAAGATAGATAGACACAGAGTCCTGGTTACGTCTATATTATCTGTACTATATCTATACTAAAAATTTAAGGACAAATTGTTCAACTCAATTTTAATTGTCAAATAGTATTAAGCTCTAATCCAGTGGGTTTTAGTAATAGGACTTTTTATTTAAATGAAATCTTAAATTTATTCTGTTCATTTGTTTTTCATTCACTTATTTTTTATTTACTAAATTATTTTCTTCCATTTAGAACGGGACCTGTTTGGAGCAGAACCTTTTGACCCATTTAACTGTGGAGCAGGGGATTTCCCTCCAGATATTCAATCAAAATTAGATGAAATGCAGGTAACTATTAGATTGGCCCATAGTGTTTTTTCTTTTTAACATAGGATGTTAAACCCAAACTACCCTTTCTTTGAGTTATTCTCACTATTAAAAGTTACTTAAAATAATTATTTTAAAATAATATTATACATTTAGTACTAAAACTACTCATGCATATGCTAAGGATAAGTTTTTGTTTTGTTCTTAATGGTACAATTTACAATGGCAACAGGTGGTTCAATTTTTTAAATATAAAATTGCATAGATTCTAATGGCTCATTATTTTGAAATCCAAGAATTAAAAGGTCATTACACTAGGTTTATAAGATTTGAGCTGAATCTTAACAATTATGAACTTCAAAATTGTGAATGGGTAGATGAAGGAAAATCTTTGTAAGACTAAAATCAGTCTCTCTTAAAAGAAGCATTGTGACTATAGTTCATAACTAGAGCTTGTCACCCAGTGACAAATTCTTTAGGAATTTTGTTCCGTTGGATTTTCATTTCTTTCTCTCCTTTTTATTTTTCAATTCTGAATTGTTCTGGAAGTTTGAAGATACTGGTTTTAAGAGCTTTATAGAATGAGCAATTAATAAGTCGTCTTATAAACTCTAGATTAAAGTCTTCTGTGTATATTTCTCCTTTACATTTTGGTGAAGTTATTATAGCCTAGTTTTTATCAAAGACTACATATAGTAGAATGTAGGCAGAGACAATTTATATGCCCCTGATTGAGAAGAGGTAGAGAGAGGAGTCATTTCTATTTATTAGGCCTGGGTTAATACTCTCTATGCTTCATTTACCAGGAAAAAAAATAACAATAATGGTTGTATTCAGACCTTCTAACACTAGTAAAGCACTCCTTCCTAGAAAGATAATACCAATACCCTTCTGTTCATTTTGGACTACAGCTATAAAGCAGTCTTATTTTCTAGGTATAATGTGATTTTTCTTATTGTTCTAGATATAATAAAGCCTGCACTTTAAAAGTTGGATTATTTAACATATGCCTTGAGGTTTTTAAAGGATATGTTAAAATAATATTTCTCCAATTGAGTGATTCATATGAAAAATTATTTTAAATCTTCAATATTGATCTAAATTGTTATAGAACTTCTTAAATATGTACAACAAATTATAAACAACTTATTCTTGAAGATCTTATACAAATATTAATTCAAAAAATAACAAATTAAATAAAAGCAAAATCATAACATCTAATAAATTCAAATTCAGAATTTTAATATAACAGGATGGATGATGTTATTTGGCTGAGACTAACACCAATAATAGACTTCTGTTGATTTCAGCATGTATTCTGTTTCATAACATAGTTTCTCCATCTCTTTGCTATATTTCAAATACTATGAAACTTGCAATAAAATAGTGCGTGATAATTTAGCAGGAAAGCTTTATTTCTTGCATATGAAATCAATTGCTTTCTTTTTTTTATTAGTTTTACCAATTAGGTTTATACTACTTAGGACTAATGGTTTTGTAAGGACAAATACAAATACACGCACTGATGAGGTAGTGTTTGTTTTCAAATGTTATACAAATCATAGAGTACTTTTCTATTAATGTGTTACAGATTTTCACAAAATTGTAAATTTTTCTATAGATTTTTAAAGAATGGGTCTACATCTTTAGATTTTTGTAGGTACCCACTTTGAGAAACACTGTATTGGAATGATTTAGTGATGTATTAGTCAAATAATGTTAGGCTGTGTGTTTTTTGCTTTTATTTTAGTTTTTGCCATTTCTAATATTTTCTTAATGTCTTTTTCATTCTTTTCTGCTTTCATGGTGGGTAGCGCCAGAGATGGTTGGTATATTGTTTTCATAATAATTTTAAATAACTTACAACTTCTTAAAGCTAAAACCTTAATGTTTGCATGCTGGAATAAATATTTAAACAGCAGTTTCATATGGATTTGTCTATGACTTATTAGTTGTTTTTAAAGAGATTTTATAACCCATATTTTAAAGTTGTTTTTTCAATGACAGTCACTGTTACATTGTCTACTTCATTACTTGTCTGTTTCTTTGAGTCCAGGATTTATTTGCAAGGTTACTTAAGTAAAATAATATTTTCACCTAAAGTCTATGATGACTTTTGTTATTAATCTTGTTGGCCTAATTAATCTAATGCACACATTTAGCTACTATTTTTAATGTTGCATAGAATGTAAAAACGTTATACATTATAATGGGGAGTACAAACCATATTGAGTTAATAAGCTTAGTGAGATATTTGGTTTTCCTTTTTCATTGACAGAGGAAATAATAGAACTATCTCTGGAACATATATTTTAAGTAGAAATGCTCAGCTATATTTCATTATAAAATGCTATAAAATCAGATATTTATTAGAAATCAATAATTTAGTTTTTGCATTTGACATAATTTAAAACTTCTGGGTACATGTAACTGACAGGCAAATCAGTGTAATAGTATTGATAGCCCAGAAGTATACCTTATAAGTTATAATAATTTTTTTTGTTTTCCTTTATTTATTTATTTTTATAATTTATTGGGGTGACAATTGTTAGTGAAATTACATAGACTTCAGGTGTACAATTCTGTATTACATCATCTATAAATCCCATTGTGTGTTTACCACCCAGAGTCAGTTCTCCTTCCATCACCATATATTTGACCCCCCTTAACCTCATCTCCCTCCCCCCATCCCCCAAGTTATAATAATTTAATAATTTAAAAAGAAGCATTGTAAGTCATGAATGGTGAAAGAATTATGTATTAAGTGGTGTTAAGTCAACTGGTTAATAATTTTGGAGAAGATCAATGTACAGCTCAAAGTTACAGCAAATATTCAAATAAATTTAAGAAGTATTAGGCAGTTTAAAATATTTGAAATATAAATGAATATTATCAGACTTTTTACTTGGAGCGAAAATTTTATAAGGGCATTTTTGTATGGACATACAGTCTTCTATGGAAGAACTTATAAAGTTCTTTTAATTTTTTCTTTAAAGATATATAAATATATCACATATATATTATTAAAGTAAGTAGATAAATGATTAGGAAACAACAATCAACAGACAAATTAAAAAACAAAACAGTAGTTCACAAAAGACCACAAGTGGTTAATATACATGTAGATATGTTCAGTCTAATCAGAGAAAACATGCAAATTAAGTAAAGAACTATAAATGTTATTGATCTAGCAAATTACAAATATTTTCTTACTAATAATCAATACTAATGCAAGTGTGATGAAACAAGCACTTTAAATCATTCCTGAGCAGGGGTCAGTTCGTAGCATTTCTTTGGAGTGTAATCTATTATTAATACTTGAATTTCTATTTTTCATCAAAAATTAATACAATCTATGCTGAACAGAAAATAATTAAAAATGTGAAAAATCTCTTAAAAATCCAGTCAACCTTAAAAGTAAATGCAAAATACTGGAAACAATTAAATCATATTAAAAATTAGAATATTATATAGTTATTAAATTAATTTTAAGGGAATTCAAAATAATATAGTTTGTTCTGCTATGATTAAAATAGAAAATTATGTATAATATATGTAATACATTAAATAGAAAGTTCTATATAATATAGTGTTCTTTATATTATCAAGCTGTTTTAAAAATGTATACATAGAAAAAAGAAGACAACTCAAAGTACCTAGCTCAACATGTCCACAATTTTTACATATGAGTTGTTTTTCCTTTTTTGATATGCTTTTCTCCCTATTTCAAAACAAGAAAACGTAATTGGCCAAAATATTTTATACAAAGAAAATAATATATTAGTAATAAAATAATTTTTGTGTGATTTTAGTTTATGATAATTTCCATCACAACATAAATTAAAGCCTCATTTTTATTCAAAAGTTTGAATAACTAGGGGATGTGAAAATCTTAGATGGATTCAAAGCCCATTAAATCACAATTTATAAAATGGAACCTATGAGGGAAGATCAGAAAAATATATGGACAATTTTATCTTAGCAGGAAGAAAACCAAGGGGCCAGAAACAATGTATCTTTAATTGGGATAATTAAATTAATCTCAGGGGATTCCAAAAAGATCATTATGAAATCACCCTGGAGATAATCTTGTAAGTGATATACAACCTTTTTTTTTTAAATTGAAATAGTGATAGAGCACTATGTTACTTTTATTGCTATACAGCCTTTTAAATACTGGTAATACATTGATAAATAGTATTTTTGGGGTCATTGAAGTGATACTGGTTTAACTTCGAATGAACTGTCAAAATGTGAAATATGTATGGCAAAATGTATGGTATCAAACCTTTCCAAAGGTAATATATATCCTAGCTATCAAATCTGTAATTCTATCTGTCTATCTATCATCTATCTATCTATCTGTCTATCTGTCTATCTATCCATCCATCTAATATATCACTAGATGACATATAAAAAGATACTCATATATTCAAATAAAACATTTAAAAAACAGTTTATTTACAATATTTTCTGCTTCAGTTATAGACTTTTCTAAGTATTTGGCAGCTATTTTAAAAATAAGCATAAATATAGCAAAAAATATTCTTGTGATAAGAACAGTCTTTTAAAAAATAACAGTAAGTACTCAGACTTTAATCAACCAAATGTAATTTGTATTCCAAGAGCTTGGAATAAATCTTGAAAAATCTTTACAATGATGGCATTGCTATATAGTTTCTTTGCTGTAAACAAAATGAAGAGCAGTCTCTGAACATTACTAGAGAATAAGGTGTGGCTTGCAATTTTGTAACAACCTTCTTCCTCTGCATGATGTTTACACTGGGTTTGTAATAATATATGTACGTTTAGATACCTCTTCTAAATGAAAGTAATTTGGGGAAATGCAAAATGATACACAGTTGGCTAACACACAAATACATAGTCCCATTAAATAAAACTCACAAAGCAGACGGGACAGAAGCCTTATTTTTGAGAAACATTTTCTTTTCCTTGGGAATAGGCTGCTGTCTACATTTCATTTGCCAAAAATGTGTCACATGGCCACCCCAAACTACAGATTATTCCCTAAACAAAATTTCAGTTCTGTTATAAAGAAAGGTAGAGATAGTTAAGGAGACAGATAGATAGATAGATAGATAGATAGATAGATAGATAGATAGATAGATAGATGATAGATAGATAGATAGATAGATGATAGATAGATAGAAAGACAGACCGACAGACAGACAGATTATATCTTTATCTATAGATGTATATTTATCTGTCCAGAATGAGAGAGAGAAAGAGAGAGACAAAGAGAGAGAGAGAGCCACACTAATTCTACAAGGAAACCTAAAACGTGGCCTCCCATTCAATTCCATTCATCAGTGTGAGTCTTTGCTTTTCATCTCTTCTTTATGGACCAGTGTGCAAAGATTTAAAGGCAAATGTGGGGATGGAGTGAGGTGTTAAGATTGAAGATAGCCCATAGTTCATTTACCTACCTTAGGTAAAAAAAGATAAGAACTTGGAGTAGAGAAGGGCAAATCCCCCCCCCCCCCCCGCCACTAACTTTTAACTCAAAATCTTAGCGGTAAAAAAAACAAAAACAATCTTTCACAGCTATTGTGTACTTGTTCTCAATAAATCAAAGGCAACTTAATTTCCAAAAACGTCTAAAATATACTAGTTGGAGTGGCATTCAAAGCAACAGCTGGCAGCTACAAGCAACTGCAGGACTAGTAAAGGAAGCTTTCTCCATAGCAAAGGGGTCTGCAGTTCTGTGTTCCATGTAGTATATGGCTTTGCATTTACTCAATGTATTTTACCAAGCTCTGGACAGTGGTAACCAGGAAGAAAAGATCTAAACTAGTAGGCTGTCTTCAACTGTTCATCAATTTGAGTTATCTCACTTGTATTTAAATATTATTTATATTTCAATAAATAGTGATCTTTAAAGCCAACAGAGGGATTTAAGAATGACAGACTTGACTGAAAAAGAAACGTTTAAATCTTAAAACTACCTATTTCCATATATTTCTGTTTTATTTTGTCTCTCATTCATGCTCATCTCCCATATATTTAAAACATTTAAAATGTTAATGGACATAAAGATCTGCCGGGGTGTACACATATATTTGACAAGCCAACATTTGACATTTAATTATTTTTTAGTCGATCAAAGCATGACTATTTCAACCTCTGTTCATAGTCTCTTCAATTTACTGATTTTTTTTCTTTCCTTTTTGGTCATGAGCATTTCCTATTTTAATGATTTTACTCTGTTTTACAGGAGGGGTTCAAAATGGGACTAACTCTTGAAGGCACAGTATTTTGTCTCGACCCGTTAGACAGCAGGTGCTGATGTCAAGAACAAGAGGCCCTTATTCGTGTTAAATTTATTTTATCTACATCTATATCATTCATTATTACTTTATGACAGGTATTATACATGTGCCAATATATATTTTTAATATCTTCAGTGTTTGAAAATTCTTTTAGTAAAATTTCCTCACTCACTGTTGCTCTGTAACATTTTCTTTTAAAAACCACTCAGTGTAAAGCATACTTTTATGTTCCTTTCTAGTTATTTTGTAGAAGAATTTGTAATCGAAAGACAAATTATCCAAATATCTGCCTTGTGTCTAAATATAGCTAGCTTCTTGAAATTTGTCTTCATACTCCAGGCTGCTAGTTTAGTTTTGATTTCCCAAAAACCATACCTTAATGATACCTTTCAAAGTCCTAAAGAGATATACCAATGCCAAACTAAATACTATATTCAAGCTAATAAACATTTACTATTCATTGGACCGATGTCATTTTATATGTGAAATCTGGTTCATATCATTGGGAAAATGTAAACTTTGACTATAATGCCGCCAGGTCATTTTTAGCAGGTGAAATAACAAAAAATATAAATTTTAATAATAATTAAACCAAATGTATTTAGAGTATTAGTAAATGCATGGTAATAATGTTAGTTATTATCAGTTATACTCTAAATATTTATTTCATAAGTAAATATTGTGGGGAAAAATGAAAATTTGCTATTTACAAAACACAAAATTTAATTTCTAATGAGATAAGTTACATTAATAAATGTACAACATCTAATCTGATGTTTTCTTTAAAAAAAAGCATTTGGAATATATGCTGTCTATAATTGCCATGTCTGTTACCCATATTTACATTACCAAATATATTTTTTTCTCAAAATATCGTGATGCCCCATTGGTTTTGCTAAAATGTATAGATACTATTCTTCATGAATCATCAATATTATTTAATAAATTTAATATTTGTTGTTGCTGAAGTTAGAATCTCATTTTTCACAAAAATCAAGTTATTGTCCTCTTTAGTCTTTAACAATAATTTTTACTGAGTGCAACAAAAATTTATGGTCAAAATTTATAATTTGGTTCATCACATTTAAGAAAATAATGAATGTCAGTTTAGATTGGAGATAGGTCTCACAAATAGACTTTTTTTTCTTTAATTTTACTCATGGGAATTTTTCTTCAAGTGCTAAAGGTACATTTTCACTAGGAAAAGAAATGAAATAGCTTATGCAATGTTATATTTGTATGTATCTCCATAATGTACTATGGTATATATAAGCCTTCTTTGTTTTCTGTTATCTGCTAAGTTGTACCTTAATTAGATGGTAGTATATGTTTCATAAAAAAGAGTCTTTATAATTCTGTTTGTCATATAGTATTTTGGAATTTGTATAATGAGGATGTTTAGAAGCCGTATCAATGGCTTTTTTTTAACAGATAGAATTTGTATTTTTATTGTACTTTGAAAAGCTTTATGTAATAGGCATATACTTAGTGACCATTTATTATCAATGGTAACACAATAGAGTACTAAGGTGGTATTTGCACATGTTACTTTACCAATTTTTAATGGTAATCAATTCTGCTACTGGCATGATTACATAGTACATAATTATGAACATTTATTTCACCAGTGCATTTTTATGAAGATCCAGTTGAAAATTGTATTTCTATGTAAACTCAATGATATGTTTGATTTTGCTGAGAATAAATGATTTTAAGTAAATTGCATAATTTACTCATTAAACAATTTTTAATTAATTTAGACACATTCTGAAGCTAATTACATGCCGGGCTTTTCTGGTCATAAATTGGAGCCAAAAGAAAGAAAGAGAGGGAAAGAGGAAAAGAAAGAAAAGGCTTTAACTTTATTTCTTACAGCCCACACATATTTCAGTCTTATGAGCAAATACTATTCAGTTGTGAAAACAATAGACTTGATCCTGCTGGTGAGAGAAGTCATAGTTTGGTTACTTTCACCAGAAGCATCTGGTGCAATAAGTGAATTATGTAAATATATTTTTTTTTCCAAATTGAGAGCTTTTTTAGCCTAGTAATAATACAAAGTGTATTTTGGCTGATAGTCTTTGAAAAGGTAGACTTGATAATAGGATTTGAGTTGTGGCTAATTCAAATACCACGAAGTTTTGAACCTATTCAAAACACAATGTTAACTATTTTTAAAGATACACAGGACTCACACTCACTGTCTTTGCCAACCAATGAATAATTCATCCCTCTATTCAATAAAATGTATTTATTACTCTATGTGAATAGCATGTATTATGTGGATAAGAAAATGTCTAGTAAGTTTGCTAACAGACATTGTTAAATTGAAGTTGACAGGATTCCTGTCTTCAATTAGTTTATTGTCGGAAAGGAAAAGTAAGGAAAACAAATGAATTAATAAATCAAAACCAATACATATTAAAGCACTCCATGAACCAAATATTTCCCCAAGAACATTTTAAATTTGGGTACCTAGCACTGGCTAGTGTCCACAGTGTTACTTAGCCAGTGTGAAGCTTATCAGAACAAGCCAATGACAATAATTTTCTTCATCTCTTCTTGTTTCTTGTGTTTTGGATTTGAATTTTTTTCAAAAAATTTCATCCCATTATGGTAATACATTTTCAGATATAATTTCTGATAAATTTCATGTTGTTGCACTTCTAAATACTGACTTTTGTTTCTCTTTTAGATGTTACTTAACATAATCATGAAAAAAACTGGCTGTTAATATTTTTCTGTTCAGTGTTTCCTTATGTACTTCCAAATTCAAATATATTTATGATTTTGGGTTTCAACCTTTGTTAAATTACTTGAGGAATCTTGGACTCAATTTTGACAACTAAATCTCAGACTCCACCTAAACTGTAGCCTTCATAGGCCACTAACACACTGTTGAGATGGACATGGCTGTTATTGCTCTCAGACCCCCGAGTCTCATGCAGAAAGGGCCTAACTTACGTTCCTCTCCTTCCTAGATGATCTCAGACAAATTCCTCAAGAACTGCCCCCTTCCACGTGCATCTCATAAATTTGACGCAAATCTTAATTCTTACACACTTGTTCCATGTCTTGATCTCATGTTGTTAAGGTCCAACTGTAACCCACTTATGGAAATCTCTCCCATAAAACATATTTTCTCTAGAATTCATCCAAAAGTAGGATTCCCTTACTCTATTGTGGAGACTACCTCCTAAAACAATTTATGGTTTTCTACTTTCTTGCTTTCAAGTGAGTTTTTATGAAATATGGCTATTATTTAAATACCAAAACACTGCACCTTTCTCTGATTCATTTGTTTTCATTCTAGTGCATGGATTCTATGGCACACTACTTCAAAATCATAATTAAATAATATAAAAAGCTTGCATACTTAAGAAGGAATTGAGGTTAAAGACTTATTTTAAATTTTTCTCACATGAGAAATTAAAGTAGCTGAATTTATTTATGTATCACTAACATTGGATTTTTGTGTCAGTTACCACCATAACTGTATAACTAAAAATTTTCAAAAATTTATCTTACCTTATTTATCTTAGCTACATTTTTGGCATTTATTCAATGCACACTTAAAATTAATTGAGCCAAGCATTTCTAGTTTGCAAGCAACTCTATCTATAGGTACTTTGGAACATGCATTAAGGCTTTTATTTATTTTTCTATTTTTAAAATTTGTAAACATTATTTATTGATATAACATCATAGAACATAATGATGTTAAATTTTTTTACACTCAATATTATTTTATATTACTTTCAGTTGTATAGCATAGTGATTAGATATTTATATAATTTAAAAATTGATCCCCCTGACTAATCCGGTACCCACCCGGCACAATACAGTTATTGCCATATCATTGACTGTATTCTCTATGTTATACTTTACATACCCATAACTATTTTGCAGCTATCAATTTGTACGTCACCTTTTTTACCATGCCACCCAACCCCTCCATCTCTCATCCTGATAAATCTAGGACTCATGTGACAGCATACATAGTTATTACTTTATTATTGACTATATTCCTTATGCTATACCCTACATCCCCAGGACTAGTGTTTAACAACCAATCGGTACTTCATAATCCCTTCTCCTTTTTTTTTAACCACCCCTCAATACCCTTTTTATCTTGCAACCATTGAAATATTTTCTATATCTATAAGTTTGCTTCTGGTTTTTGTTTGTTTGTTTATTTTGTTATTTAGATTCCACATACAAGCCAAATCACATTGCATTTGTCTTTCTCTGTCTGACATACTCCACTCAGCACAATACCTTCCAGATCCATTCATAGTGCTACAGATGGCAAGAAGCCATTCCCTTCCATGGCCATGCAGTATTCTGTTGTGTACATGTACCACCTCCTCTTTAGCCGTTCTTCCATCGACAGACACCCAGGCTGCCTCCCCATCTTGGCCATTGTAAACAATGCTGCAATGAACACTTGGATGCACACATCCCCCCAAAGTAGCGTTTTGGGTTTCTTTGAATAAGTAGAAGTGATGTTACTTGGTCTCTTGTTATAGCTTTTGTGTAAAGTCTATTTTGTCAGTGTAAGTATTGCTACACCAGCTTTGTTTTGTTTTTCTCATTTATATTATCCTGAAATATCATTTTTCATCCCTTTACTTCCCATCCCTGTGTGTCTTTCAATCTGAATTGAGACCGTTGTAGGCAGTATATGTAAGGGTCTTGTTTTCTTATTTATTCAGTCACTCTGTGGCTTTCGAATGGAGCATTTAGTCCATTAACATTGAAAGAAATTGTTGATTGATATGCAGTCATTGCCATTGTATTATTCATAATTTTAACCTTTTTTTTATCCCTCTAACATTTGTTGTAAATCAGGTTTGGTGGTGATGAAATCCTTAGCTCTTTCTTGTGTAGGAGGTTTTTTATCTGTCCTTCAGTTTTAAATGATAGCCTTGCTGGATAGAGTAATCTTGGTTATAGGTCCTCGCTTTACATCACATTGAATATTTTGTGACAATCCCTTCTGGCCTGCAAAGTTTCTGTTGAGAAATCAGCTTACAGTCTATAGGAGTTCCCTTATAAGTTACTAGTTGCCTTTCTCTTGCTGCTTTTAGGATTCTCTCTTTGTCATTAACCCTTGCCTTTTTAATTCTAATGTGTCTTGGTGTGGGCCTATTTGGATTCATCTTGTTTAGGACTCTCTGTGATTCCTGGACGTGATTTCCTTTGCCAGGTTAGGAAACTTTTCAGTTATTATTTCTTCAGACGTTCTCATTCCCTTGCTTTTTCTGTTCTTTTTCTGATACTCTTATAATGCGAATGTTGTTATACCTGAACTTGTCCCAGAGGTTTCTTAAACTATCCTCATTTTTTTTTTTTTTGGATTCTTTTGTCTTTTCTTTGTTCTAATGGTTTTATTCTTCTACCTTGTATTCCAAATCGCTGATTCGACTCTCTGCTTCATCTAGTCTGCTGGTGATTACTTGTAGTACATTCTTCAATTCTGTTATTGTATCCTTCACTCCTGACTGGTTTTTTTTTTGTGGTTTCTATGTCTATTTTTATGCTTGTTATCTCTGTTGAAGTTCTCACTAAGTTCCTTGAGCATCCTTATGATCATTGTTTTGAACTCTGTATCTGATAGATGGCTTGCCTCCATTTTGTTTAGTTCTTTTTCTGGATTTTTCTCCTATTTTTTTCCATTTGGGACATATTTCTCTTTCCTCATTTTGGCTGCCTCTATGTACTAGGTAGATCTTTTGTTTCTGTGTACTAGGTAGATCTTCTATGTCTCCCAGTCTTGGCCAGGTGGTCTTATGTAGTTGGTGCCCTGTGGGGCCCTGATACAGTCTCCCTGGTGACCTGCTCCTATGCTCCAGGAGTGTCCCTTGTGTGGGTTGTGTGTGCCCTCCTGTTATAATTGAGCCTTAATTACTATTTGCACAACCAATAGTAGGTGTGCACAGCCTTAGTGGGTGGGATTGACCCTTAGGCTGACTGGCTGTGGGGTTTGGCCACATCCACAGCTTATGGGCTGCTGTGCAGATGGCTTACCCCACTGAGTGGGATTCACTCCAGCAGTCTCTTGTGCCTGTTGAAATTGTCCTTTGTGTATGCCACTTGTGGGGCTAACTGGGTGGTGCTGTGCTGTGGTCTAAAACCAAACTCTGGCTCCTCTTGTTCCCGGTACTGTCCCAGGTCACCCACTACCTGTGATCTGCCAGGGACTACCTGGTAGGAGCTACAAAGTGATCTGTGGTTGTTCGCTGCCTGTACTAAAGTAGGGAGCATGTCGGAGAGGATGCACTGTGAACCGAAAATGGCTGCCACCAGTACCGGGCCAGAGGTAGCTCCACAAAAAGCCAGGACACTCTAATGCCTGCTGCTAACTGCCAGCTCCCTTAAGGTTCAGCCACTGATAAAGCCTCATGTGGTATGCTAGTGGGTGAGGCAGGTTCTCGGGGAGTCATTACAGTAGGAAGTGTTGTGGTCATCTGGTTAATATAGACTCTGCTTTGGTGCCAGAACTGATGCTGGAGCTACTCAGCATACGAGGTCTGACAATTAAGTTGGCAAACTTGTTGCAATGATGTTGCTAATCTTTTTTGATATCAGAGGGATTATTCATTATGAATTTGCACCAACTGACAGTTAACCAAGTTTACTATTTGGAAGTGCTGAAAAAGCTGCATGAAATAATTAGATGAAAATGACCTGAATTTTTCACCAACAATTCGTGGCTCTTGCATCACAACAATACACCAGCTCACACGGCACTGTCTGTGAGGGAGTTTTTAGCCAGTAAACAAATAACTGTATTGGAAACCTCCCTACTCACCTGATTTGGCCCCCAATGACTTCTTCCTTTTTCCAAAGATAAAGGAAATATTGAAAGGAAGACATTTTGATGACATTAAGGATATCAAGGGTAATATGACAACAGCTCTGATGGCCATTTCAGAAGAAGAGTTCCAAAATTGCTTTGAAGGGTGGAATAGGTGCTGGAGTCAGTGCATAGCTTCCCAAGGGGAATACTAAAAAGTTGACCATAGTGATATTCAGCAATGAGGTATACAGCACTTTTTCTAGGATGAGTTCGTGAACTTAATTGCCACGTCTCATAAGTCTTAGAGCACACCAAGGCCAGTCGCTACGCACTTTGAGCCTGTAGACTCTGATAGTTCTCCAAGAAAGAGCGCAATGTGGGCAGAGCTGGCTGTTCACAGAGAAAGTTCCTCCAGCGTTGGGGAAGTTCAGTAGGGCAGGATCCCAGTGAGTCAGCAGGGCAGAACAGTGGAGCTCACCAGGCCAATCAGATTCAGATTTGGCCGTGTGGGGGTGGGCTTAATGCAGGAAAGATGGCGTCCACCTGCGGGATGCATGGGATTGCTGACCATTTTCTGGCCCTTGCCTGAAAGCCACAGATCTCAGTCTGCCCCGCCGCACGCCTCTGACACTCCCTGTGTCACAGTCTCTTCTCTGGAGCCGGGGGTGAGTACCTGTGAGCGAGTGAATCTGTGCACAGGCCTTTTGAGGGTACGGCTGGTTTTCTCCCTACCTTCCATTTCACCTGTTGGTTGGAATCCCCATTGTTTTTCATAGTCAGATGTTGTGGGGGCTCTTCATCTCAGCACCAGTACTGCAGGCTGGGGAGTCCGATGTGGCGCTGAGGTCCCTTACTCCTCTGTGGGGGAAACTCCATGACTGAGATATCCCTCCTGATTCTCAAGCACCATACGGAGGTTGGGGCCACCTGTTTTGCATCTCTTCCCCTCCTACCAGTCTTGATATGGCTTCTTTATTATTTCCTTAGTTATAAAACTTCAGGTAGACTTCAGGTGGTTCTCCAGGTTGGTTGATCTATAATTTAGTTGTAATTTAATGTATTCATGGAAGGAAGCAGGCACAGTGTTTATCTGTCATCTTGGATCTCCTTCGCATTAGGCTTTTAAATGCTGTTGCTTTCATTGAAAGGAAGCTGGCAAGAAGCTGTAGGACTTATCTTCTTAAAAGGATTCCCCAGTACACACTGGACCTAATTAAATTTGTTATTAAAGGACATTCTGAAATCCCATAGCATTTTCTGGGTAAATTATATTTTATGAACTTATCATTATTAATGTATTTTGCAAAAATCCATAAAATACTGTCTTGTAAACATCTTTTAAAGTACGTTTAACAATGTGTTTTTTAAAAACTTTTATATTTATTATCTAACAGTCTTGAGGGAAGGACTATCTTGACATTTTTGTATCCTCTTTGGTGCCAAACAAAACACTTTATCCATAAGCATTTAGTAAAAGGTTAAATGATTTCTTAGCATACTTCTTGCTAATGATGTGAACTAAAACTTCTTATGTTCCCTGTGAAAGAAAGAACAACATACTTTCCCAGTAAGTGTTAGAAGATAACCACTTTGTTCTCTCTGATGAAATCTTTACCATTATTTTAACTTTTATCTTACCGTAGCAATAATTTGCTATATAAAGATCTTGACTTCCTCTAAGAACCTCTATCGACCACTGTAGAATCATAGACTAAGGAAATCTGGCCCAACTGAGGGAAGAAAAGCAAATGATTATTGAGTTTTAATGAGGCTGGGAGATTCAAAGATGAATGTTGTATAATTAAGGGACATTTCCTGTATTCAAAGGGGTGGAGAACTCTGTTTGTTGAGCATGTGTATTAAAGGAGGATAGCTAAAGACCCAAACTGTATCTTTCCTTGAATCCCATATTGTGGTCACACAGTTTACATTGGTTTTAAATATTTTTAAGTTCATGTATTTGTCCTTAACTTTTTATTGTCCTCTTACTTCAAATGACATTTTACAAGAACATGTTGGGATTCTTCCCAGTTGACTACTCCCTCCCCTCTGTCTGGCCAGGCTGCTATGTTCTAGTCTGTTCCAAAGGTCACTTGTTCCAGTTGAAATAGCTGTCTGGATGGCCTGGAAATAATCCAGATACTGGTTCTTTCCTGCAAAGAAAGCAAAGAAAGATGTTTGTGTCTTGGCTACATTCTGAAAGAAAAAAATAAATAAATAAAAGAACTTTATAGCTAAGTCTACTAATAGTTGAAAAAAATTAATGTAACTCTGAGACTAATTTAAAATTTCTTATTTTCCACTGCTTTGTCTTATTTTGATTTTTAATATACTTTTTAAAATTAGTTGTTTACTATCAGTATCATTAAATAATTGGTATTAAATAGCTAAGAATATATAAGACTTATATGCAGCATGATTTTGGCAAAAAGTCAGTATATACTACTTATTCACACACTTAATTTAGCTATTCAATTCTTCATTTGTTTTATTGTTGGCATCTGCTGTAATTGGGGAAAAAAAACCATAACTTGTACTAGGCAAATTAGAGTAGAGATAGTCAGGGGATAGTAAACTAACCCACACTTGGCAAACTGGCTGTGTCAAACCAGATATTCGACTGGTTCATTTTTCAGACAATTTGGACCATTTCAGGCTAGGGAGTGAGAGTATGATGCAATTATGTAAAACGCTGTTTCTGCAGTGATTCCCCTTTAATTTCCCCTAGTAGTTTTTTGGCAATGCCTGCAGCTTTCATCTTTTCTACATAAAAGAGCTTAGGAAAATACCTGAAAGTAAGCTGGCCACTTGTTTCATGACTTCCTGCCATCAGTGGGAGTTAGAAAACAAATATTACTTTCTTAGAATCACTTAAGTTTGAAAATTTCTAAACCATACCTTATTTGAATGTTTAAGTAATTTTTAAAAAATTACTTACATAAACTACATTTGCTTTAGAACATCTGAGTTTGATCTAAAGGGAACCACTGAACTAAGATTTAAAACTTCATACTTTGATGTTATGGGTACAGCTTTGGTCTGATCTTTGACATTGGGAAAATCATGTAATAAGGTTCATGAAGTTCATGAACATTAGCTATTCTTGGCATAAAAGAGAAGAAAGGACTCCAAATAAACCAAAGATTTTAAAAATTGTCATAGAAACTACATATTTAATCTTTTATTTACATACTAGTTATAAATATTGAATCAATGGCTCCTAGGTAAATAATGCGTCTAGCTGGCAGTGGTCCTGTAAGAGGATAGCAGACTCCACAGAGCTGCCCCAGGCTTTGTGTCTGTTTATTATCTCAGATTCTGTCCCTTCATAAAAATGTTGGGTGCAAGGCAAAACTGATTCTAAGATTCTCTTCTTTCTCAGACTTTCACACTCCTAGGGACACATTGAAAAATAGACCTAAGAGCATATTTACCATACACTGGAGAAGTGGGAACTCTGCTTCTCTTCAAAAGTATTAATTGTTTGCCATGTTATCAGGATAACTTCAAGGCAAACAATGCATGTCTCAAAGGAATTCAGAGGCACTCCTCTTTCCAAGTAAACATTAAATGTTGAAAATCTCACCAAAAAAAAAAAAAAAAGCTGAAATGTATAGGATAATACTATGTCCAAATATCACAACACGAGTCTCCCTAAATATGTTTACATGGAGAGAAATATTTAGATTTATGGAGAATTTCTTATATTTTTGAAACTTAGTGAAGCCTGCTCGTATGTGTTTATGTTTTATAATGAAGCTTCATATGTAAGAATGTCAATATTAGACTACTTTGTTCAAATGTATTCAAACAAAACTTACATTTGACATATATTGAGTTATGCTCCTTTGTATAGCATTTTTGGTGAAATTTTTCTTATCGCTGTACCTATAAAGAAAAGAAAATTCAGAAAACATAAAAAGCCCTAGCATGCCTGTTAAATCTTCCAAACTCAACAATTACATTTTTCACCACTCTGTATCCCTTCCTTAAGCCTTAATCATAGACTTGAAACTAGAGAAAATAGCTGTCTCTGAAAACCACAAGGGACTCAAGTATTTATTTCTGCTATGCAAATTGATCAAATCCCTAGCACCTTAAGAATATATTTTACAAAGAAAAGCCCTAAAGCAGTACCTCCTTCTTAGCAAACAGTTTATCTTTTTAAAACAAGCAATCATAATGTCTACCTGATCACATAAAATTAATTAGAAATTTTGTAGACATAAAATCAATGAAACCATGGAAAGCATGAATCACATGACCTAATTGAATTTACTTAGAACACACACACACACTTAAAAAAATTTGGGATTCCATCAAAACCATATTGTTTCCCACACTGTTCCCCAACTAAAAATTAGAAGGTCAAAGTAAAATTGGACAAAAATGTCCCAAAAAGCAATGCATGAAAATTGTCTAACAACTAACAAAAGAAAATAAATGGAAAACTAAAAGGAAGACCATGTTTTTCATTTTGAATTTTATAAGTTAAATGCTGTTCAACAGTTTTTTAATCTCATAATATTTAATATTAACTGGCATGTGATAATCATTATTTTCTTTAACAATTATCAGGAAAAGTGCTATAGCAAATTCATTTTTAGGATGTGAAATGAAGCAATGTAACTAGGATTTAAAGAGCACAGCTATTTTGGAATGTGCTTGCTCTCAAGAAACGCCAAGCGAGATTAAAATAAATGCATTAATTGATTATTGTTCTTCATGAGAATGAGCAATTTCAAGCAGAGAGAAACTTCAGCTGTTTCAAAAGGTCAGCTGTGATGGTATTTAAGAGGAAAACTGAAGTCACATTTTAAATACTTAAGACAGATGCTTTATGTTAAAAAGGCTTCTCTGATGAGGTCCTTTTGTGCTGACTAGAGTCTGTTCTCCTGGGTGGGTATACACTAGAAGCAAAAACAAGTTATTGTCCTTCACTGATCTTTTTATGTGCCTTAACTGCACATATTCTGAAGGGACCATTGAAATTTCTGTACCCTGGCTGCATCTTGACTCTGACTATGCTCCCATTTCAGCATAGCTTTTTTTTTTTTTTAAATCTATATACTGTATATTCGTATATATGTTCAGAACTGAAGTTTCCAGAAATGTGATTCTGAATTTGTTCTAAGCCAATTATTAAAGTAGCTTGTGTATTCAGTGAAAAATTTGGAAACATTTTAGTGGCATATTTCATTATCTTTCATTTTGTAATGGCTAAACCATCAAAAGAAAATGATATAAATAATGCATATGTATTGGCAAGAATAATGTATATTTATGACTGCCAAAATTTCAAGATTACTGATACAGATTGTGGTATGTCTATGTGGCCAGAAATATTGTGAGATGAACAATCTTTTTCCATCCAGTACTCATCACAGAATATTTTTTGGTAGATGTGAAACCACAAGCACATCAGTGGGAACTTACTTGAATGGAAATACAGCAGTCAAACCACTAATCATGGCAGCCAGATTTCCCAGAATAAAGCAGTTACTCTAGAAATTATGCCAGCCACTGGGGTTAAAAATATGATTTCAAAAATTGCAAATCAGCACAATACAGAAATGTTATTAGCAAACTACAGAAATGTGTTTCTAAAGTACAGTAGACAGTATTGAACAGAAATTTCATAATGACTTATGTTTCTTAGAAATAGGGTCTCATACAAAAGATAGTTGCAAAAACCATCAATTATACATTTAGCAAGCTGTGTTTACATCTAAATATCTCTTCTGCCTAAATGAGTTATAACCACAAAACATGGAAGTCTGTATAAAATATAGGTGACCATATGAAAACATTGTACACATTTTAAAGTACATATTTTTTCAGATGTTTTCACAAGGTATTCTTGACTTTATTATCTGACACTTCAAATAATATGAATTAGAGCCAAGGCAATTGTGGATATAAAAATGTGATTTCTATTTATCACAATATTCCAAACAGATTCACAATGAGAAACAGACAGACCAACTATGTTTAAGTTTTTTAAGAACTCCAAATTTTAAAAACAAAATGCAATGACTATGTCTATAGTCATGTTTGTTTTTGTATCAAAATTTTATTAAAAGAAATTTACTAAATGGGTTTCTCTTGCTCAATTTTCATGCACTTTCCTTAATGCTACATATGGTAATTTGTTCTACACAATCTTTTTCTAAATTAGTTTATCCATATAAATAATACTCTTTTTTGATCCCTTACTAATTTAGCTCTACATATGGTACTATTGACAGCAAACTTTATGTAATATCTTTTATTCAGTTAATTTCATACAACAGAAATCATCTGTTAGTCCTGTAATCATTTACCATCAACTGTTCTAGTTTAAGTTTTTCACAGTGTATATGCAATAGTGTGGATAATTTGAGAGAAACTTCTGATTACAATGTCATAACCCTTTATTCCTATAGATGTGAAACTGCAACATGGAATAAGTGAGTTTCTATATGGGTACTTGTGGGGAGAGAGCCAGGAGTGCAATTTCTAGGGTCTCGGCCTCACGTAGAAAGGTGCTGGCTCAGGTAGTAAATGGTCACCAACTATGATTGGATGGCCATCAGCTGTGGCTAGTTGGCAGTCAGCTGTAACCAGTGAGCCGTGGCTTCGCTAGCAGAAAATGGGAGCTAGCAAGAAGATGGGGGCTGAGCTAGCAAGAGCGCATTGCAGTTAGCACGGTGGATTGCAGCTAGCAAGTGAGGTTGGTTGGTTGGCAGAGAAGTGGACGGCAGGTTGCAGATAGTGTGGCTCCTGCTTCCTGTGTCTCCAGCCCAGCCGCCAGCGAGAATATAGTGGTGTGACTCCCCTATCTATGGCTCCGTGGGTGTTCCTTTTTGGCCTCACCATGTCCTGCGTTCTTATGTGGGGAGCGGGACCAGAGACCCCGCATGCCACCCTGTGTGTCAGTACTCTAAAACCACAAGTTCTAAACATTCTCCTATTGAATAAACAGTTAAAATATCAAATCATGTGATATAATTTGGATTGTATCGTGTTATATATTTTTTTTTACTTTTTTCACATATTGATAACATGTGTTAAAGCCTAGTCCTCTAATTGCGAGTTGCAAGTTTGTATCTAGCTTCTTTTTGTAATAAAAATTACATTCAAGCATAGAGATAACTTACTAATGATGTGTTGAGTTTCCCAAAGTAACTAATGTTAAATTATTCTGGAATGGACTTTGAAGCAACTTACTTGGATTAATGATTTTCAGGGGGAAAAAAAAAACATAAAATGTTAGGGCTTTGGCTACTTTTTTTTCCATTTTTAATTTTTTTAAACTTTTTCTATTACAGTTGACATACAATATTATATTAGACTCTGGTGTCCAACATTGTGATTAGACATTTATATAACTTACAAGGTGATCACTTTGATGAATTTAGTACAGACCTGACACCATACATAGTTACTGCAATATTATTAACTGTATTACTTATGCTATACTTTATACACCCATGACTATTTTGTAACTATCAATTTGTACTTCTTAATCCCTTCCCCT
This sequence comes from Rhinolophus hipposideros, assembly GCF_964194185.1. Classification (NCBI taxonomy): domain Eukaryota; kingdom Metazoa; phylum Chordata; class Mammalia; order Chiroptera; family Rhinolophidae; genus Rhinolophus; species Rhinolophus hipposideros. The sequence goes on from NC_138052.1 coordinate 61,278,619, forward strand.
TTTGTAACCCGTACCCCTAACCACACCCACAATCTGGCAATCTCAAAATGTTCTCTGTATCTATGAGTTTGTTCTGTTTTGTTCATTTATTGTGCTCTTTAGATTCCAGACATAAATGAAACCATAAGGCATGTGTCTTTCTCTGTCTAGGACATACTCCTCTCAGTATAATACCCTCGAGATCTATCCATGTTGTTGCAGATGGCAAGATTTCGTTTTTTTAAGGCTGAGTAATAGTTCATTGCATATATGTACCACCTTGTCTTTATCCATTCATCCATTGATGGACACCCAGCTTGTCTCCATATATTGGCTATTGTAAACAATGCTTCAGTGAACATATGAATGCACATGTCCCTTTGAAGTAGTGTTTTGAGTTTCTTCAGATAAATACCCAGAATTGGGATTACTTTGTTTATTATTATAGCCTTTGTTTTAAAGTCCAGTGTGTCTGGTATAAGTATTGCTACCCCAGATTTTTTTTTGTTCCATTTTTGTGAAATAACTTTTCCATCCCTTTATTTTCAGTCTGTCTGTATCTTTCAATCTGAAGTCTCTTGTAGGAAGCCTATGTATAGGTCTTGTTTTATTCTCCATTCAGCCACTCTGTCTTTTTATTGGAGCATTTACTTCATATACATTTAAAGTAATTGTTGATAGGTATGAATTTTATACATATGATAGATATGTATTTTATTATTCATATTCTGAATTGTTTTCTTTTTTATTATTCTTAAAGAAGTCCCTTTAACATTTCTTGTAACACTGGTTTGGTGGTGAGGAACTCCTTTAACTTGTTCTCGTCTGCGAAGCTCTTTATCTGTCCTTCAATTCCACGTGATAGCTTTGCTGGGTAGAGTAATCTTGGTTGTAGGTCTAACTTTTCATCACTTTGAATATTTCCTTCCAATCCCTTCTGGCCTGCAAAGTTTCTGTTGAGAAATTAGCTGACAGTTTTATGGGAGCTACCTTGTAGGTAACTAACTGCTTTTCTTTTGCTGTTTTTAAAATTCTCTCCTTGTGTTTAATCTTTGGCATTTTAATTATGCTGTGTCTTGGTGTGGGCCTCTTTGAGTTTATCTTGTTTGGGACTCTCTGTGCTTCCTGGGCTTATATGTCTGTTTCCTTCACCAGGTTAGGGAAGTTTTCCATCATTATTTCTTCAAATATATTCTCAATTCCTTGCTCTTTCTCTTCTCCTTCTGGTACCCCTATGATGCAAATGTTGGTACACTTGATGTTGTCCCAGAGGCCTCTTAAATCATCCTCATTTTTTTTTTTTGATTATATTTTCTTTTAGCTGCTCTGGGTCGGTGTTTTCTACTACCTTATTTTTCTAAATTGCTGATTTGATCCTCTATTCATCTAATCTACTGTTAAATCCCTCTAATGTATTCTACAATGCTGTTATTGTGTTCTTCGTTTCTGACTGGTTCTTTTTTATATTTTGTAGCTCCAATTTATGTTACCTCTTGTTAAAGTTCTCTGAGTTCATCTACTCTTTCTCTAAGTTCATTAAGAATCCTTAAAAGCAGGGTTTTGAACTCCATATCTGATAGATTGCTTGTCTCCATTTTGTTTAATTCTCTTTCTGAAGCTGTGTTATGTTCTTTCATTTGGTACATGTTTCTTTGTCTCTTCATTTTGGCTGCCTCCCTCTGTTTGTTTCTATGTATTAGGTAGAGCTGCTGTGTCTCCTGGTCTTAGAATGTCCTTGGGTAATAGGTGTCTTGTGGGGCCCAGTGGCATAATCTCCCTGGTCAGTGTAATTTCATTCATTCACAGCAGATACCACATAAATACTTCAAGTAGAGCAATTTTTTGGTGGAAATTTGAAAATGTAAACATAACACATTATATTTGTCTTCAAAAAGATTTTAACCAAGTTGGGGTTATCACCTGTTATACTTGAATAATTCAAGAGGAATTAATATATCAGTCATGGAAAGCTGTGTTGAAAAAGATCAAAGTGACTTTCTATTTGTTGATTCTATTAAGCAAATCAATCCAGCCCGGGATATAATGTGTCAACAAGTGACTCAAGAATCCATGGCACACAGCAGTTTATTTCTCACCCACACTACATCTCCCTTACAAAATGCTGCCGTTCTACTCCAGGCTAAAGAAACTGTCTCTAACTTTGGCATTACTGATATTGCGGTAAAGAGAAAAGAGGCATGGCAAGTCATTTGCTGACTCTTAGTGCTTTTGTTTGGCAGTGGCACAGGTCGCTTCTGCTCAGAAGTGAACACACATTGTTTCATTGGCCAAAGCAAGTCGCATACCTACTCTTGAGCTGATCAGGAAAGAGATATAGAATGAGAACTACAAGGAGGGAAACAAAATTTTGAAAGCATTCAATAATCCATGATACTTAATAAATGCTTGCAATGCTTATTAACTTTTGACCTTAGAAAAAAACAATATCTTTAAGTCTTGGTCTCCTTTCCACTAAAATACGAACAATATTTAGTCATGGCATTAAGGATAAAATGAAAATTAATATGTAAATAATTTAAAGTTAGATAGGAACTTAAATGATAGCTATTATTATAAATGCCAAATGAATGTAGCGCAAGAAGAGCCTTATGGTTCAAATAAGTCTTAAGCAATAATAATAATGCATTAAGGAAATGAATAAAAAAGGGCTTAAAGTTGTATTCCTGTCATTGTTTTATACGTCATTAAATGACTTAATAACAAATGTTGTTTTGATATAGTTTTTCAGAATAATTTCATTTTGTCGGCCCCATGAAATGTTTGGAAATTTGGAGCTGCCTGTTTGCTCTGTATGATATCTTTAATGAAAGATTCAATCTTTCCAGGACTGGATGTCCAAAAGTAAATAAATCATAAGATCTACATAATTGAAAACAGAAATGTTGGTCTAGTGAAAGGCTTACCCCTGCAATAGTGGCCATTGGCATGGCTTTTGAAATGGGTCTGTGTCTGCCAGAAGTCTTTGTGCTGAGCATGGCTACAGAACCAATAGTCCCACAAAGTATAATCCAGGTTGCCTTACTGGTAAGCCAAAGAACTGTGAGCTTTTTCTATGGTTTGAAATGTATCCTGAGGAAGAATTCAAACCCAAACCAAAATTGGCTAAAATTCTTAGAAAATATGCGTACTTGGGCAACTCAGATATGCTGAACTGTAAATGGCTGCTGACAAAGTGTCTGCCTAACTTTGCTTCCTTGAACATCATAGGACATGGAATAGAAAGTAAATATATATTGCTTAAATATACTGTCCTTATCTTTCTTTCTTTTGAAAATTTTAATATTTGGTTTCCACGATGCTAAATTCTTCTGATACTGCCATTTTTACAAGTACAAATTATTTTTCACTGATAAGTCTGCTTTCACATTCTTAAAGTTTTATCCACTTCTACTTGGATATGGTTAAATATTATGATTAAATCTTATTTTATGCGATATTTTTCACCTTCCCATCTAGTTATTAAGTGCTTGCTAACAACAATAAAGTACACTTTTTTATGACCTTCAGTGTCTAGCACAGTGCTGTTATAAATAGACTATATTAATAAGCATGTGTTTTCTTCATAAACTCTCATCTGCCTGCTTGTCATTTTCTTGGTTGTATTCCTATAATATCTACTAATTATGTTTTTCCTCAAAAGTCATTATGGTCTGAGGGTTGACTCAGAAATAGTTGATCAGTTTTAATTGAGGAAACAAAAGCATTTTAAAATCAGTTGATGTGGGACTTTGCTAATAAAGGCACAGTTTAAATTTGTATTTGTCCTACATAATTCTCTAAAAATGTGTGTTAAGAGGTATTTCCAGGGTGGAAACCACCGAGTTGCTTTGCTTTCATGAGGTCAAAATAGAGCACAGATACTTTTAGCAAAAATGTGGGAGATTGGGTAAAAGAGGAAACTTGAGAATTATTATTAGGGTAGATTGCCCAGAATGGAAGATCTGGAGTAAACAATCCTAAGGGCTTCAGATCAAAGAAATAAAAGAAAATGAATACAGGAGAGGCTGCTGACTTTGGGAAGATTGAGACATGGTTTAATGGAGATCTCATGAGCATTCACAACCAGGGGAAAAGATAAACAGTTCAGCAGCTTTTTGCATGTGTATGAGACTAATGGGAAAAGACCTCACTTCTCCAAAATCCCGGAAGAAAGCATGGCACAGGGAGCCTATGGTAATTCCAAGAATCAGCACATAGGGGAAGACCTACACTTTGAAAAGTAGGACATGGGAGGTGAGAGCCAGATTGACAATGAGGAAGTTCTGCTTAATGTTTTAAATACATGCTAAAGTAATTAAGATGTGATAATGTCATAGGGTGAGTTCCCTACAAAAAAAACAAACGGTGATGGATATCTGTGTGTGGACACTTCACTGGGAATTGCTCTTCATAATGACACCTCTGTAGGAGTGATTGAAGCTGGATTGGGCAGAAGGAGGTGTTGAACTGTGATGCAACAATGACTTCAGACACCCAATTGGGAACTCTGGGTTTAGAACGACCCTTCCGAGATACTCTGAATTGAGGAAAGGGGGCTGATCCTCTGTACCCTCTCATAGATTAGTAATTATAAGCAGTTTGCTTTGGGAGTGGCAGTCATTTGGGTGAGGTATCTCCCTTCAGCTGAAAGTAATTTTTGGGGGAGGAACTCAGCTATGAGTTATTAGAAGGCAACAATTCTGGTGACTAGGAGCATGAGGGCTTGGGAACATCCTAATGGAAAAATGTGGGTATCTAATAAATCTATCTTATTTGGTAATAGTTCATCCCTGATTTTGGTTGGTCTTTGTTTCATGAGCAAAGGGACAGGAGGAAGATTAGTGGGAAAAAACTAAAGCTCCCACCACTGCAGCGGGTATTTAGGAAGCAAATGAAATGCATCATCATCTTTTACTAGCACCCATTCTGAATTTCCATCATAGCCAGCATCTCTTTCCATGTAAATGTTCACTCTAGTGGGAAAAGCAAAACACTTATTATTGAGGAGACTGAACCTCTGAGTACCACGTGTTGTTTTTTTTTTTTTTAATAAATTCTACATTTATTTATCATCTAAATTAAGCAGGAGAATTACCAAGCAGTGTTTCAGATCCCCTAGCCCCACTGTGTAACAGCAGCCATACCTCCACCAGATGACCACGGTCAGTTGTTTTTCCTAGGATATTGACTCTTTCCGTTGTCTTAAGATCTCTAGCACAAGGAGCAGGAAGTAAGTGATGACATGGATAGCATAAAGTTTAACAAGACTCTTGCTATTTTCCTGGTCAAGGTACTTTTGCACCAGGAATAAGACTTCTGAAGCCATAGAGCCAAAAATTGCAGGAACTAGAAGCACACATTTCTCATGTGGATCACTAGGGATAATTGTAAGCAGGACCTCACTTACTCCTCAGTGGTTTGTATCATATGTTCTACTTATCAGTGACATCACTCATAATGTTCATTGATTGTAGATATATTGTGTTGTGAGAATGACTCTCCACACTCACAGCAAATTATCTTCGAATTAGTACCTTAGGTGAATTTTCAGAAGGCCACTATGCTATCAGCACTCCAGTTTTTGGATTATACAGTATGTGATTAGACCAGTGGATCTCATAGATATGTGTCCACCACTGTACCTTCTGTATAGTAAAATAGATCCCTTGGTCTGATGTGATTTTACTCAGAAATTCTTTGTCAATAGAGTAAACACTTTTTAAGACTTTTTAAGTCTTGTAGGCAGGGGAAGGTAAAACCATACTCAGTATATATACTATATATTTAGTAAAGATGAATTGCTTTGTTTTTCATAGTAAAAGTGGTCCAAAATAATCTACTTGCCATCAAATGCTATTTTTTTCTCCTCAGGAAATGATGGCAATTCAGGGAATTTAGGATGTTTTCAATTAATGGCAGAATGGACATTTGGCAATGGTAGTGGTTAGATAGGTCTTAGTGAATGAGAGCCCAGGATGCTGGACATATGCATTGCCTACATCTCTGCCATCATGCTACACTCTTCTTATGCTCATTGTGCTGAAGACAGAGGCCAGCTGCATCTACAGCAACATGTCAAGTCATTCTGTTGACTTGGATGTTTATTGCTACTGCCCTGTGGATGCTCTCTGGTGGTTTTTAACAAAAACACAAATGCAATACAAAATGCTTCACATTTCATGCTCAAACACATAGTGTGATCCACATGCCATAAACCCAGATATCCTTGTTCTTGTTCTCCCAATATTTCTTCAGGTCTCTGACTAACTGAACAATTCACTCACTACTGCCTATGAGTCTGTATATATTATTACCAGAGGTCACTCTGTTTCATAAAGTGAATAACTAAATGCATCATCAAAGATCTGCCCATTTGGGGAATTTCCCATGATGGCATTCTTGCTAGATAATGGAATGGAAAAGTATCCATTCTCCAAATCAAAACACACACCATTTACCTGAGATGCTGTTAATCTGTTCTGCCATAGCAGCCCCAATCAAGACTGTTGTTTGGTTGAATTTGTTACAGGGCACTGTCATCTGCCAGGATTTATTGTAAGGGCCAGATTGTTGAATAGAATGAAGATTTGATGGACCCATCAATCCTGCATCCTTTGAATCTTTAAGGAGGAAACTAATTATTGCCATCCTCACCCTCCATCTCCTGGAATTCATTATTTATTGCTTTTTATTTACTTTCTTGTCTGGGGCGGGTATAGTTTGAATGGATTCCACTTTATTTGCTACGCTGAAATATCTTTGACCCTACAGACCAATGAATAAATTTGGGAGTTTTGCCTAATAATATGTCCATTCATCCAAATTATAAATTAAGTAATAGAGAAATGACCGAGAATCCAGTTGACCCATTGCAAGTTGAACTTTGGCCAGAATTCATTTATTACCAAGTTCCAAACACTCACTTTACCAATCTCCAAACAGAGGGTCTATGATAGTATCTTGTGTCCAGCTGGGCTCAAAGTACTGATTATTTTCTTTCCTCTGTGTATTATTCGAGTAGATCATAGATCCTTTGCTGGAAAGTCTTCAACATATACACTTGTATGGTGATGCAGGGTCCTTAGTCGAGGATTTGGCCTCTCATTCAGTCCGTGGGCTCTGGCTCTGAAAACTTGCTGAGTTATGATACTGAACAAAGGATTATGGGATTTTATGGGAACAACGGGCTTCATTCTCTTGATTATCCATCCTTGATTTTCTTTATTGTAAATCAAGTGACATTATATCTACCATAGATAAAGGTTCAGTAGTGCTTATGTTGATTGACCATAGACTATATGTCTATAGGGTGAGTAATACTTTTGTTGACTGAACTTCTGTATATTCCATAAGGATGTTGTGGGGACAGAGTCCCAGAGAGCAGTTTCCAGGCTCTCGGCCTCACGTGGAAAGGTGCTGGCTCAGGTAGTAGATGTAGATGGCCGTCAGCTGTGGCTAATTGACCATCACCTGTTATCAGTTAGCCAATTAGCCACAGACATAACTGCCGCGGCTGAACTGGTTGGAGAGTCGAGTCGAGTGGGTTGGTTGGCAGGCAGAGAAGCAGACAGCAGGTTGCAGGTCATGTGACTCCAGCCTCCAGTGAGCCTATAGTGCCACCAGCGAGACTATAGTGGTATCACTCCCCAATCTATGGCTCCGTGGGTGTTCCTTTTTGGCCTCACTATCTCCTGCATTCTTAAGTGGGGAGCAGGACTAGAGGCCCCACAGGCCGCCTTGTATGACAGATGCCATGATCTTTTGACCATCTATATAGCTTCTTACAGGCCAGGCACCTCGGCTTATCAGACCAATCTTGTTAATTGTCACAATAATTGCAATACTTTTTCTACTGATGGTTAAATGCCTCCAATTGACCTCTATTTGGGATCCTTCCATCCCCATTGCTATCTGTAAGGCTAGTTCTGTATCAACACCATCAACCATCAACAATTCCATAAAAAATTCAGCCACCATTGATCCTCTCACAAAATTACTCATATTCCTTATCACTCTGGTAAGTGGGTTGTCCTCTGGATGATTTAGATGGACACAACTTGTGGGTTTTCTAGCTTTATGTAGACTATCCACACTAGCAATACTTCTCTGAGTTTTCTTAACCTCATTTCGCTATCTTCCACAGAAGTTGTATCATTTCTATTTCAAAAACCATCTCATTAGCATGTTAGTCCTGTCTTTCCAGACTATAAGATCCTATATCAGAGGAGATAGTTTCCATATCAATAAATTGCCAATTATCCAAATTTATCATTTATTTCCTTTGATCCTAAAATGTTTTTCTAGTTCCTGCTGGTATATAGTTTCTAAAGCATCGTAGGGGTATAACTTGTTTACTCCCTTAGCAGGCTCAGAACTTCCTTTGTCAAGTTATATTGTGACTTTACTCTAGTTATTGGTCTAGTGGACCAGGGATAGATGGTTGTAGATCCCAAGAAGGAATACATATTGTCTTGCCAATTTAAGACCCCTGAGGACTAAAAGCAAAGGAAGAGTGCAAACGTTTAATGTTGGGCCTTCTTTGTAGGCTTAGAGGATTAAAGGTGATCTACATATTCAAAGTTTTTTAATGCATTTATCCATGTATTTCATTCCATGGCTCAGATTCCTTTTTCTTCCCAATCAGAGCCCTGACCTTGTTTAATGAACTTCCAGGTTTGAGAATCTGATCTTTTCTGGAGCTAGCCTCCCCTATACATCTTAAATCGTATTCTGAGTTTTGTTTTGTTTGCTTGTTTGTTTGTTTTCCCTCCAAGTGAAGGAGATAAGAGTCTCTTTACACTCTGCCAAGTCACTCTGGCTTTTGTAATTGTCTTAAATTGTTGATTAATCACTTTTAGCCAACTATTGTTTTCTTTTTTATTCTTTTTCTAACCTGTCCACATGCCGAAGAAACAGTTATACAATTCCATAGTCCATATAATTACTACCATAACTATCTACATTATTACATCTTTCCTTTCCGTAGGTATCTTGTTCCATTTTATCACTTTTATCAATTACACTGCTGCTGTATTTCAGGTCATCTCAGTATTCAACCCATCAGCAGTGATTGGTCTTGTCACTTTGTCAGAAATGATCTTGCTCTAAAATACCATTTTAGAGTTTGCCTTCTAAGACCACACTCTGTATTTACTGTCATAGGTCAGTTTCCTGAGAAATAGACTCAGTTGAAAATTTGCAGTTACAACCCCTGTAAAAGAATGAGGGGAGTAAAACTGGGCAAAAGGAGAAATTGCAGTGTAATGTATTAGGTTGGTGCAAAAGTAATTGCGGTTTTTGCAATTGTTTATAACGTCTTAAATTACACTTACTTTTGCACCAAACTAATAGTTGTGACTGAAACATCAGATGATCCCTAAAGGGAACTCTGTAACTAGAATGTCCTTCAGGAAATGTCCTGATTTAGAGACAATTTGTACTTCCTCTTTATATCCTCTTTATATGGATGTAGCCTTCCCTGAGGATGGGGTATAATCTTAAGTGAAGTCACTTTCTTTGGCAGAAGGCAACTCTCAGGGAAGGACTCAGGTATGACTGACCCATCAGGGGCAACACTACCAGCATTCAGGAGAATGAATACCCCAAGGCTTACCTGAGAGGCTAGGTATATCATCCAGCATCACTCTCAAACGCTGTATGCCTGATTTGTATAACTAAATTATCTCACAAAGCAATAAAATTTTAATTGTATCCAATTATAACGTTTCCAGTGTCCATCATGAGCAGTGAACTCTAGGTCTCTAAATGATGAGTTAGAACCCTATCTGCCACTGGTGAGTTGTATGACATAAGGAATTTGCTTAAACTCTGTGCTTCAGTTTTATTTGGAATACAGTCATAGTAAAACTTAGGTGTTTGCCATGATAAAGATTTGTTCAATTACCTTTTATTGTTTATTTATTTATTTGTTTGTTTATTTATTTTACTTTTATTACTTTAAAAAAACAAACTATTGTTGCACTAAAAAATGACCGAAAATATGTTTGAAATATTGTGCCATAATTTTAGATAGGTGACAAAAGCTCTGTCCCTGATGTCCAAGTGACACGAGACAGACTTAATTCTTCAGGTTAAATAAACAGTAAAACAGATAGCTACATGTTCACAGAATGGGAACAAACTAAAGTCACATAAATATGCTGGAGAGAGTGAGTGCTAATTTTGCTGACAGTTCAAATTTTATTCAGATTATTTTAGCAGGTTCTTCCCAATTATCCCTATAGTGCTTCAGAATTACTTCTAGATTTTACCCTTTCAAACAGATTTCCAACCTCTGAATTTTTTTTAATCAAATTAAATTTGAATCTCAGATAAGTTGGGGGTCCTTGTCTGTAACCCACTGATCACTGATGTTCTACCATTGGAAAATCATTGCTTTCATTAGTATTCATTTTTTAAAAGTAAAATAATTCTGTTCTAAAAAATACAAAAGTGATTCTCAGCATTGAGTGAAATTATCTGATCATTCTCCCAGTGAAAGAAACATTTTTAAATGAAGTAGAAGGAGAAAATGATTAGGAAAAAAAGAAATGACATCAAGAAGAAGAAAGGGGGTTTGTAGATCATTGATTTGCATGTTGTACAAATCACAACAACTAAAGAGGAACAGAGAGATTCTAGCATCTCCAATTTTGATTTGGATGGAAATTATTGAAGCATTTTATACAATTCAATCAAAAATGTTCTAGGCAGTTCTAGGTAGTATAGAAAACCAGGTAAAAAAGCAATGCCAGATTAGCCATATTTACCTGGTAAAACCATGTGGGTGACTAGTTTACAAATTTTCCTCATTTGTTTTTCTGGATCTAGGGAAAGGAGATAGGTTTCTGGTCCCAACATCCAGTTTGATGTGTCACTTTGGGAAAGTTACTTAACCTTTCTTTTCTTTACAAAAAAGATGGTAGATTCTGCTTACTTACTTGAGAAGGTGATGAGTAATAAGTACGTAGAATAATGGATATAGAAACACTAAAAAAGTGTAAACTATCAAATACATGGAACTGTCCTTATAATTCCTTCATTTTATTTATGAAGGAATTAGGAAGATTTAAATATATTTCATTAATAAATATGAACCTGATCTCAATGAACACTAAATATGTTTGCTTTGATTTAAAATGAAAAAAATTTAAATGTACAAAATAATAATATAACTGTCATTCATTGGAAATACAAGAAGAATGATTTTCTTTTTTTGGCTGAGAGATATAAAATGTGCTTATTATCAAAACAGTCCTTTAGGTTTTGTACAGTTAGCTGGAAGAACTAGAGATTACATTGCTTTTCTTCCAGCAGACTTTACACGTTTAATCATTGCCAACACATGCTGGCCTAATGTGAAACTTGACACTCTCATATCAAAAAATGACATTTGGGAAAGAGAAAATAACATTCTAAATAACTCACTGCATACAGTATATTTAAAACCTGGCTTTTCTTATTCTGGTAATATCTCTGATCTTATGGCTCACAATTTGATTATACTTTTTTACAAGGGGAAATAAAGTTTTGTAGCAGAACAATTAATTTTTTCTCCTCCTTTTCTTGTGTGACCTGACCACAGACTGAACCTGTTACTGAAAATGTGCTGTTTCCACTTTGATTTATTCCCTGATATAAAATGATATCAGGTTTCTGTTGTTTCTGGATAAACTCAAGCACAACCTAAACCTCAGCATGTCTTGTGGCTTTGATCTAAGCCTCTGTGTATGGTTTATAAGCCTCAGACAGTGCAATTCTAAAATATCCACAAGCTGTCTATTTCTTATAAAACTGTTGAGTTTTATTAGAGTGAATCTGGTGATTTCCATGCCTTGACCAGCCTCTGCTTTTCCACATTTCTGACATGAAAGAGATACAGCTTGCCTATTTTATAAATAAAAAGCCTTTCATTAAGACACAGATATTTCCCTTGCAACCTCCAATTTAGTGTTGTTGTTTTTTCTTGGGAGTAACCCTGTGGACCTGTAGTTTTTATGATTTTTGTTTATTCCTTCCTTTATCTCAACTTCACTGACATTTGCTCAAACAGTTTAATAACCTGGTTTTTAAATTTAATTGATCAACAAATTAAAAAGAAAAAAAAACAGAAACAAAAATAATCCTCCAAATTAAAATTTCATCCATGTAAAAAACTTAGCATATATTTTGTAATTTTATAAATTTTATCTTTTATTATTAACAGGAGTTTACTTTCTCCTAAATAAAATTAGGATGAATTTTGAGAGGTCATAAAGTCATCAACATGTTTATTCTCTAAGGTGTTTCTTCAGAGAAATTAGAAACACTTTGTCTACAACTACATGTGAAATATCCAGGATAGCCCCACTTTCAATAATACTTACAGGGTATGTACCCTAATTTCTTATTTTAATCATTATACTCTTTGTTCTAAAACTCTCCCTGTGGACTATGTTATTTTTGAAATCAAAGATAGGGCCTCTCACATTGTGTTCCTTTCACTCAGTAAAAAGAATCATTTTGAATTTTTACTCCTCTATAGGAGTCAAAACTTTTCTTTGAGGCTACATTTGAATTTTTCTCTAAGTTTGAAATCTTTGCTTTCCCCTCTTTCACGGAATTTATCTCCTTGTTCAAAATTTTCAATACCCCTGACCATTATGTCTGTCTAACACTCAATGCCTTCTAAAACATAGTGCCAAGCCAACCTTTTCAATCCTGTCTCCTCCTAAATTCCTGTGCACACGAAGGCTGGATCTTTAGGAAATTGAATTGAATGGTTTCTAAAGGTTCGTTTTCGAGGCAGATCTAAGTCTAATAGTGTTCATGAAGCCTCTTAGTAGTATACCTCTTGAGACCTATTAAAGATCTGGTAGAAAATATTAAAGCATCCTTTGGGATCTATGTGTTCATGACAGAGATCTTCTGGTTTTATTGCCAGATTATGGAGCTAAGGTTCATGAAGAGTAAAAAATGCGTCTCTAACTTTGTATGCATGTGGCGGAGGTGTCACAAATCACCTCTAGCTGATTCGCCTTCTGCTTGTTTAGTTCAGTCCTCCAAACCTAACCTCAGTACCCCATCGTATGAGTTATAGTCTTCATGCATATGGATATTATGGGGCTTTGTGGGATTATCTACAAAGTTTTATGATACAGACAAGAGTTTTGTGATACAGACAAGCAAAGTTTTGTGATACAGACAAGAGTTTTCTAGGTCATTGGTGAGGAGTTAGGGATTCATTAGTGTGGGTGAGATGATCAACTGTGATAGCCTCCAGATGCATGTGACTATGTATTTCTACCGGAGGGAAGGCTGGATAGTCAGTAAAAGAAGACTAACATTCAAGTAAGACCAAGTGTTACAGCAGTGGACCTTGAAAGAGTATTTGACTTGGTTTCACATTTGACATTTTTTCTTGGCTACAATTTCTATACTTTTTTAGGTATCATTACTAGGGTTGATTACCCAGCTTCTCTGTCCTCCTTTCCAGGTTCCTGTTGATCCCACTTTCATCATCTTCTTTACCTCTCTAATATCCCACTTCCTCCTACTCCCACTACAAATAAGAAATATATATGTATATATATATATATATATATATATATATATATATATATATATGACTATATATATATATATATTCTGTCATCCTGTTCTTTTACAGTAGAACTTGAAGTCCCAATTACAGAGACTCAGAGTCACTTGCAAAAACCACTCTCCTATTCCTAGAGGACGCAGGGAAGCTCAATTGTACAAACTCTTCAGTTGATGCAATCTTATTATACTCCAAATTCTGATTGTTTGTATGTATTATATGTGTGTGTATATATGTATATATACGTATATACATATACATATACGTATATATACATATATATATGTATATATATACCGTGTTTCCCCGAAAATAAGACCTAGCCGGACCATCAGCTCTAATGCGTCTTTTGGAGCAAAAATTAATATAAGACCTGGACTAATTTTACTATAATACCAGGTCTATAATATAATATAATATAATATAATATAATATAATATAATATAATATAATATAATATAATATAACAAATATAACAAATATAATATAATATAATATAAAATATAGTATAATATAATACTAGGTCTTATATTAATTTTTGCTCCAAAAGACGCATTAGAGCTGATGGTCGGCTAGGTCTTATTTTCAGGGAAACACGGTATATATATATATTCATTCTAAATTTCAATAAGTAATAATTTCTGTTTGTCTCATAAGCTATGTGTTCTATGTTGCCTCTTAAGGACCATAACAGGAAAGAAATGAAGTGCAAAGCCATTTATTTCAGAGACATTCATTTTGGATCCTTAAAGTCCCAGTGATAAGGAGCCTGAAAATGTTTCTAATATGGTAAATCCCCAAGTTGTAGCTTTCTGTTGCAGAATCAGCCAGAAGCCTGGGGAAATATGAGACAAAAGAATGAATACTGCAGAGGCATGCAATGTTTCTTTTGTGGTTGGTATCACAGAACACCAGGAACAAGAGACACAGCACACAACCAATTGTAAAGACACCAAAAAGCCTCAAATATGGGCATTACCCATCCCCTGACTTTATGAAATTCAGGATTTAAACATCTCTATCCCCTAAGGTTCTACAGTTTAATCCTTGTAACTGGACCCCAGGATCTGTTCCCCTTCTGTTTACAGACCAGTTATTCCATCTTTGCCCTCAGGGGTGTGAACAGGTCTGTAAGAGAAAACACTGTGAAGTTCAAAGTCATTGCTGGCCAGCATTTCAAATCAAGATATAGGTACACTGAGCCAAGGGCTGAGCAATGGAAGGAATCCAAGTGAACCGAGAATTCATTCTCTGGAGCAGCAGCTGGCATAGAATTAGGAAGGAACCCCTAGGAGTTGACGGCCTCAAGTGAGGCCCTTTTTACTTTTCTGCACAGCTTGTGATATCTCAGTATCTGAAAGTAGGGTAAACATGAGAAATGTTAGAAAAAATGCAGAGTTTTTTTTTTGTTTTTTTTGCTTTGTTTTGTTTTGTTTTGTTTTAGTGTGTTAGATATTTCACTTGAGAATGCTACACTGTGAAATCCAAGCCAGGTCAGTAGAACTGGAGAATAAAATTTGTTTCTTTGTTCATTGTGTCTCATGAGGTACAGCCCTCTTGAAGTTTAGCCTAAACTCTGGCCTGTAAATCCTTGTTCTGCTCAGAGGGTTTGGCTATAAATGAAAAGGGCCTTATGGAGTTTAGGATAAGCGCAGTAGATTGATACTCATTTCACAATCCTTTGTGTAACTTCTGGTCAAGAAAACCCCTGGAGGAAGGGCAGGGATCTGAGGGGAATAGGCTCTGTGGGGAACCAAACGCACCATTATTCTTTTTGACTTTATGTGGATATTCAGGCTGACAGCCAGATTCCTGGAGGCCCTGAAGGAGAGATATGCTCATAAAAATTTGTTTCTCCTGAATCTGTCTCAATAAAGAGAAGGAAAAAAAAGAAAGAAAGAGAAGAAAAAGTCTGACATTTAGACTGTGAAAACTTTTTCTCAGTTTCAATTGGGGGAGTGTGAAGATTAAAGTCAGCATTCATTCCATTCCTGAATCTTAGAACATCTTTATAATTCTATTGAGATCAAGCACAAATGGACCTTAAAGGTCTCAGACGTTAGCAGTCTAGTGTTGACATAAAGGCAGCCAATTTCAATAGTTTTACAGGTGGCTCTTAGCCAAGATTCCTACTCAAATTCCCTAGGCACTGTTCTAGACCTGGAGATTCAATGGCCAATTGAGTGGGGACTGTGGAAGGAGAAGGGAGGCATAAAGCTATAGGCCTCCAGGCTCCAATTCTGCAGTAAACTTTAGGAGAGGCCAGGGTGAAGCCCTACAAAACAGCATATTATATTGTATTTGATTTCCATTATAATGTTTCGGTATATATAATGCTCTATGTTTGTAAATTTTAATCTATACACTATGGCGAGTCCCTTAAACAGTAGTCTATAATTCAGGGTTGGATAGTTAACATTAAAAAAAAAATCTAATATAAAAATGGGCAGAGGACCCGAACAAACACTTCTCCCAAGAAATCATACAAACAGCCAGCAGATATATGAAAAAAAGTTGAATTTCACTATCAATTAGGGAAATACAAATCCAAAGCATAGTGAGATTCCACCACACTCCTGTAAAAATGGCAATTATCAACAATTAATAACAAGTGTTGAGGCTGCAGAGAAAAAGGAACATTCATACCCTGCTGGTGGGAATGTAAATTGGTACAGGCACTATGGAAAACAGTATGGAAGTCCCTCAAAAAATTAAGGATAGAATTACCATATGACCCAGCAATTCCTCTTCTGGATATCTACCCCCCGAAATCTGAAAACATTGATCTGTAAAGACATATGTACCCCTATGTTCAGTGCAGCATTATTCATGGTGGCCAAGACATGGAAACAACCCAAAGTGTCCTTTGATAGATGATTGGATAAACAAGATGTGATATATATACAATGAAATATTTTTCTGCCATAAGAAAAGATGGAATTCTGCCATTTGCGGCAACATGGACAGATCTTGAATTTATCATGCTAAGAGAAACAAGTCAGACAGAAAACAGTCGAGAACCATATGATTTTACTGATATGTGGGATATAAAACTGAAAGCAACAAACGAACAAGACAAACAAAACCTAACACACATAGGGGCCGGCCGGGTGGTGCAGGTGGTTAGAGCTCTATGCTCCTAACTCCGAAGGCTGCCGGTTCGATTCCCACATGGGCCAGTGGGCTCTCAAAAACCAAAAAAAAAAAAAAAAAAAAAAAAAACCTAACACACATAGACAAGAGTTTAGTGGGTACCAAGGAATAAGGGGGGGAGTAGTATAAGAGGGTAAAAGGGGTCAAATATATGGTGATGGAAGGAGAAATGACTGGATGGTGAACGCACAATGCAATAGATAGATGACATATTATAGAATTGTATAATTTTACTGATCAATGTCACCCCCAGTAAATTTAATAAAAATTAAAACAAATAAGTAAAATCTGTACACATAAAAAATAAATAAAACAATAAAGTTTCTACAATTGCATTAAGTGGACAAATGGAAGTTTGACATTGACTAGTGTAGGAATAGGAAAATTTCCTACTCTGAAAAAATACTTTTTCTTTTTTCAAAAATATAGATAAATACATGCCTTAACTACAAATCCATACAACCGCAGGAGTTAACAGAGAGGAGCTTTAAACAACTGTACTTTAATCTGCCTTTGAATGTTGATTACTTTTTCATAAGGGATGGTAGAAATCCATGTGGATGGGCTAGAAAGAACAGACAGGCAGCTCAGCCTTTGTATCGCTAGGATGGAAGAATCCGGTGGGATAATGTCTTAGGCTAAGATTTTTGATGATTGGTCTTGTGCAAAGCCATGTACAGATGATTCTAGCCTGGACTTTGATTATACTTGATCTTAGCCAAAAGGCCGAGAAGCTATCTGACTTTGATTAGATTAGCAGAATCCTGCCCCCAAATAATGGTGAATATGCCTCAAAGGAACTTTTCATGCAAGGCACTTGCTGGAATGCCTAAACCTGAGTTTATACAGCAGATTATATGACTGTTTTGTGTCTGCTTGCAAATAAAAGTATGTATGGCAGAATTTGGTTCAAGATTGCTTTCATAGTATCATACCATTTGTTATTTGCAAGGCTTAGTGCATAGGTACAAATGAAGACCCACATACCACAAGTTTAAATATTTAAAGTTATAAATTAAATTGACAAAATGTTAAGGAAATTATTTTCTATCCTTCTACCTTGACAGCACTGAAATACTATTGATTGATACTATCTAAGAGGAAGAATTTAGTAAGTTAACTAAGTTGCCTCATGCGTAGGTCTATTATGTGAGTCCACAATACTTTATTTAGGCAGCTGGCAGTTTGTATAGACGTTGTAGTGCTAACCACTATTTCTTGCAGATGACTTTCAGTAGTCAGGTATGATATGCTCCTCGAAAATTAAATAATGAAATGTCTATTATTTTAGAGGATTATTTTCAATAAAATTATATATATTTAGATAATTCAGAGAATAAATAGGCAATATAGGTAATAAGTACTAGTGAATTTCTAACATTTAATGACCAGTAATAAAATGTATATTTGTATCATATATGTACATACCAAAAGTTTATTTTACATTAAAATGAAGTTTCCAGGAATTTAAAACTTTTTTTTTTGTATGATTGTTACCTGTTCATTTTACAATGATTTAAATTTGCTTTTTTCTTAATTTTATCAAAAACATGCTTGGGATACTTTGCAAGTTCATGCAAAAATTACCTCCAGTATTGTTAAAAAAAAACAAAGATTCTTACCAGAGGATATGCGGGGAGGGGGTGGTAGATGAGGGTAAAAGAGATGAAATATATAGTGATAGAAAGAGAACTGACTCTGGATGGTAAACAAAGAATGTGATATGTAGATGATGTATTAGAGAATTATACACCTGAAACCTATGTAACTTTACTAACAATCGTCACCCCCAAAAACTTTAACTAAAACAAAAAAGTTTCAGTTTTGAATCAAGCACTTTGCTTTTTTTTTTTCTTTTTTCTCTCTGAAATGTAATGTGAGCTTTTGCACTTCAGGAGATAATCAGGGTAAAAGCGAATGTGATGATATGTTCTAAGTTTTATGAGTCAACTCTTCCTTCCTTAACTTTTCTCTGCAAACATTGCTGTTATTTATTTTGTACCTAATTATGTGCAGAACATTATTTTGAGTTTTGGGGAGCATATAAAGTTTAACAAGATACAACTCCTGCACTCAAAGCTAGACATAGTGTTTGAAAATGTAAGCTAAAATCTATATGCTGTATTAGATGGAGTATGTTATGGACATATCTACATATCAGATTCAAATGGACAAGGAAAGATCTCTTTGTATACATTTGTAAATACCCTTGGGAATTTTACATTTTAGAATTCAACCATCAGATTTACACGGAATCATAAAGCACTCTGATAGCCAAAACAATCCTAAGGAAAAAGAACAATGCTGGATATATCAATCACACTCCCTGACTTCAGCTTGTACTACAAAGCAACAATAACCAGAACAGCATGGTATTGGCAGAAAAATAGATACTTAGATCAATGGAATAGAACTGAAAACCCAGAAATAAACCCACATAAATATGGACAGATAGTTTTCAATAAAGGAGCCAAAAACATACAATGGAGAAAAGAAAGCCTCTTCAATAAACGGTGCTGGAAAAATTGGAAAGCTACATGCAAAAGAATGAAACTATCTGTCACCATGTACCAGAATTAACTCAACATGGATCAAAGACCTAAACATAAGACCTGAAACAATAAACTGCCTAGAAGAAAGAATAGGTACTATACTTATGGACCTTGGGTTCAAAGAAGATTTTATGAATTTGACCTCAAAGGCAAGTGAAGTAAAAGGTAAAATAAATGAATGGAACTATATCAAACTAAAAAGCTTCTACACAACAAAAGAAACCATCAACAAAACAGAGACAACCAACAGAATGGGAGAAGACATTTGCAAGCAATGTCTCCAACAAGGGGCTAATATCCAAAATATATAAGAAACTCATACAACTCAACAACAACAAAACAAAAAAACACAAATAATTCAATTAAAAAATGGGCAGAGGACCGGAAGAGACATTTCTCCAAAGAGGACATAAAAATGGCCAACAGACATATGAAAAAATGCTCAACATCACTAATCATCAGAGAAATGCAAATAAAAACCCCTCACACCAGTTAGAATGGCTATCATCAACAAGACAAATAGTAACAAGTGTTGGAGAGGCTGTGGAGAAGAAAGGAACCCTCATACTCTGTTGGTGGGAATGCAGATTGGTGTAGCCACTATGGAAGGCAGTGTGGAGGTTCCTCAAAAAAATTAAGAATAGAATTACCATATGACCCAGCAACCCCTCTCCTGGTATCTACCCAAAAAATCTGAAAACATTAGTTCATAAAGATATATGTACTCTGATATTCATTGCAGCATTATTTATAGTGACCAAGACATGGAAACAACCAGTGTCCTTTGATAGATGACTGGATAAAGAAAATGCGGTACATATACATGATGGAATACTATTCAGCCATAAGAAAAGATGAAATAGTGCCATTTGTGACAACATGGATGGATCTTGAGATTATTATGCTAAGTGAAGTAAATCAGATGGAAAAAGTTGAGAACCGTATGACTTCACTCATATGTGGGATATAAAACTGAAGGCAACAAAGGAACAAGACAAGCAAATAAAGAAACAAAAACTCATGGACACAGACAATAGTTTATTGCTTACCAGAGGGAAAGAGGGGAGGAGGAATGGTAGAGGAGGGTAAAGAGGATCCAATATATGGTGATGAAAGGAGAAATGACTTTGGGTGGTGAACATATGCAACATATAGATGATGTATTGTAGAATTGTACACTTGAAACCTATGTAGTTTTGTTGACCATTATTACCCCAATAAATGTTAAATTTTAAAAAAAGAATTTAATATAGGTAACATAAAAAACAAGGCAATATTTTATGATACATTTTATGACAAAAACATTGAAATTTATTACTGCTTATCAAATGAAGTTTCACTTTTTGGATTTCATTAACTTGGTCTACTAATTAATTAGATGTAACTCTTATAGGTATCATCTTTGAACATGCTAATTCCTTTCTAAAGAGCAAATTATTCTATATTTTCATAAGTAGGTCAAGTCCAATTTTTCAAAATTTAATTTTGTGTAACAAAATTTAACTCTATTTTGCCTTTCATTTATTTTTTTTGCCATGATTTGAAATCTTTACCTAGCTGTTCATGCAAAAATTTGCATTTGAGTTAATGTTCTCTTGCATACATTTTACAAATCTTTATTTCATTTAATTGCCACCTCTCTTCAGGTCACTTCTATAAATGTGGCTGAATTTTAAAATTCAGCTTATTCTTTTGAGCTGAGTAATGATAGGATTAACAACATACTCTAGATATACAGATCTCTAGCCAAAGCAGAATAAAGCTAGAACAATTGCTTGCTTTCTAAAGCAGGCTTTTGAAAGAAAGCACATACAAGTACAAGATACATAGTTTGTAAGGAATTACAGTAAGTCCTCACTTAACGATGTGGATAGGTTCTTGGAAACTGCAACTTTAAGCACAACGTATAATGAAACCAATTGTACCACAAGTTAATTGCTATAAACTAGAGTTAAGTTCCTACAGCATATTCTGGTCACAAAAATATCACCACACTTCTAAATAAAGACCCAAAACACTTCTAATATTATGCATCAAATACATGTGAACTATACGTACATTTGAGGAAGATTAATAAAAAACAAGTCAGATAATTATCCTCCAACCTACTTATTCCAGTTCAGGGTTGCTGGTGGCTGCAGCCTATCCCGGCAACTCAGGGCTCAAGGCAGGAACCCCCCTGGACAGGATGCCCTCCCATCACAAGATGCACACAATCACTCACTCACTCAAACTCAATTTAGACATGCCAATCATCACACGTGTACATCTTTGAGATGCAGGAGGAAATAAGAGTACCCAGAGAAAACCAACACAGACACATGGAGGAACATGCAGCTCCATACAGACAGTGGTCCTGGTTGGGGATTGATTGTTTTTTCTCATCAACATTATAATGAAACAATGTTGAACAGGATGACATTATTTGAGGAACGGCTGTACACATAAGTCAGAAAATTGGTGAATTCACAACTGATTTTACCCAAACAATTTTTGATTTTACAAAGCAAGTAATTAAAGAAAAGTAGGTTAAATAGTGTCCCAATTTTACTTAGTCTATTTTAGTAATAGTTGATAGTCATCGTGATGGTTAATTGTGTTTGTATGTCTCTCAGTCTTTGCCAGGTGGTCTTATGTAGTAAGTGTCCTGTGTGGTCCAGTGGCGCAGTCTCTCTAATCACCTGTGCATGTGTCCCAGGAGTGTCCTTTGTGTGTGTTGTATGTGTCCTCCTGTTGTAGTTGAGCCTTTATTGCTTTTGGCGTCAGTGGGTGGGATTGACTCTCAGGCTGACTGGCTCTGAGAATTGGCTACTCCCATGAGTTGCTGTGTCGGGACTGACCCCTCAGAGGGACATTCGCCCCTGTGGACTCCTGTGCCTGTTGAGGTCACCCTTCCTTTAGGTGTGCCACTTGTGGGGCTAATTGGGTAGAGTTCTGGTGTGGTCTGAGGCCGGCTTCTGGGTGTGTTTCTGGTGCCTCTTGGGAGGGACTCCCATGCAGGCCAATTTCATCCTTGCCTGAGGATCACTTTATTCTTACTGTGACAAGCCTTTGAGAGCCAAATTTCCCTGATGGTATTTGCCCTTCTTTAAACCTTACTCAGGTTCACTTATTTTTCTTTTTTCTAACTTCCAAATATACTTCTACTAAAAAGTGACTTAATAGATGTTCTGCTTAATTTTTCCTATGAAATATTTATTAACATAAATAGTAATTCAACCTAGGCTTTTAAAAAATACTTCAGTTACTCAAAAGCAGAAACTTTAGTTGATTTAAAAATGACATTGCTACAAATTTGTGCCATCTTTAGTTTATCAATTTTTTTACATATATTAAATTGCTTGATCTTTTTTGAAGAAAAGTGAATGGAAAAATGGTTCACTTTTGTGTATTGTCTGAATATAGGAAGCTTTACATTCAGAGGCCTCAGATGAGTGGGGCTCTTTTGTTTGTTTGTTTGTTTGTTTTTTTCACAGAGAGCCAACCACCTCATATATTGAATTTAGCTGTCTTTTTTAAGTACAGCACACTTAAAATCTCTGAAACAAAATCTTACCCATCTTAATACATGAGGTAAAAATGCAGCTGGATTCATGAGTTTGAATTTCTTTAGGGGAAAATGTGTGATTGATTTCCAAAGACACTAAATCTGAGCTATAGACATTTCAGTGTTACCAGAGGGTCTTTTCTTTCCATTCCTTTGGAGAAAACTAACCACTCTTTGGCTTTGCATACATTCCACTGTAGCTAACAATCTTATTTTTGCTTTATTGCTTTACCTCTACTTACTTCAAGTATTAATCTAATTTTCTTACTTAAATAAGGGATGAGAAGGTGAAAGCAGATGTGACAGAAAAGATTATTCAATGTAAATTATAGGCTTCTCTCAGTAGATGCTGTATCATCTCTTTGTGAAGTCTGTTTTATTGATTAAAGTATACTGTCAAACAATGGTTCAAGACAAGTTTCAACCTGTAACATTGTGATACTTCCATCAAAAACAGTGGATAATGGGGATCCTAAAGGAGGACATGTTCTTACAGAAGAGAGGTTGGTCTTGTTTACTTTCCAAAAAATATTACCAGAGATATGTCACCATCCTCTTCTTGCATTGAGAATCATTTCCTTAGAATGAGATAGAATAAGATTGAATGAGAATAAGATAGAATGAGATTGACAAAAAAATTTGATGGATAATGGTGGGCAATCATGTTCTGCTAACTCCTCATTCATTTAGTCAACATATACTGCCAAGTATGTGATTGTCAATGTGCCAATGGGAATTAAAGAGGGACTACAGATAGTCCCTCTGCCCTTATGGAGAGGAAATGTTATATGTCTTGTGGGGAGAGACACAAAATGAACAATTATTTAACAAATGAGATGATTTCAAATAGTGATAAACACTATGAAAATATTAAATCATGGCAATGAGACAAAGAGTGATCATAGTGTTAGCAGAACAGATAGAAGACCACTGAGGATAGAAATGAGATTAGTTTGGAGAGGTAGACCTGATGGTAAGCATTTAATATATATAAATATAGATCTCTGATTAAAGTAAATGTGGGGACAAAGATGAAAGAATGATTTATAAATGTCATATATACTAACAAAATAGAAACAGTGCAAATAAAAATTGTAGAGTAAGGGAAAGAGAGAGAATCCAGTAGAAAAAGCTCATTGATTGTTTGCATAGGCAATCATGGAAATCAAAGGATATCATTAATAATTAACAGCAAGTTAATAAAATATTAAATGAAAAAAACAGTAGACTAAGGGCATTTAAAGAAGGTACACACACTCAAAAACAACAACTAGAACAAAGATGAACATCTCCCTATATAGCAAAAGAGACATTAAAAATTATCAGAGCAAAGAGAATAGAAGATGTAGAGAAATAAACACAGCAAATATGCCATGATGTTCATAAAAATTATAACATAAAACAACATGATAAACATGAGCTCAAACATAATATCACACCAATGTATGTGCATGAAATTAAGTCATAGTTTAAAAACATGTTTTCAATTTGAATCTAAAAGCAAAACTAACCAGATGCTAAGACATACCACAGGTTAAAAATAAAAGGAAAGGCAAATGTATAACATACTAGAAAAATATAAAAAACAGGAGCTATCATCTTAATACCAAAAACATAGAATTCACTGTGAGAAAGGACACTGTAATGCTGACTACCACAGTGTGTTATGATGATATAATAGTTATACATATTCATACACCAACATAGCATAGTAGTCACCTTTCACATAAGTTAAAATGTATGGTAGATTTAAGAAGATATATATAGAAACACATTGATAATAAGAGACTACTATTCAGTATAAGAGAATGTGAACTGACAAAAAATAAGTAGGGTTATAGAAGACAAACCAACGTAATAAGTAAGGTATATCAATGCCAATCAAACTGTCAGACTTTTTTTGTAGATATAGACAAGATTATTCTAAAATGTGGAAGTGCAAAATAACTTGAATTGCTAACACAACTTTGAAAAGGAAAAATGAAGTCGGGGGAATACTACTTTTAAGACTTAGAATATAGTCTTGATTTGACTACAGTTCAAATTTGTGTGGTATTGGTAGAGGTATAAAACATAGATCATGGAACACATGAGAGATCCAAGAAATAGACAAATAGACCTACAAAAAATAGGCTCAACAGATTTGGGACACACATGTAAAAGCAATTAAATAGAGAAAAATGTAGCCTTTTCAACAAATGGTGTTGGAGCAATTAGATCTCCATAGGTAAAAAAACAAGGAGAGAGAGAAAGAGAAAGAGACAGAGAAAGAGAGAGAGAAGAAAGGAAAGAAAACTTGACCTTAATCTTATACCTCTTACAAGAACTAATTTCTCACACCTTTTATAAAAACTCCTTCCTTTCTTCATTTCTCCTTCTCTCTCTTTTCTTCTTTCCTCCCTTGCTCTTGCTTCCCTTCTTCCTTTTCTTACTTCTTTCCTTTACTATTTGCTTCCCTTCTTTCTCTTTCCTCCTATATCCCCTCTCTCTCTTTGTTTTACTATTTATTTTTTATTTTTCCTTCAGTCTCTTATTTTCCTTTTTATCTCCAAAACGAGTTGGAGATGGTTGTAAAATTAAACATAATGCAAAATAAGAGTATTAGGGATACAAAACAATAAGCATTAAATGAAACAAGACTAAATTATATTTGTCACCTCTTTAAGAATTATAACCTATGATAGCATTTAAAAGTATCTTTAAGGTTTCTGGGTAACTATGAGAAGAAAACCTATATTAAAGTACATAGTTTTTATTATTGAAAAACATTAAAGTATATCTTAGTCTGTGCTAAGACTTTCCCCCTAAAATTAAATTTAGCAGAATATTTTTGCATTGGTTTAACAAATATTATACAATGAAATAGACTCTACTTTAAAAAATAAATTTTTTGGGGTGGAGCTTTTCTCTAGATAAGGTATACTTTATCACTAGCATTAATACTAACATTAATCACTAACATATTTTAAGCTCATTCCTGCATTATTCATTCTTTCATCCTCAACTGTGTGGAATGCACTGTATTGAGAATACATTCAGGTTGACTGCAGCTGTCTTGACATTAACTTTGCAATTCCCAGTCACAATGAACTTTTCCAAGTATTTTCCATTCAAAGTGCTATGAGAAGGCTATTGAAAAATGACCTTCCAGGCTCTTTATTGTTTTCCACTCTTTCTTCTCAAAGGGTGGTCTGAGAACTAGAAGCAACAACCATAAGCTTGGTGTAAGTGCAGAATTTCAGGCCCCACTCACACCTATGCTTCATTATCTACATTTTTAACACGATCCCCACGTGATTCATACAAGTATATACTTTAAATTCTTTTGTACATTCGTGGGGGTTCATACTTGGGGACCTACTCACTTGATGCCAGGCTGGTGTGAGGACACTTCCACTTGGCTAGGTTATTGTTAGGGCAGAACCAAGCATTGTTTTATGTAAGTCTGTATTGAGGATTAAAGAAAAAATTTCAAGTAAAAGCATCATATGAAACTTTGTAGTAAAGAAAATGTTATTTTGAGAGATAATAGACAGTGGAATTATGTCTATTGTCATAATTAAACAAATCTAGCTGTCAATTTTCCGTATTTAGAATTAAACTAGAGTTTTCAAGGATATTATATACCTATAAACAGCCTGCACTCTTTAAGAAATCTTTTGGTGGAGATATACTCTAGGCAAAGGGAGTGTTTTATCACTAACAGTAGTACTACCATTTATTACTGGCTTGTATTTTAAGATCTTTCCTGAATTATTCATTCTTTTGACCTCTACCATGTGGAAATACTTTGCAGTTTGACTTTCTTTGGCCATATGATAGAGCCAATTTACATCAGCATTGTATTCATCATTGGCCTTCTGGAAGATACATAAAAGGAGTGGTCAATGCATCAATAAAATCTGGGTTTATAGGACAATAAAAGTATCTTAAAGATTACACAAAATTTAGCATAATTAGTTAGAAAATAAAATTTTAAAATAACTATATTAGAATAGGTTCAAATCAGTGGAAAATCACAATATTGTCACTATCTTTATTAGGATATTTTGACCAACTATAGCAAACAAATATTGTAAAAAATTGCTATAGAATTGACCTTAGAGAAGATAATTATATAACCCAAATAATTCAGTGTTAACACATGGATTTAAAATATGCATATAATCACTGGGAAATAAAAGTATCGAATAATGAATTGACAAAATCCCAAGGTATTATTTTTCCATTTGTTAAATAAAAGGTAATCTCCTTAAGCAATTTTTCTTCCCATCAGTTGATCCAGGAGGTATATTGCTTTCTTAGGCAGTATTTCTAACAATGACAACTTGTGCACTGACATGGTGAAAAATGAATAAAGTAACTCCTTTAACATTAGGAAATTCAAGTAAGTAAGTGGTTATTGCTCAATAAGAAATACAATGTTTACCATGGGTTTAGGGTGTTTGAAAAAATAAAGGGCAAGGGGACCTTCTAAACTTTTATGAATTATGAACTGATCCATGAAAGATGTGACAGTTTGAAGGTTACCCAAAGAGAATAGTTGATAATGTGAGACTGTCACAAAAGAGTACTGAGTAAACTTATTTAACAGAAGTGGTCATAGCAGATATATTAGATTATCAAGAATTAGTTAAGGTAAATTGTGAAAATTTGAGAACTAATTGAAGAGACTTCTTATACTGCTCTGAACTACAAAATTAAGTTACATTATTCTAAATGATCAAAGCTTAGAACTCTCAGGTCATCTTCTAATTGTATATCATGACCTATCAGTGACAGTCAGTAACCAGATTAATCTTAAACTTTAGTTCACCATATTTTGGTTTTCCATTCTTTGCCCTGGAACTCTCACCGACTCCCACTCTACAAAATTAAGGTCAAGTTCCTTAGTCTGGTGTTCACACTCTTCTACATTCTGACAATAAATATCTGCTCTGCAGCTTTACCTTCCATTGCAGTGGAACATGGAGTCTCTGTCTCAGCTATCCTGGGCTTCTTGTACTTTTCCTAACCATACATCAGGCTTTCCTGCTTTTAATGACCCCATTGCCTGTGTTTGAAACTCTTCTCCACATCTTTGTCAAACAACGTATTTATTTCAACGCCCGTCTCATATGTCAGTGATCTTTCGAGTAGACATAAATTCAGATTTGCACCAAAGAATGTGTTTTATATCTGTTGTCATGTAGTGATTATTAATAAGATCCCTTTAATTTTGAAAAATATTCCATTAGATAATCATGTATTTGATCACCCCAATGATTTCACCTACTTCAGTAGGAAGAGACTCTTCCATGGCATCAAGCCTTATCCATAATAGGATGTTAAATGTTTAAAAATAAGTGAAGGAGGGAAGAATAGAATAGAAGAAATAATAGAGGAGGGGTACTTACTAATGTGAAGATTACCTAGGTGAAGAAAATCCATAGTCTGAAATAACGCTGGTATAATAATGAAGAAAAATTTAACAAATAAAAAAGTAATGTCTACAAAGCATGTTTATTATAAGTATGAAATTTTATATAATTTAGAGTTATTGCTTACATTGTTATTTAATTATAGTATGCCTTCTTGTTTATATAATGTAGTTACAAATTACTTAAGTTGAAAAATACAACTTTTTAAAATGATAAACAAATACAAGAAGTATTTGGAGGACAGACTCTGAAGGCAGATGGCCAGTCAGAGTTTGACTTCTTTTCTTCATTAACTGTGTCATCTTGACAGGTTTCTTAACCTCTTAGTGGCTCAGTTTTCACATTGTGAAATGGAGATGATATATCAGTATCGTACCTCATAAGATTAAAAATGTATACACATGACTTGTATTCATTTTTAGTTATCGATATATATTGAGTATTACAATTTTAATATATTTTTTCCTCTCTTAAAATGCATATACATTTTTTGTCACCCTCTGTATTTGTAACACATTTAGTACAGTGCTTGAAAATTGGTAAGCTATATATACTAAATTATAAATAAACTAGTTATATTTGAGTGAAGGACAGATTTGAATGAGAAAGGTACTAAAATGATTCTATTACTTCTTGCTAATCTGACAATAAGATATTGTATCAACCATGCTATTTTCATATAATGAGGTTTATTAATACAAGGCAGTTGTATATTTAGGTAGCTCAATCGAAGGAACTTATGAATCAAATGAGCAACAGGAGAATTAGTGATTATTACTAATAGATTAAACAAACAATTATTTTATGATGAAGCATATTTTAAATCTGCCATTGTTCTTAAATTGCAGCTGTACATAAAGGTTATATTTGTCTGTACTTATTTCTACATTATATTAAAATGGTTGGAATAATATTAGTCAAACATGGAGTGTATATTTCATAAAATATAGACCCTGCTTTGACATAAAATGTAGGATCTGTATACCTATATTTTGGACATTTAATGCAGATTATTAAAAAAAGTTTATTTATTTTATCTATTAAATTTAACATGATAAGTTTGGGAGCACACATCTAAGTATTAAGTACTTTTTCAAAGTAATTACAAATATTTTAAAACTGCTTTTCTGTAGATTCACATGCAAAATTATGACAGAAATAAATGCCATCCTACAGATGAACTAATCTTAATTCCATATCAACAAGAGCTAAAAAAAAAAAAAGACTTTTCAAGGAATCAAATTTCACAGCAATTCTAAGAAATAACAAAATGAGAGGTATCACGCTATCTGATATTCTGATATCAAATCATACTACAAGGCTATAGTAATCAAAACAGCATGGTATTGGCATAAAAACGCATAGGTCAATGGAACAGAACAGAGAGCCCAGAAATAAATCCATGCCCACATGTCATTTAGTCAATGACAAAGGAAGCAAGAATTTACACTGGGGTAAAGACAGTCTATTAAATAAATGGTGCTAGGAAAACTGTACAGATACATGCAAAAAATGAAACTGGACCATCTTCTTATGCCATGTACAAGAATAAACTCAAAATGGATTAAAGACTTAAATGTAAGACCCGAAACCATAAAACTCCCAGAAGAAAATATAGAAAATAAACTCTCAGACATTACTCTCGTAATATTTTTACTGATATTTCCCCTCAGGCAAGGGAAACAAAAGAAAAAAATAAGCAAGTGTGACTACATAAAACTAAAAACTTTTTTCACAGCAAAGGAAACCATCAACAAAACAAAAAGGCATCCTACTAAATGGGAGAAGATATTTGCCAATGATACATCTGATAAGGGGTTAATATCCAAAATTTATTAAAAATATATAACTCAATACCAAAACACACAAGCAGCAACAACAACAAAACCCCTAAGCAATCCGATTGAAAAATGGGCAGAGGGCATGTATAGACTTTCTTCAAAGAGGACATACAGATGGCTAAAAGACATCTGAAAAAAATGCTCAATGTCACTAATCATCAGAGAAATGCAAATAAAAACCACAATGAGATATCACCTCACACCAATCAGAAAGGCCATTATCAATAAATCAACAAACAAGTGCCAGCCAGGATGTGGAGAAAAAGGAACCCTCATGCACAAATTGTTGCAGCTACTATGGAAAATGATTTGGAGATTCCTCAAAAAATTAAAAATAGAACTACCTTATGATTCAGCAGTTCCACTCTTGGGTATTTATCCAAAGAAATCCAAAACACTAATGTGAAAAAATATATGCACCCATATGTTTACTGCAGCACTATTCACGATAGCCAAAATACGGAAACAATCGAAATGTCCATTAATAGATAATTGGTTAAAGAAATTGTGATACATTTCTACAATGGACTGTTATTCTGCCATAAAAAGGAATGAAATCTTACCATTTACAAAAACATGGATGGACCTAGAGGATATTATTTTAAGTGAAATAAGTCAGACTGAGAAAGACTAATACCATATGATCTCACTTACATGTGATGAACAGAATAAATGAGCAAACAAAAATAGAGACTCATATAGAGAACGAACTGATAGTTGGTAGATGGAAGGAGGATTGGAGGATGGGAGAGAAGGTGAAGGGATTACTAAGTACAAATTGGTAGTCACAAAATAGTCATGGGGATGTGAAATACAATACGGGGATTATGATCAATAATGTTGTAAAGATCATGTAAAGTACCATATGGGTACTGGACTTATCAGTGGGTCATTTCATAGATTGTGTAGATACCTGACCACTTCACTGTACTCCTGAAGCTGAAGTAGAATAATATTAAATGTCAATTATAAATATATATGTATATATATGTATATATGTATATATATACATGTAGATGTATATATATACATACACACACACATATATAGTCATGGATGTAAAGTAAAGCATAGGGAATATAGTCAATGGTATTGTAACAGCTGTATATAATGTCAGGGTTAGTAGATTTGGGGGAGTTATCACTTTGTGAGGGGTGTAAATGTCTAATCTTCATGTTGTTTTGTACACCTGAAACTAATATTTAGAAAAATAAATTTAAAAAGGGAGATCTGTATCTATCTTGTGGGTATATTTGTCTTACAGGTTCAAATCCAGTTCTCTACCTCCTTGTTGAATGATGCCTGTCTCAGTTATCTCATCCACAAAATAGACTCATCACAGACCAAGGATTAAAGAACTTAATATATGTAATCTCTCTCTCTCTCTCTCTCTCTCTCTCTCTCTCTCTCTGAAAGTTTGCCTGTCAACCCACAGTATATTATTTAAAAATAATTTTACAAAGAATTCTATGTGTGTTTTAAATAGCTTAATTTTTTCCAGCTTTGCTATGTGGGTGATCCCATGCCTAGGCATTTTTAAGTGTAATATAATTTGTGAATCTCTTAAGACCTCTTTAGGAGGGGAAGCTATCATATTTAATACAACACAGTTCTCAGTTTCTGGTTTCCTCATGGTATTAATGTCAGATTTTTGGCTCTTTTTCAAATACAGTATGCTGTGCTAGCTTTTTCTTATAGAGCCTAAAGAAAATGGTAGAGAACCCTTTGTTTTATCTTGAAATGACTGAAGAAGCCTCCCTTGATCACTAAAAAATGTGGAAATCAGCTGATAGACAAGAAATCTAGTGTGAGGGGTGTTTACCAAGATCCCTTTTATGGTCTGGTAACATCTCACATCCAAAATTCAAATTTTTGTGTTTTAATTCAAGAGGTTTGTAGTTCAGACGCTCTTCCTGGGGATACTAATAAGCTATAGGAGAACAGGCAAATACCACTGTGGTATGAGATTCATGCTGGCATCCTTTGAGACTCAAGGCATCTCCTGTGGCATATTTTTATCTCTTATTGGCATTCAGAGGGATTCTTATTGATACCTGGTTAGATACCTAGTCTGCATCTCATGCCATGACATTCCCTTATTGAGCCCCAAACTTCATTTTTTAGGAAACTTCCACTTTCTTCTACAGAATGGTGGAGCAGGGGAATTGTTTAATGCACTTCTGCACCACTGTTACTGTGAGGAGAAAGTACTGGTCTTGTCTTCTTATGCCTGAACATAGTAGTATGCTGCCATTTTCCCCTACAGCAGTCATACAGCATTATTGCGGGAGATTATTGAATGAGATCTGACATCTTCCTGGACTCTATCTAAAAGCACCTGCACAGGTACCATTCATCTTGGATCTCTAAACTTAAAGGGTGTTCTTTCAGTTACCTTTCTTTTCCATGGAATCAGCCTAGGGCAGGGCAATAAGATAATACGAAACTTCCATTTATATCCAACCGTTTTTTTTTTGTTTGTTTGTTTGTTTTTCTAACGTCATTTTCTTCAACGTTTCCTATCTTCCTCTCCAGTTTAGAGACTCCTTTTGTTCCAAGGACTGTAGACCATTTAGCTATTGCCAAAACAATGTGTGCAACAAACCACCTCTAACTCAGTAGCATAAACACTGTGCTTGCATGACTCTGAGTTGGTGGGGCTTTAACTCATTAAGCCTGGGTTCAGTTGGTCGTGACTCCAATTGTGGACTGGGTCTAGGTCTGTCCCACCTTGGACCAGTGGCTATCCAAGGCATACTATCATACTGAAAAAGCAGAAGTGAAACACAGAAAAAAACATCTAGTAAGAGCCTTATTGAAACATGCTTAGAAAAAAAAAACAATTTATTAGTCAAAATGGCAGATGCATGTATAGAAATCTTGAAATGGTATTTTATTGATCTTACCAATTTTGAAATTATAAGAAATGCATGAATACTTCAGTCAAAGCCAACTCATCATAACACCAGCATATTAGATGAGTTACTCCCTCAAATGGAAATCAAAATCAGACATCAGATAAATCTAGTGGTACTAGCATCACAGCTGAATAAGACATCCCTCATTCATGTTCCCCCATACACTGAGCTTAAAAGTGTGGCATTGATCCATGGACAGCAGAGCCTTGGTGGGAGTTGTGGGATCCACCACCAAGGGACCCGAGAGGAGTCTCACCCACCTGTGTGTTGGGTAATAAGCATACAGACAGTGGTCCTGGCTGCAGAACCACAGTGGCCCATTAACTGGCTTCAGCCCCCCTGAGCAATGATCCCGGAGCCCTTGGAAAACATTGTCTTAGTTACTCATGGATGAGAGAGCCTTTGTGGAAGTCCAAGTTTCCAGCGGAGAAGTTCCAGCACACCGTTGGAACCAAAAAGTCTGAGTTTGGACCTAATGGAGAGGTTAAGAGGAACAGTCTGACTTTACCTTCATTGCCCCTCTTTTAAGGAGGCATGCCTTAGGGCCAAGAGAGATTTTTCTCAGCCAGTGATTTTTTTTTCCCTACAGGGAAAGTGAGAGGGAATGAATGAGCACCTGACTTCTCCAGATGAGCAAGATGCTATTAAAAGGGCTCATTTCCCTCTTACCCCATCCATAATACTAACTCATGAGCTGAACGACTGAGAGGTAAAAAGAGGCTGGGGGCGGGGGGAGGTTAGCTCAGTGGTTGGAGCGCAGTGCTCATAACACCAAGGTCACCGGTTTGATTCCCACATGGGCCAGTGAGCTGCACCCTCCACAACTAGATTGAAAACAATGACTCCACTTGGAGCCGAGCTGTGCCCTTCACAGCTGGATTGAATATTCCCCAATAAAACAAAGACATTTTTTAAAATAAAATAAAAAGAGGCTGGGACAGTGGCAGATAGAATTATTGGAGGGCATTAAAGTGACATGAATCCAACTAACTGCATCATGGACTCCATCAAGAAGCCTGCTCATAAGTCACTAATGAGGCCTAGCGCATGTATCCCCACCTCCGCCCAACTGACTCACAGGCACCCCTAGCACTCTGCGGGCCTCCTCCATATACCCCTCCTGCAGCCAGCTCCCTGTGCACACTCCCAGTGCTGATGGTGAGGGCAAGCTTTGTCAGACAGCTAGTTAGCACCTGCAAACAACCGGCCAGAACCTGTCACCAGGAAAAGGCCACAAACTTGAGCTTTAGCACCCAGGTTCAAATGGTTTTTCTGATGAATTCTACAAAATCTGATTTATGGAAAGCATGATGATTTGGACACGTTGTAAAAGCAGAGACCACAGATGCCAAAGTATGGTTAATGTCAGAAGAATAGTACCATCGGAAGAAAAATACATCCTTGTTTAAACTGTTTTTGGATGTCATCAACACATAGAGGTTATATGGAATGGAATTTTTTAAAATTGCATTTGTTATTTGTGTGAATGGATAGTTAGTTACCAATTTAACTGAAATGTAACTGTTTACCAAATGAAGTGGATTAATATTTCTTTATTAACTTTGGACAGTTATCTATATCGAAATATAGATAGTTTCTTTACGAATTAAGGCATTGCTGTCTTCTATTGTAACTTGTTAAACTTTTCCAAATATTTCTAGAGTAATTCAACATTCCCAAAACAAAATTAACTTTGTTTTAACAAATATATGTTTTAGCCAAACTGACATTATTATAAAGAGATTCTCCTCTAAAAATATGGATGAAGCCTTAAAACTTGAATAATTAAGGAATAAGTTTTATTATGTGTACATACTTTGATTACAGGATTCTGTGAAAAAGCAACTGTCAACTTTATTTTATTAAGAAAAGAATTCCAGAATAATTTCATTTTTCTCTTTGCTTAGAGGAGACAGAAATTACTCTATCCAAAGTATATTTTTTTCTTTATGTAAGTTATTTAGTTTCTTTGTGCTTCATTCATTCAACAGTCTTGTTCCAAAATTGTTTATAGATTTTTGTGTATCAAACCACAGACAGCTTAAAATAGGGAATATTAGAATGTTGTCCATTGTAAGTAGCAGAAATGGGCTTGTTTAGTCAGCTAAACATTGGTTTACACTAAGGATAGATAGAAGTAAAAGCAAAGGAAAGCAGGGAACAATTGCACAGTTACTAATATTGATAAACTTCTTAGCAGACTATCCAAGAAAAAAAGAAAGGAAACACAAATTATCAAAGAAATATACTAATTGGGAATATTATTACTGACTACCACAGACATTGAAAAGGATAATAGCACAAATGTATGTAAATTCTATGTATGCAAATTCTACAACTTAAGTGAAAAAGAACTAGTTCTTTAAAGACACAACGTAACAAATATATAATCTGCACAATTATATATCTAAATAATCGTGGTCTATAAACACAATTGAATGCTACTCTGCCAGAAAAAAATATGAAATAGTGCCATTTGCAACAACATGGATGGATCTTGAGATTATTATGCTAAGCAAAATGAGTCAGACAGAAAAAGTCAAGATATGTGGGATATAAAACTGAAAGCAACAAAGGGACAAGACAAACAAACAAAGAAACAAAAACTCATAGACATAAACAATAGTTTAGTGGTTACCAGAGGGTAAGGGGGAGGGCGGTGGTAATGAGGATAAATGGAATCAAATATAAGGTGATGGAAGGAGAACTAACTCTGGGTGGTGAACACACAATGTGATATATAGATGATGTATTACAGAATTATACACCTGAAACATATGTAACTTTACTAACCATTGTCACCCTAATAAACTTTAATCTAAAAAAAAAAATGAATTCCTACTTAAAAAGGCCCAGATGGTTTCATGAGCTATTTCTAACAAAGATTTAAGGAGAAACAATACCAATTCAATACAATCTCTTTCAGAAAATAGAATAGGGTGCAATACTTTCTAAATTACTTTAGAGAACCTGCAATACCCTAAAATCAAAATTAGACAAAGACATCAACAGAAAAGAAAATTGTAGACAAATGCTTCTTAAGACTTTTAATTTTCAAAATGAGAGTAAAATTTTAAAAAATGTATATTTTAGATGAAAATACTATAATGCAAATATGTATAATTTATCTAAATTTAAATGTATTTATATATTTTATTCAAACAAAGGATTGCAATTAATAATCTAAAACACAAAATAACAAAGTCCTTTAAGGAGTTGCTTTTTTCATCTTGCTTATTTTGGCACATGATTCTGGAGTTTTCTACTCAAAGAAGACTAACCAATTAAAATTGGAAGCATTATTTTAAGTGGTTAGTTTTTGACATTGTGATCCAAAACATTAATTCCTGTGTTCTAAAGCCTTAAAAAGTTTTAATC
Source organism: Rhinolophus hipposideros (assembly GCF_964194185.1). NCBI lineage: Eukaryota > Metazoa > Chordata > Mammalia > Chiroptera > Rhinolophidae > Rhinolophus > Rhinolophus hipposideros. The sequence goes on from NC_138052.1 coordinate 61,314,986, forward strand.
CTTGAATGGAGTGCAAAGTATGAGGATATGATTAAGAAGCTGAGATTAAATTCTTAGCTAAAGGATGATGAAAGTGATATTAGAATGGAAGAGAATAGGAATTTGTGGCATCCCGGGTCCTTGTATGCTTCAGTGTAGTGTCCACTGATCAGATTGTCCCATAAGATTCACCCAGTGTTTCTGAGGTAAGTGATTTTTATGAGTTAGTAGACCCTTGACTTCTTGAATCTATCAAATTTCTTAATATAGTACTTTTCATTCTGTCCCTCATCTCACCACATCTCCTAAACCCAAGTACCATGTATTGTGAAAAATTTGTACTTAACTTTTTAAAATATGCAGAAAATGATAGTATGTATAAACTCTAAAAATCCAGAGTTATACATGTGATTACAATTTACTAGATATATGCATGTTGAAGATAGTAGAAGGACTGCTCTTTGAAGAATTCAAACACATGCATATTTTAAATAGCAACACTGTTTACATTCCAGAATCCCTATGCTCCTTTTCCTAAAATCTCTTGCTTGGTGTTGCAAGTATTTCAATGTTTTCAAGGAAACCAACCTTTATTTAAAGTTGACATACATTTTTTCCTCTTGTTTCTAAACTAGATTCTTGGTTTATTGCTATAACTCACGCAGAGGGTGATAGCGTATTATTTTACTAAAATACTGAAGATCTTTAATATATAAATATTTGTTATACAATGCTCCAAAGCAATACTTAGAAGTTAAGTTCTCTCACTATGAATATTTTGGCAGATATTGAACATAGTCATAATCTTTACATGTATACTGAAACTTTTTCATGGTCTCTACTATTAGAGATAGTTTAATGATGAATAATAATTAATTAATCCAGACTCTTGAAGCTCCTTCTGGACAAAGGCCACTGTTATTCCTTGGGAAAATTAAGGCATGATCAAAAATTTAACTCTGAGAATAAAATATTTTGGCAATAGACTTCTCTCATCTACAAATTATATTTAAAAAAAAGTCAGGAAAACAGGTTCTGAGGTTAATAAACATACTCTGCCATACCATTCATCAGTCTCCTTCCAGGTTTCCTAAATACTGTGAGTAATTATTATTTGGTAATATTAGTTTACCTTTATCAGTGTCACTATTAGCTTATATCCACTTAAAAAATGCATTTCCTGTCATCAATTTTAGAATTTAGTAAGGGAAAAGAAGTAGTCATGTTTTGAGTTTTTCAGTAGGAAAAAATCTTATAAAATTCAATAAACAAATATATAGATTGTAAGGTAGAAAATAGGCCATATGGTCAGTGGCTGTCAACATGCATTTTTAAAATTTTGGTGTAATAAACATAACATTAAATTTACTATTTTAACTGTTTTAAAATGTACAATTAAGTGGCATTTAGTACATTTACAATGTTATGCAACCACCACCGCTATCTAGTTTCAAAATGTTTTACTCTTCCCAAAAGGAAACTCCATACCCATTTAACAGTCATTTCTCTTTCCCACCCTCCTCCAACCCCTGGCAACCATTAATCTGCTTTCTGACTCTCTAGATTTGCCTATTGGAGGCATTTCATATAAATTAAATCACAGAATATGTGTCCTTTGTGTCTGGCCTCTTTCACTTAGCATAATGTTTTCAAGGTTCATCCATGTTGTAACATGATCAGTACTTTATTCCTTTTTACTGTAAATAATGTTTTATTGTATGTCTATATTACATTTGTTTATTCATTGGTTTATGGATATTTGGGGTGCTTCCATTTTTTAACTATTATAAACAGTGTTGCTATGAACATTCATGTACAAGTTTTTGTTTGCACAACTTTTCAATTCTTTGGGTATATACCTAGGAATGGCACTGCTGAGTCAATCATGCGAGGGTTCCAATTTTTCCATTTTTAAAAAATTCTAGTCATCCTAGTGATGATTAGTATTGCATGCTTTTTATTCAAAATGTGTATTTTTAAAATTATATTGGGGGAGAAAATGATGTAAGGTACATCTTATCAACTTTGACTTAATTTCTTTTATTACACATAAAAATCAACTGTAGGCAAATTAGAAATGAGACTATGGAAGAAATTGTTCACTTGGATTAAAAAATAATTTTTAAAAAGTACATTCCCATCTTTTCTCTTTGTATTTTGGCAATATTTGGTAAGCCTAAATAGTTTATATTCCTTTCCTGAGAGATCTAAAACTAATCTTACTTAAGGGGAGATACACACAAAGAGGGTGCCAAAACAATGTATACACATTTTAAGAAAGGAAAAATCTGTATTAAATTGTAATACTCAATATATACCGATAACAAAAGATGAACACAAGTCATGTGTATACATTGTTTTGGCACCCCGGTATAAGAAGTACTGACACCATACATTGGTTCATATAATTGAATTATAAACAGTGTTCAGCAAATTTATGCTTCAAATTCAGGTCCTGTCCACATTGAAAGAGTGAAATTAAAGAATGTGTATAGTTCCCTTCATTTAACTATATAGCTTAGACTTTATATCGTGACACTAACAGCCCCCCAGGAGCTTATTTTGAAAGGTCTGTGTCAGTGCACTTAGAGATCCTGTGAGTCTTCATTATCAGTGTACTTCCTGTCTGTGGAATCTTTCTAGTAAATAGAGTCCATAGAAAGAGCAGCTGCACTGATGGTTTTAGCAGTCTCAGAAAGAAGACATAAAATGTCAGGTCAAGATTTGCTCCGCCTGATAAATGTGGAAACAAATGTATAATACATCAAATAACCCTAGAGATACTTTTTATTTGACAACACATCTGGAGCCCATGAAGATAATTTTGCATGTACCTTTTGCTTGGGAAAAAGATACCATTAAAAGATGCTCTGAAACCTAGTCATTTAATATGAAATAGTTGTAATCACACTCCTTTCTGAAGTTGTTTTGTTTTTCGTTTTTTTTTTGTATTTACCCATTTCCACATGTGGATGCGAAACCTCACAGAAATGAATTTTGACTTGTCCTTGATTTTATAACTGAATACTTTTAAAAGAACATGAAAATGGGCTTCTTTCTTGATGTTGCAATTAGTCGATTCTGCAAAAGATAAGCATTTCGGAGTTAATAGCAAATGAAAAATGAGACTTTACTAAAATTGAAAATAACAAAAATGTGAGTGCATAAAAATGATAATATATAGACACAAATTTAGATTATTTACTATATAACAGAAATTAAAATATATTTTAAATATACATTTTTATATATTTGATATTTGTTTAATTTTACTTTATGAAAAATATAGTTGAGGGATCCTACACCCCTTATTCATCGATCAACTCATAAAAGATTTAGTGAATACTCTTTTTTGGTATCTATTTCATGTAACACTACGTGCATTGTCACTTTCAAAATAAAGGATAGCATAAAATGAAAATCTTTTGGAACACAAGGATCTTAAGCAAGACACACTAAAGATTTCACAATATATTAGAAAAAATATTTAACAAGTTGCATTGTTGTTTAGCTATTACCCTTTGGTGGCTCACAGGATGAGGGAGTCTGAGAAACTCTCATTATGCATGTGCATATGTTCGCTTTTGATGTCACTCCTTACTCTGAACACTTTACATTATTTTATGCCTTAATAATGTATGGTGGTCATTTTACTTTTGGTCTCTTCCAAAGCACACTGAGCTCAAACATCTTTTTTTTTTTTTTAATGATTTCACTATTTAATTAGGTGTCGACTTGAGATGTGTGCCTGTCTAAAGCGTAGTAACTAAATGCAGCTGTCTCTTTGGGAGTTATGACATATTCTTGTTGTTCAGAGCCAAGGGGAGTGGCTGCAAAGTAACTGGGTGGCTTGAGGGGGAAAACATGAAAGACTGAGCCTCTCTGCCGAAGACAGGAGAAAGAAACATCCAAATTCTTGGTCAGTTTTCACTCTTCTTTGAGCCAATTTGCCACATCACAGATCCCCACTTCACAGAGGTTGTGTAAGAATGAAAAATAATGGTAAAGGAAATTCAGCCCCTTACGAAGAAGTGGAATAACTTTCCATATTTTCCCATATTGTTTATACAAATTGGTAAAACTGAAACACTTGCTTTGAAGGGCAATACAAACTGCAAAGAATCAAAATATCCCTTCACTATCACTTATCATTACTGGAGTTGAGTCTGTCCTTGTTTTTCTAGTGTCTTTGGGAGAAGTGTTATCTTAAATGAATACATTTTCCAAGTAACCAAAATATACACTTTTATGCACAAAAGCTTTTCATCATTTTTAAACATCTTGGATCCTGAAAATCTTTCTGAAATTCACTGTTCCTTGTTTTATAAAATAGCAAATATAGAAGATAACAAAGTATGTTTTTCTAAATTGTGTTTTGAACCATATTTAGCAAAATAATAATAATAATTAAATTGATTATTGACTGAAAACTCTTTTATGCCAGGGGTTCTGCTAAGCACTTTACAGGGATTGTATCTCCTAAATCTTAAAATATGTCTAAGGCATAGAGGAGATCTTGCCTAAGGTCACATTGTCAGGACAGGGACCTAGCTGTGAATCCAGGTCAACTTGGGTGTACCTGACCCCCGAGGCTACCTTGTGATCATTAAAGATTATGTGAGTACAGAAAGGGTTTTTGTTTGTTTGTTTGTTTGTTTGTTTTCTGGTATAGTTTTTCTTTCACTGCCTTCCCCAACAGTCACTCACCATCTCTCTCTCATAGCTACTGTCTTTGCACCTATCATCCCCATATCCTTCCTGTAGTTTTGCTGTTTCTAACCTGTAGAGAAGACAAACAAGGACCCTAAAAGGTTATTATGGATATCATTTTTAGTCTAAAATTTGCTAATAATCTTTAGTTTGTTAGTTTTGTAACCACTTGGCCTGTCGTTAGATATTGTATTCATTTTTTCTTAGTGTTTGTTTCAGAAGTGTTTAGAAGCCTAAAATTGAATAAATTGAATATTATCACATCAAAGATGTTTCTTCATTTCTGTTATTAAGTTGTATAATACAGTAATTTTGTAAGAAAGTTTTCTTCCTCCTTCAAGAAATTGGAATTCAATATGTATAACATTTATTCATCATATTTCCCATTTCTGTTATAATGTTGCTGTTGAGGTTTTTTTGTTTTGCTTTGTTTTTGTTTTTGTGTTTTAAAGACATATCACCACCCTCATGGAGCTTCTAATCTATTGGGAAGAAAGACAATAATGATTTTGCACTTATTTACAAGCCAGAGACTCTCCTGTCTCAGCAATGGCGCCAACTTTACTTCATAAATGAACAGAGAATGCATTTCTCTCTGCCATTTGCTTTAAATAGTAACTTCCTTAATTTATTTTCTCCTACAAGATATGGCTTGGGAAGGCAATAATTCACGGTTCTTTCTTGCTACCAAACAACATATATTTTTGAAAATCATAAATTTAACCAATACGTTTTATTATTATGATTATTTTACCAACCTACCTCCTTGTATCAAGTTGACTGACTTGCAGATCTTCAGCCGTTTTGGAAACTTGTGGTTATACCTACAGATATTTAAGTTGGATAATCCTCTAATTCAGAAAGAGGCATCTAGCATCCACAGGCCAATTCTGGCCCACCACCTGCTTTTGTAAATAATGTTTAATTGGAACAAAGCACACATACTTGTTTACATATTGTCTCCTACCTCTTTTATGCCCTTAGGTTGGTGCAAAAGTAATCGCGGTTTTTGCCATTATTTTTAACCTTTTAAACCGCACTTACTTTTGCACCAACTTAATGCGATGGCAGATTGGATAGCTGTGATAGAGAACACATGTTTTACAAAGCCTAAATATTTTCTGTCCGGCCCCCATTCTCTCATTTCTCCTGAATAATGATTAGTACTGGCACATATTTTTAGGGCTTTCAATAGTTTATTATTGTAAATAACAATGATGAAAATAATTGACAATAATTATACAGTAATTTTTGTGCTGGGTATTATTTTAAGTTTACTTATTTCAACTAATTTAATCCTCATGAAAACGTTCTGATGTACAGTTATTGTCATCACTTTATTAATGAATAAACTGAGGCACAGAAAAGTTAATCTTTTTCACTTACTGAATTTAGAATGTAATTAAATCTAGGTTCCATGGCTTAGAAGGCATAATTTGTCTACCACGTTATTGTTCTTATTTCATGTAGTGACAATCATTTTCCTCAGCAGTCTTAGCTACTAACTTTCTTTGAATTCCTAAAATACATTGCATTCTTAACTTCTTTATGATCTTTACATACAACATTTGCTCTCTTTTAAATACTCTTCATAGTATTATATCTGGCTTTTCCTTATTTATACTGCAGCTCAAATGTCAGTTTCCCAAAGTAATCTTCCCTAATAACTCATCTATGGAAAAATTTTCACCTTTCTTGTTATTCACTCACCAGACATCTTATTATTTTTCATCCCAGCACTTATAAAAACTTGTAATTTTACATTTGTTTGTACACTTTTTTATTATCTGTCTTTCTCAGTGTAACCTCATGAGGGCAAGAATCTATCTACTTTATTCACCATTTCTAAAAAAGGGCCTACGACATAGTAGGCATTCAATAAATGTTTACTGAATAATGAAGATATAAATTCCAAGATGAGAGAATTCAAAAACTATTGTTTGCAAATCAATAAGATTATAGGATTTTTCTGCTGTTTAGGCATCCTACATTTACCAAGAGGTATTTCTAAGACTGTGTGTATATGTGTAAAATATAATATATGTAACATACATAATGTGTATAATACATAATGTATGTGTAGCATATGAATATACTATGTATATAGTATTTCATTGCTCTTCAAACTCTTCCTTCTGAGCATGAAATTACCTTCCTAACTGTAAACCATTCATCCAACCAAACATGTCTTTTGGCCCTTTTACTATTTTAATTGTCAAGCCAATTATTTTCAGATTTAAAATTTAACCATTGCAGGAATATTTCCAAAATCTCTGATGATTTTAAAAATTAGCATTTTTTTAATTAGCATGTTTTAATGGTTTCCCTTTGCATTCAAAATCAAGTCCAAAACCTCTAGTATGTTGTTTCAGTTGATCCTAACTTCAGATTCCATGAGATCCCAAATCTTGTATGCATCTTGCTTTTAACCACATTATATTCATAATACTTCTTAGCACGATTCCCATCATTTAATTAATATAATTGTATTATTAATATTAATGCAGTTAGCATATTTTGTCACAAGTTTCCATTGTAAAGAACTCTACCCATATGTGTAATAGTGGGAATAATTTGTCAATTAATAACATTTGCTGTCAAATCTATGGTAAAAAGTGATTTTTATGTATAACTAGTTAAGAAAAGGTGCATTTCCTTAATATACTATAACAGTGAATATTTTTAATATATAAATTAGCATCTTATTGCAGAATAGACTTGGCAGATAGTATTAAACTAAGTCTGTGTTTTATAGTTTCTAAGGTCAGTTTAGAAACAAATTGAAAACAAGGGTAGATTTATTTCTAGAAAGAAGAAAATGGCTGTGAAGCATTTCAAGTATTTGATTTGTTTAGTGTCTAAGTGTTAGCAATGCCCTTTTTGGGAAAAGTGGGTGAAAATCTTGGAGGAATTTCAATGGGTATCGCACCATTCGTTCACATTTTTCCATGCCATAAATCCAAGGAATTAACTGCATCACTTGTGACTGTTTTTAAATCTGCACATTTATGTTTAAATCTCGAGGGGTCTGAATTAAAATCTCTAGGTAGAAACAAAACTTCCTGAGATAAAAATCACAATCACAATATGAGAAAAATAGATGCAAATGTTTTGGCATAAAAAATACACAAATATCTATAGATACATATTTGTTATTAAGTAGTTTCTCTCAGGACTAGTTCTGTTTTAGGCTTTGCTCTGCCTGCAGTATGCATGAAAAATTTTGAAAGGAGTTGGATCTTTAACATTTTATTTCCAGTTCAAGAAAACAAGATATTATAAAATAATTTTACATTTGATTTCAATGTATTTATCTTGCTATTAAATGCTTGCATTGAGCACTTTTTTATACATTTATTGGCAAATAATAATATTATTATTATTATAATTATTATTATTTTGGGGGAATTGCCTGTTCTTTTGAGTCCATTTTTAAATTTAATTATCTTTTGGTATCAAGTTGTACGAGCAATTTGTATAAAGATCAATGTTAATTCTTTTTACATGGTAAAAACATTTCTTCCAGTCAGTCTTAGATTTTTTAACTTAGTTGATGAAATTTATTTCAAAAAAGAAATATACATGTGGTTATAGCTGTCAATAGTTTCTTTTACTTAGAGATCATATACTGGGGGTGCCAAAAAAATGTATACATATTTTAAGAGATGTTATCTATACTCAAGCAGTAGTTTGCTGTAATCAGAAGTGTCTAGATGCTGATGGTAACCACTTTGAGCACCTCTTGTAATTGCAGAAGTCAAATGTGACTTGTATTCATCTTTTGTTATCGGTATATATTATTACAATTAATACAGTTTTTTCCTTTCTTAAAATGTATATATATTGTTTTGGCACCCTCTGTATATATGAGTTTTGTGTATGTATATAAATACACATATTTATGTATGTATATGGTTATATATAATACCATATATATAATATCATACATAAAATATATGGTATTTTATATATACACATATACAAACATATATATGTATATTTTCTTATACACATATATATTTGTTCAAAATGTGAATTTTGTTATATACATACACAAAATTCATATATTCAGAGGGTGCCAAAAAAAATGTATACACATTTTCAGAAGGGAAAAAACTGTATTAATTGGAATACTCAATATATACCTATATATATATATATATATATATACATATATATATATATATATATATATACCTCACATATATGTACCATATATTATATATATATACACACACACACATACACACATATATATGAAATTGTTTTCTTATATTTTAGAGTTTTTAAACATTTAATTACTTAATATCCCAACTCTACAAGGGTCCAATTTTTTTAACTTTCTGTCCCTCTTAAATGTTGCTTGCAATTCGTCCACTTCTGAGTTCCTCTCTGTCTTGTAGAAACTTGTTAAACACAGCTGACAGCACTACAGCAGGCAACCAACAGTGTTTCCCTTTGGGCGAAAAGGCACAAGCTCAGTCAGTACATTATCTGCTTTCAAAGTGACAGCTGGTGACAGTTTTAAGGATGTTTTACCACTGCATACCATCACTTGAGTAACAGTTTTCTCACTGTTCACTGGCTGTTCATGAGCTCAGTGACACATATTTGAGGTTTTTTGCTCTGGTTAATAACCGATTTCTGTATCAATCAGGAAGCACAAAGTTATGCCTGCAGCAATTAAACTTCACCATATCTTTCACAACACAGTGGTGTAAAAATATTTATTATCTCACACTGTATGTGAAGTTCCATTGAGAGTTAAACCAGGCAGGAATGATGAGAAAACTATGATTGGACTCTGGAATAACATGCAGTGGCAAAATATTTTGTAAAATAGTAACGCGCTAGTTTTCACTCCGGTGTTTAGGCTAAGACATAGTTTCCATCTAGAACATTGCAGGTCTCCTGGCAGAGGGGGAAAAGAAAAATGGACTTGATATTTGTGTTCAGAAGTGGCACACATTACTTCCGCAAATAGTTAATTTGCTAAAGCAAGTAGCCTGCAACTCCTGTATTTATCAAGACAGAAATGTATAATGCTGTGTCAGGGAGAGGAAAAAATATCCATGGCAGTAATAAAAGCAATCCTCAATGTTTCCTTAAAGTTTATGCTTGTCCTCAATTGTTTCTATTCTCTCTGCAAATTTTTTCTTGGTCTCAAGTCACTTTGATGTATGTTCTAGATATTTCTCTGAATTTGTTTTCCACATGGCTAAGTTAGTCATCAACATTGTTTGTTTTATTTCTCTACTTAAACATTGCAGTTGATTCCAAGGACTCATTTTTGTTTTCTTGTTTGCTCCAGTTTATATTCAGTCAAATCTTATTTTGTGAATGTTATATTCCCTTGATTCTATTATGGATATGAATTTATATTCAAATTTTGTTTTTTATTTCTTGAATTATCTTTCTTTTTTGATCAATTTCTTTCTCTTACTTGATCTGATTGTAAATATTTGGTGATATTTGACCATTCATTAATATTTATTAAGGAAAGACTATATTGATAGTATAGGTAAATGACAGTCATTCGTTGCAGTCTGCCTGTCAATCTGACCTTTCTTCTGAATGAGGGTAACTATAATCTGTACAAATGTGTGGGGCATATTGAGCGTTAAGTTTGACTCTAACTACAAGAAGCATACAGGCTACTCTTTCTTACAAAAGAGAACACTTTCATGCATTTTTTTTCCTTCTGAAATCTTCAGATAAGACATTTCCCAAAGTTTTGTGGATTCTCTGAATCTCTAATTAAGAAATGAATAGAAAAAAAAGGGGGGGGAACATTTTAAAGAAATAAGTAACACATGAATGTCCCTGTATTTTAGCTTGGAAAACTCAACCCGATAATATTTGGATGAGGATATTAAAACTCCCCAGCTCTTTCACTTATACTATACAATTAAATGACTAGGAAAAGACCCTTAGTCTTTCTCCCAGAGCAACATGCTAATTTATGGGGCTAGATCAAAAATCTGAGTCACTCTGTTACTGGGATAGATAATTCTACCAGGACCTGAGCCCTGTAATTTAGATAAATAAATGATGGTTTCCTAACTCTTGTTGAACAAGAATCTTTTCTGTATTTCTTTCTCTCTCTTTATGTTTGGTATTTAAATATCAAGTTCCTGTACTTACATCAATGGCCTTGAGAGTAAACAGTTATATGTGGGGGGTTGGTTAAATGGGAAGAAAGGGGAAGTAAGAATGCTGAGGATGCAATTTCTTACAGCAACTGAGATCATGAAAAACTGATGTTCAGGCACTTAAAAACATATTTTGATATGTGGCTATGGTTTTGTCTTAGAAGGATAACTTCTGCAGCTCTGACACAGACTCATGTGCTTCTCAAAATCCCTCTTCAAAGATTATCCCCTTTTTTTTAATCATAATATACCAGATTACTTTCTCTAGCAATGGTCTTTCCCAGCAGTCATTGGTTCCACCCCACAGATGGGTTTTGTTTCTATATTTTTAAAGACATTCTACTCTTCTATGATGTTATGTTACTATGCTGTTATCTTTAATGCTTAATACTCATATGCCTGGAACAAAGTACATATTTAATACATTTCATTGAATGAATGAAAAATGCACAAATCAGGCAGCTAGTTGTACATCTGGTGACAAATACTTTCCTAAGTGTGCATTGTTCAGAAGAGTTGAATCACAATTAAAACCACAACTCTATAAGTGGCCAAACTCTTTGATGATGAAGCCATTCTGTCATGCTATTTTAATTATAAGGATTCTGGTCAAACTGCCCTAGTGAAATTTGGTGCCAAGATTTTGATAGATTTATGTCTTGTTGACATCTTGGGGGCTGAATGTCATCTTTCTTGAATTTTGTTATATTTTGTTATTGAGGTATTTGCTTCCATTGTTTATGATTATCAGTTAATCAAATCTTACTTAGCATTGTAATTTTAAGATGGTCAGTGCCTTGAATGGTCATTAAATTAACATTTTTTTCAGTCGAAATTGTCACAGGGCATTCGACAGTTGTTCAAATTAATCTTAAGTTTTCCCTATCTACCTAACTTGTGAGAATGTCAATACTAGAGTTAGAGCAGCTAAGACAAAGACATACGTTATGTTTTACTTACTTTTTCAATTTCTTTCTAAATGATCCATGGCTTTCTTGGTTATGAAAAACATGTAAATCCAAATTCTCTTCATTCTTTGCTTTATTAGCCCACCAAAGGAGGGAAAAAAATAAATGTGACCAGGTGTTAGAAACAGGTGTGTATTGCTGTAGCTAATAATCTGCCATGCTTTTCCAACGAAAATCTTGAGTATGTTTTTTGCTTGAATCGCAACCCATTTCAATTTCAATTAAAACTCTATTAAAAGAAGAAATAATTATATATTTAATCATAATTAAATATATAAATAAGTATTTCAATTGTCTACCTTCTTCATCTTTTCAAATGTCCATAAATGCAGTAGACATAGTCAGAAATGTGTTCCATCATAGTCATAAGCTTTGATGGGGAGAACCAGAATTGTAATGATCAGTGGGTATCAGAGAAGGAAGGGTAACACATGCTTGAATTAAATTGTATGAGCTAGGGACACAAAGGTGCAGAATATACAATGGTAAAGATCACTGTCCCTGAAGCCAGACCCCTTGGTTCACATCCTGACTCAATTACTTACTAAGTGTGAGATTGGGCAAATCATTTAAACTCTCTATGTCCCAGTTAACTCATTTATGAAATGAGGCTAATAATAACACCTAACTAATGGGTGATTATGATTATTAAATGAATTAATATATGTTGCTCAGAAGTAATTAGCATGTAACAAGCTGTGTTAAGAATTACTTTATCACTACTGCCTGAGTGAATGCATTATGGTATTTATAAAGAGGTAGTGATAATCAGGGTTATGTTTAATGTCTCAGAAGCTGAATAGTAGGAATTGTGTATTCTTTTGCATGGCAAAGATACCCATTGTTTGGACTGTGCTAGATGTATAATTCAAAATTCTTTGATTTTTTAGTAAAAAGCATAAATAAAATAATATAAACAAACACTAGTCAACATTGTTGATTACATATCTATTTGTCCCTTTCTAATAGACACCTCATTTTCCTTCAGGTATCCAACCCTCTAATAGGTAGGCATCGATTATGCTTGAAAAGAAGCTGACTTATCTTTTTGAAGTGCACTTGATTTGGTCAAAACGTAATTCTATCTTCCATCTTCTGTGGAAGTGTTTGGCTGCAAGTGTTTGGCTGCTCAGGTTTAAATTAATCACCATGTAATACTTTTCCTTCATTCTCCAGTTGGGCCAAATAAAACACTTAGGAGAATTAAAATGGGCTTCTTTAAGGGATATTTGCTTGATGTTAAGACAGAGCCAATGAAAGAAAGGTTATTCATGTTCTTCTATACATTGTTATGTATGAATGAGAAGCTTAAAATTGCCACAACCCTCTTGCTACTATAGTGAAGACAAAGATAGCATGTGGAGTAGGAGAGGGACAAAAGAATAAGAGAAATAGAGCCATTGGCCCTACAGAGCAACAGCAGATTGTTGATTTAGCTGTAGACCTTTTCAGTTATGTGATTTAAGATTAGACTTTGTTGTTCAAAGTTGTTTTCTATTTTCTGTTTGTTGAAACTCAAAGTACAATATCCAATGTACACATACAGTCAAACATTCTGTACATTCATGTTGCAGGAGAAAAATTTTATTTGACAGCAAATAACAGAAAATCAATGCTAAAAGAAGCTTATTGCAATGTAAAAATCAATCAGATCACATACTTAGAAGTTGAGAAGTCTGGTGTACTATATGGCTGCCTTAATTCAGTGGATTCACATAAATTTCTCTCTCATTAGCTAGGGTTTACTTTTTTTGGTGTTGTGGCTTTATCTTCAGGCTGGTAGCAAGATGGTTCTCAGATTTACACACCTTACATTTATATATCATGATATCCAGGTGAAGAATAACACCTTTCTTTCAAATGAAAGAAAAGTTTTTATTTAGGGGCATTCAGTGAACTTCCATTTGTGTTGTATTAGTCTGAATGGAACCATAGTATCACCTTTTAGAAAATGTTAATTTACTTAAGCTTCAAACAGTTATTAACAAGAAGAATGGGAAGTCATGCCTGACTTAAACTGTAAACCAAAGTGAAATCCCAAGGCAAATAATGAGAAAACCACAGCATTAGCTATACCACTTTCAATTAAAGAGTAAAAATAGTTAATATTTATTGAGTACATATGTTCCAGACAGTACTATAAATATTTTACATTTATGATATTTATTATTCACAGCAAAACTACAATTTAGGTTTTCATATGTATCTATTTTACAAAAGAGAAAAATAAGATATAAGAAGGATCAAATAATTTGAACAGGTTATACAGTTTGCAAGTCTGATGACACGTACCCATATTCCTATCCTACTTCAGAAACCAAATTCTTAATCACTATGCATTGTTATGTTTCTATTACTCATAGTAATGGAAGGAAGATAAAATGCAGAACATAATGAATAAGAATTAATTTTTGGAACTTGTTATTTACTGTAAATGCATTTGGCTGAAATGAACAAATGCTAGCACAGTATAAGTATGAAGTAGATGAGTTCATGGAAAGGAAGAGGTATATGTATCGTTTGGTGAGTAGAGCCATCAGGACTTAGTTCTTAGTTCTTGCCTATGGGGGAAGATATCCACTACAAAGAATATTCTGGAATTTCTCTCTGAAAGCTATATCTCTAGTTTGAGGATTTTGCTTCCATTTTCATAGGAGAGTGGTTTATTTTTTTAAAATAAATATGAAATAGAATATTAGAAATGCTCACAGTATGTAAACGTACAGAATAATCATGTAAGATATTAATGAACAAAATGTCTATGAGAAAGCGTTTGTTTAATTAAAAAAATCATTTAATTGACAGTGCTATTTAATAATGAAAACATGTAAAACAAGCATTGTGAGAAGAAAGCAGAATACTGAAAGAATTATTTCTGTGGCTACCAAAAAAGCAATCCAGCCATATATTAAATCTTGTGTGAAACCATACCTTCTCCAAACAAATAAACACATACTAGTATACACTGAGGCTATGGTCTCCCTCCAGTAGACATTGTGTGCATATGTGTGTGTATTTATGTCTATCATTAACTAGGAGAAAGGCTGTAGTCTTAATAATACTAAATTGAGCCCTACACGTACTTTTATCTATTCATTTCTCATGTTTTTTATTTTTTTTAAATTTTAAACCACTATGACTTTTAAATCAAAAATTGGCTGGCATATATCAGTGTATTCCAAACATAAAATTGCAACTTTCTTAGTTCTAGGGCTATTTTCTGGTTTCACACATGAAAGATAAAGAAAGCTGTGTAAACTAGGTGTAAACTTGGGTGTATAAGGCTAACTGATTTTTTTAATGTGATAATAGGACTTCATATATAACATAAAAATGGTCTCCAATACTGAAGATTATTGAGCCCCCTATTTTATAACTGTTCTATTAAAAAATGCCAGAGAAAGGAGAATTAATTGTAGAGAGGCTCCTATGCCTTTCACTTTCTGTTGGCTTTTCAATGGCATCTGTGACAGCCATAAAGATGTGCCACTCAGATCTCCCTTCAAGAAGGAAACTGTCATGAGGAATAAAGATAGTTAAGTCTCCAGTTGTGGAGTAACTTTTATAGTCTACTTGAGATTTCAATCTGAAGTCATGCTTTTCTTAGAAAGCATACAATGTAAGACAGACAATGACAGAGAATGAATGATAGGAGTACCAGGAGCTGGCCACTTCTGCACAATCTTTGCTCTAGAGGTCCCCATTTGACTGGCTAAGGCTTTCTCAGAGCTGCAAGGACGTCTGAGGTCCTCCTACCTATCCTTTCCAAGCCCTCTACTTTCACAGGTTCCAGGCCTCTATCACTGCCTGTAGTTTTTTCCTGCTTATTCCTGATCCCCTCCCTTAACTTTCCACAGACAATGTTCTCAATAAAGCTCTTGCACTTCTAAATCTGTTTTGGCATTTGCTTCTTGAAGAATGCCACTAACACAGTAGCAAATGTGAGGTTTTCATCTTACTTTGTATTCTTTGTAAAGTGTTTTCACAAGAGGTCAGGTGAGTCTGTGTCAGTAGCAGATTTACTAGCAAAACACATTTTTCCTCCCCACATCAGAGCCGAAAGGATCTATTTATTTATTTACGTACTTATTTATTTATTTCAATGAAAGTTTATGGGGTGACAATTGTTAGTAAAGTTAGTTAGATTTCAGGTATGCAATTCTGTAATACATCATCTATATCTCACATTGTGTGTTCACCACCCAACATCAGTTCTGTTTCCATCACCATATATTGGATCCTCTTTACCCTCATCTAGCATCCCCCTCTCCCCTTACCCTCTGGTAACCACTAAACTATTGTCTGTGTCTAGGAGTTTTTGTTTCTCATTTGTTTTTTCTATTATTTTGTTGTTTTCAGTTTTATATCCCACATGTCAGTGAAATCATATGGTTCTTGACTTTTCCTATCTGATTTATTTTGCTCAGCATAATAATCTCAAGATCCATCTGTGTAGTCACAAACGGTACTGTTTCATCTTTTCTTATGGCAGAATAGTATTTCATTGTGTATATATACCACAACTTCTTTATCCAATCATCTATAAAAAGATACTTCGGTTGTTTCCATATGTTGGCCACCATAAATAAAGCTGCAATGAACATTGGAGAACATGTAGCTTTATGAATAAATGTTTTCAGATTTTTTGGGTAGATACCCAGGAGAGGGATTGCTGGGTCATATGGTAATTCTATTCTTAATTTTTTTGAGGAACCTCCACACTGTGGCTACACCAATCTGCATTCCCACCAACAGTGTATGAGGGTTCCTTTTTTCTCCACAGCCTCTCCAACACTTGTTACTATTTGTCTTGATGATAGCCATTCTAACTGGTGTGAGGGGATATCTCATTGTGGTTATTATTTGCATTTCTCTGATGATTAGTGATGTTAAGCATTTTTCATATGTCTATTGGCCATCGGTATGTCCTCTTTGGAGAAATGTCTTTTCAGGTCCTTTGCCCATTTTTTAATTGGATTATTTGGTGGTTTTTTTGTCATTGTTGTTATTGTTGAGTTGTATGAGTTTCTTATATATTTTGGATATTAGCCCCTTATCGGAGGCGTTGTTTGCAAAACTATTCTCCTATTTGGTTCATTGCCTCTTTATTTTGTTGATGGTTTCTTTTGCTGTGCAGAAGCTTTTTAGTTTGATATAGTCCCATTCATTTACTTTAGCTTTTACTTCCCTTGCCTTTGGGGTCAAATTCATAAGATGCTCTTTGAACCCAAGGTCCATAAGTTTGGTACCTGTCTTCTTTTATGTATTTTATTGTTTCAGTTTTTCTTTTTTTTTGTAATTTTTATTGGGGAATATTAGGGAACAGTGTGCCTTTCCAGGACCCATCAGCTCCATGTCAAGTCCCTGCTCTCAATACAGTTCTAGGGGGCGTAGCTCAGCTCCAAGCTCAAGCCATTGTTTTCAGGCTAGTTGTGGAGGGCACAGCTCATTGGCCCATGTGGGAATCGAACCGGCCACCCTGGTGTCATGAACACCTTGCTCCAACCACTGGCTGCCCTGTTTCAAGTCTTATGTTTAGGTCTTTGATCCACTTGGAGTTAATTCTGGCGCATGGTGACAGATAACAGTCTAGTTTTATCTCTTTGCATGTGGCTTTTCAATTCTCCCAGCACCATTTATTGAAGAGGCTTTCTTTTCTCCATTTTATGTTTTTGGCTTCTTTGTCAAAAATCATCTGTCTATATTTATGTGGGTTTACTTCTGGGTTCTCAGTTCTATTCCATTGGTCTGTGTGTCTGTTTTCTTCCAATACCATACTGTTTTGATTATTGTTGCCCCATAGTACAAGCTGAAGTCAGGGAGTGTGATACCTCCAGCATTGTTCTTTTTTCTTAAGATTGCTTTGGCTATTCGGGGACTTTTGTGGTTCCATACAAATCTGATGATTTCTTGTTCTATTTTTTTTTTAAATGCCATTGGGATTTTGATGGAGATTGCATTAAATCTATATATTGCTTTGGGTAATATGACCATTTTAACTGTGGTGATTCTTCCAATTCATGAACATGGAACATGTGTTTCCATTTCTTTGTGTCTTCTTCAGTTTCTTTTAAAAATATCTTATTATTTTCAGTACATAAGTCTTTCACATCTTTGGTTAACTTTATTTCTAGGCATTTTATTCTTTTTATTGCAGTTGCAAAATGAATTTTTTTTAAATTTCTTTTTCTGAGACTTCATTGTTAGTATGTAGGAATGCAATGGACTTTTGTACATTGATTTTGTAGCTGACAACTTTACTGTATTTGTTTATTGTTTCTAATAACTTTTTGGTGGAGTCTTTAGGGTTTTCTATATATAGCATCATGTCATCTGCAAAAAGTGACAATTTAACTTCTTCATTCCCAATTTCGATGCCTTTTATGTCTTTCTCTTGCCTGATCACTCTAACTAGCACTTCCAATACTATGTTGAAAAGCAGAAGTGATAGGGGACCATCCTGTCAAAAACACAATTATTTTTTGAGTGGAAGATATTATTAATTAATTCAAGAATATTTGAGAGCTTAATATGCTCCACAGTGTTCTACCACTTAGAATGTATCAGTGAACAAAAGTGCTATAGTTAATCATAAATTAAGAAAAGATACATTGTTCAAGCAAGTTGTCAAAAATTTGGTTATTTGCCAAAAAAAGATACATCTAGATCATCAGCTTATACCATATTTCAAAATAAGTACTAAATTTCTTAACCATTAAATGTAAAATAAGAATAAAAATAACCCACAAAAACAAAACTGAAAGTATAAAAGGGCTAGAAGAAAATATTTGCTACTATGCATGTGTTCTCTATGTGAGAAAGATGTTTTTGTAAACAAAAACAAATGACTTCATCATAAAAATATATCATTATTAAGCTACAAAACTTTCTCCATTTCAAAAACATGGCCATGACTTCTAGTACAAATGACAAGTACCATGTTAACATCTTTTAATATGGAAACACCATATTGTTTCTGATTGCATGGAAGACATGGAATAGGATCAAAACACACAAAAACAAAGGAGTGATACAGAAAAATAAATGACTAAATTTACAGGAATTAGAAAACAACTCATAGTCTACCCAATTTTACATCTTGCAACAGATACCAGGTAATGAAAATAGTAAGCTAAGCTGATTCCCACCTTCCCTGGACACCTACAGCTCTCCATAATCATCACTCTCTGCTTCTTGGGTAAAGCACTTTGAAACAGGCAGCCATTCTCCTCCTTCTTTTTCCACAGGTCTTTGCCTCTTTATCTTCACTCTTGCTGTATCAGGAGATTTTTACCTTTCCGGGGCACCATTAATGGCTTTGGCAGCTAAGGAAAGCTTTAGACTATGTCCCAGAATCATGAATTTTAAATTGATAGAATAAAACATAATACTTATGTCAAAGGAAACCAATTAAATTGAAATATGTTTATTAGACTATTAAGAAAATTGTGTGATATAAAAATGTATTTATTAATGCTATAAATAAAAATATTAGCAGAAATTTTATTGACTACTATAATTTTTAAGCAGTGTTCAGGGTAAGTTTTATTTTGAAATATTTGCAACATCAGTAATATGATAAAAACATATTTTTGGTTCATATTGATGACAACGTCACAGTAATACTATTACTGTTCTGTTTTTAAATCTATATTTATAGTTGAAGCAAGTGCTAAATTTAGTTGTTAATTTTACTTTCCTGGTGAAAATAAATAAGTAGTTGATTCTTATGCAAATCCATAAATCCTGAGAATCCTTTCTGGAAATATAGTCTAAATCAAGAAAAGATTTGGAAAGGAAGTAGGGTTGAACTTACCATAGTATGATGTTTTTCTGGGATCCATAGTTTACATGACTAAAGCAGTTTGGACAAGATGGAATTTGGCCAAAATCTTATGGCAAAGCACGTTTGTAAACTACACTTTTCTTATACTGTCTCATCCTCCAGTATCAGAGAATTGAACTGTCTCAACCTCCAGTATCAGAGAATAGGAAATAGTGGTCAATACCAGTGTTAATTGTCACCTGAGCAAATTACGACAGAAAAAGGAAACTGGTCTAGGAGAAACACACATGCAATATTTTTGAAATTCAAAGGCACAGAAAATATTCTTTCATCATCAAAACAAAACAAAACAACACACACACACAAAACTGGTTGGTTACTTATGAAGAGACTAAAATGAAGCAAGCTTCAGATTCTATGCCACACAAATTAGGAAAACAGAATAAAGTACCATTTCAGAGTGTTCAGGCAAAGTTCTCACGGAAGACATGAATATCTTGACAGGTTTTCTTTCATAAGCAAAAGCAGTAGGAAGATATAAAATTAATATTAACTAAAAAACTAAAGACTGTGGTAAAGTTAATAGCACAATAAAGGAAAATATTAACATTAAAAAGTGAAAAGCAGCACTAAATCTTTGAAGAAAAGGTAATTTTTTATGATTAATAACAATGTATACATAAATGATTATTTATAATATATTCATATTATTATAATAATATAATAATTGCAGATATTTTAAACATGAACACAAATATCAAACAAACTATATATATATATATATATATATATATATATATATTTAATTAATATCAATGGTAATCTATATCTAAAATTCCAAATTAAATGAACTAAATTAACTAAGCTAGTATTTATACTGAGAATTGGGAGAGGCAAAAAGAGACAAAGTAACTATGTGCTCAACACCCAATATTAAAGAGGAGATATCCAAAATACTGTTTGATGGAAATCTAAAATTGATAAAATCAAAACAAAATAAAACAAAAAGCATTAAGACAAACATGAGTGACTTGTGTAAATAGAGAATCCAATATAAATGTCAGTATAGAAACCAAAGCAAAACTCAATCAATAGGATACCACTAACAGAATATTGATTAAAGGTTTGTTCTTGATGGGAAAGCAATTGCACATTTGTACATTACAATAGAATAATGCAGGCTAAAAATGAGAAGGAAAATACAACCTTAGTTAACTCTCCCCCTTTAAAAAACTCATTGAGAACAACAAAAAGTAATAAAAAATAAAATAAATAGGAGAAAATACCTCATATAAAAAGACACCCACCTCAAACCACAAACCATGGATCATATTTGCCAAAACTGCTTGACCTGAGATGAGGAACGTGCTGAGAGTTGATATTTACTGGCTTTAAAGTTTAGCAAAGTACATATTCTCCAAAGTAAGTATCACATTCATGAAAGGCATGTGCAACTACAGTTTGATTAGAAAGATTAGATCTAGGTCAGTATTAGTCAGTGGTTTTATGTGGAATGTACAGAAAGAAGCACGGTTCAAATAGCTAAATAGGGAAACTAAGAGAAAAATCAAGCTGATAAGTAATTTTTTTTTTAAATTTAGGATTTGGAAAGAGTAAAATAGAAAGAAAGGAGAGGAGCCAGACCACAAAACAGAGGTCCTGAGCTTAAACAGACATTGCTATGAAGCCCATGAGACTCCTGAGCAAAACTTGGGGCAATTTGTATCTCCAGCATGAAGAATGTGGTCAGATATAAAGAAAATAGGTGTATGTTCTATGTGCTCTGTTTCTTATTTCTAACTGCATTTCCTTACACTATATTTTGCTGGAAGCCATTGATCATTTATATATGTGTTTGAATCAGAAAGAAACCAATGAAGGTCCTATGCATAAGAACTGCCAACATAAAAAAAATAGACACAAAATCAAAAGATAAATGCCATTTCCCTCAAGAAGAAACACTCCATCAAAATATAAGAAGATATTAGAAATTATCTTTTAAAATATCAAAATAATGAAAGATAACATTATCTCTTTTTAAAGAAATAATGAGAGATAAACTTTTTATTAAATTAATTGGGGTGTTATTGGTTAATAAAATTACATAAGTTTCAAATACACAATTCTATAATGCATCATCTGTATCTTGCATTGAGTGTTTACCACGCAAAGGCAAACCTCCTTCTAGCACCTTATATTTGACCCCCTTTATCCTTTTCTACCCCTCCCCATTGTCCCTCAGATAACCATTGAACTGCTGTCTGTGACTATGATTTTTTGTTTGTTTGTTTTTCTTGTTCATTTGTTGCTTTCAGTTTTAAGAGATCAGAAGATCATAGATCAGTGCAAATGAAAAGCTTGACAATAGAGCATGGTAAAGAAATGGAAGTGAATTAAACATAGTGAAAGTACTATAGAAACAAATAAAAGATAAAATAAATGACTGAAAAGAAAGTCAGAAATATGTGGATAGATTTGAGCCAAGAGACATGAAATGAAAATGTCAACTAATTGAAAGGACTACAAAAAAAATTAAAGGTATGGTAACAAATGACATCTGGGCCATAAATGATTAGTGGTTTTGAAGAGAACAGAATGCTTAGAAAAATAAAAAAATCTATTCAAATATATAATAATAGAAAACTCTAAAACAAACATAGACTGAATCTGTAGATTTATAGAGCTTGCTATTTACCAGGAAAAACTTACAGAGAACAATAGATGACAGAAATATTTAGGGGGGATCAATGCAACTAATAATTGGCATCCGGGCAGAAAGAAGAAGCCTCTTACATCAGAAGGCATTGTATTCTAACCAGTAAAGGATCGCTTCAAAGTTTGACAGAAAAGAAACATAAACCCAGATTTTTTCTTAAGTATAAGTTCATCAAGTATAACAGTTGCTGATAGATGATACAGTGCCCAAAATCTTCATAAGTTCATGCCAGACAATCAAACAAAATAATTCCATGACAACAAGAACTCAGCACTATAGAAATTACCTTGAGGTGATAGAAAGAGAAATTATGGGGAGTAATGAATCCTTTTAAATATAAAATTGAAATCAGCTATAGCTATGATTAGTTTATAATGTAAGTATTATTAATTAACATAATTATTAACATAATTATTAATAACACAGATCAAGGGAGTAAGGAAAGGTAAGATGCATATAAATGTGCATTCCATCATTAAAACAATGTTAAGGAAAGAATTTTTCTAGTATAGTCAATTCTTTTTAAATGTATTCTTTCTTATAATCTGTTCTAAATATTTGACTTCAGGAATTTATCCCAAGGAAAAAGATATTCTGCGAATGATACTTAAAGTATTGGTGGTGTGGTATGACAGTGGTAAAGAGATGGACTCTAGCATCAAGCAGAATGATTGCTTGAGTTCAAATCATATTACTGCCTCTTACTAGGTGTGTAACCTTAACCCCATGGTGCCTCATTTGCTCATCTGTAAATTAAGATAATTATAGTCACAGTGTAGTTATGAGAATGAAGTGAATCCATATAAGTAATGTCATCACAATAGCTCCTGTTAGCTGTTATTATATGCACATATCCCATAGTAGTGATATTTGTAACAGAAAACACTCTAACAAACATAAATGTCTAAAAATAATTGAATGAATAAATAAACCATAGTCCACATACAGATTTACAAAACCACTGTCAGAAGTATTTCTTGACATGAGAAAATGTTCATTTATAGATAACACTAATGGATTAAGACAGACTATAAAATTTATTAAAAGTAAGTCTTTAGTTTGTTCTATGACTAGATTAATATTCCAGAATTTTAAATAGGAATCTAGTGAATGACACCTGAGGTTTTTTTTCATGTTAATTGCATTTAAAAGTTTACACATGTACCAAATTTTTATGTTGAGCATGTATTGCTTTAATATCAAACTGTAATGATTAAAAGATAAATTCACTCATTAAACAAACATACAGTAGATGCTCATAATCTAAAATGTATTTTTCTTCAATTTAGATATTGATGAATAATTCTTGGCTATATTTTAATTTTAGGACTTAATCAGTTAACATTCTGGAATATGTGGGCTGGTTAATAGGTTTGTTTTTCTTTTTAAGCGCTCAGCAATTTTATTAACACAATGGACTTGAAAAGTTGATAGGATTATGAAGCAACATTCTCTCTATAATTTTCTGATTGAGTTGCTAATTTTCTTTACCACATGTTCTATTTATACTTATAAAAATAAAAAATAAAAAGTGTACTGAAAGAGATGATTTTCTAATTCTATCCCTGAGAGGAAAGGCAGCTTGAGAAAGAATATAAATAATCTGCAATTTGTGTCTAGAACTATAAATAAAAGTAAGAAGAAATTTCAACTTTTCCTTCTCTGCTTGTTATGTCAGGTGCAAAACAACATGAGCCATCAATTTTAATTGAGAAATAAAAACTGTACCTACTTTTATGTTGAGAATATATCTAATATATCAAAACAATATTAAAAGATGAAAAGAAGAAAAATCAGAGAAATAGGGCATATTTTATTTCATGTATGAAAACATAGTTTTCACACGAGAAAAATGTTAGCTAAATCAATAACAAAAAGTGCCACATCTCATTATTTTAAATTTTTTATTGTATCTGTAATAACCTAGACTGAATGGTACTCCAGCTTGCTTTGATTCAGGGTAAATGTTCTACAGTTTTTCTACACATGTTCTAGACCACAAGCTTTATAACATTTTCCTTGTTGTTTTATAACTTTAATAAGCTGTTATAAATAAAAAATTTTTGCACATATTTTAATAAAAATAATAAAGTAGTACTTTTATTTTAAATGGCATCTAATGACCATCCCTCTTTAAAAAAGTCTTGCTTCAATATTGCACTAAAATATCATAATGAGGTCATGTCTTCAAAATAATGACTTATGGTCAAGCTTATTGTAGAATATAAGAGGGAGGTAATCATTTAAAATATAAGGGAAGCTGTTTGGAATGGTTTTAACATGTCTGACTGGGGCTTTAATTTATGACAAATTAAAACTTTAAAAATACGTGAAAGAGACCACCTAAACAAAAGAGACAAGACACAGGTACAATTTGCTTTTCATTCATTCAAAACTAGGCTTTGTAGCAATGGAAAAACTTTGTTGCTGCTCCTTTAAGTGAATTCTTCTGATTTATGGTGACATTTTACAATATCTTTTGACATGAAGCCATAAATAGGCAGAATGATGATAGTACTTCATGCACTACAAATTCTATTTCCTGCAAGCAAGCACAGTTCCATATTCCAAGCACTGGAGGGAAATGGATCATGGTGTGGATGCTAGTAATTACGGTTTTTAATGTTCTAGCTATCAGACATCAGACATCCAGTATGAGAACGATTAGTAGCTCAGGAAAGGTATAATAAGTGAATGCTTGTTTAAAAACTAGGAATTTAAATGGAAGCTCCTCAACATTCTCTTTAACTATGTCCTGAGAAGGAATTCATTACATAAATGAAGAAGCAAAGCCAATAACTGTAGTCATGCTATATCTGTGGGCACACCCAGAGTACAGCTCTCCAAATAAGATGAGAAATGAGATTGATAAAAAGGAATGATACAGAATGGTGGGCATCAATACAAAATACTGAGATTAACTTAGAGAGATATTAGCAGCAAAACTGATAGTTAACAAAATCAGTTCAGTGATATGAAGAAAAATATCTTCAAGAGACTGAGTTATAAGAAAAGGATTTGACAACCAAAATGTCCTTCGATAGATGAATGGATAAAGAAGTTGTGGTATATATACACAATGGAATACTATTCGAAGTTAAGGAAAGATGACATAGGAACATTTGTGACAGCATGGATGGATCTTGAGAGTATAATGCTAAGTGAAATAAGTCAGACAGAAAAAGCAGAGAACCCTATGATTTCACTGATATGTGGTATATAAACCAAAAACAACAAAAGAACAAGACAAACAAATGAGAAACAAAAACTCATAGACACAGACAATAGTGGTTATCAGAGGGTAAGGGGGGCGGGGGGTGGGAGATGAGGGTAAGGGGGATCAAATATATGGTGATGGAAGGAGAACTGACTCTGGGTGGTGAACACACAATGAGATTTATAGATGATGTAATACAGAATTGTGCACCTGAAATTATGTGATTTCATTAAAAATTGTCACCCCAATAAATTAAAAAAAGAAGGGATTTGAGATATGAAAAATATGAAAGAGATATGAAAGATACAAAGAACAGAGGTTTGAGATGCAACTTGAAAATTATTTACTAAAAGAAGACACAAGTACAAATGGAATACAAACAATAATATAAAAAAAATTAAAAGAAAAAAACTTATCTTCTTACCCAAGAAGGATTGTTGTATTCCAGATAAACTATAAGACAGCCATTCTCTCCTAGATATGACATAAAATAATTTTTAATTATAAGGAAAACAAAGTGATAAATCTTACATATCTAAGAAAGCTGAATCCCAAGTGATCAGAGAGGAAACCTAAGAGGCAATCAGATTTACCTCAGATTCTACTCCTAAAATATCACTAATTGGTAACAATTGAAGTGTTGGAAAAAGGTGGGACTGTATATAGAAGTTTTTAAAAATCTGTTTAAGAAGCAATCAGATCCTCATTTCTCCTTCCCAACTTTGGGGAACCAATTTACTATCCCTATTCCTGTCACTGGTGCACTGAAGTTTGGTTTTTCTGGAAACGGTAAAACCCAGAGTATCTGGACTGGAAGTCATATAGCACAGTTATACATAGATGTATATATGCTGTAATAAAAGAGAGAAAGAGACAGAAACAGAGACAGACAGAGATGGAGTGAATGTTTATCTAGATTGATGAAGTCTTCCCCTACTCTATTCCCTTAAAACTCTCAGGTAAGAATAGAACATATTCAGAGTGTATTTCTGAAGAACATCAGAGGAAATAACTTAAGATTTTGCCATTGTGAGCTACCTAATAAAATAGCTGATTCAGATAACCCAGTATTGACACCACTAACCAGAAAGAACTGTGATACAAGTGTCACAATCTTACATATGAGCAAATCATCATGAATTTTGAAATAAAAATAATGTAAATTTTGGAATAAATATTTACAATAAAAAATAAGTAACCTGGGGAAACAGCCTATAAAAGAAGACAATAACTTTAAAAATTATCTTCTTAATCTTTTAAATAGAAATTTGAAAAAAATCTGAATTTTATCTTTATATTTTTAAATAAAAATTATGTATCTATGAAAAAGAACAAATACTTTAAAACATGAATATATAAAAAAACAAGAAAAGGTCATGAACATTTATAGTGAAAGAAAAGTAACTATGTAAGAGAGTTGAACATAAAATTGAGGACATCTCTTAAAAAATAGAAAGATATTATAAAATGATGAAAAATAAGAGAGAAAACAGTGGCGCAGTTCACAGGTCCAACATTTGAAAGACAGGAGTTTAAGTAAAAGAGAACAAAAGGAAGAACACCATTCACACATTCAACATCTCCAGTCACAAAGACATACAGTTGAAGAGGCCAGAGCAATCCATATAAAATGGATTAAAAATAGGACTTTAGTAAAGTTAATTATTGTGAAACTTCAGAAGATCAGTGAAAAGGAGAAAATCCTAAAAGTTTCTTTCTATGGTCTAAATGTTTGTGTCTTCCTCCCCCCTTCCCCAACATCCCCTCAAATTACATGTTGAAAATTTATTGCTCAAGATGACAGTATTAGGAGGTGGGACCTTTGGAAGCCGATTAAGTCAAGAGGGCAGAGTCCCCATAATTGGGATTAGTGCCTTATAAAAGAAGCCCCACAGAGCTTTCTAGGCCCTCCTGCCAGGAGAAGACACAACAAAAAGTTTGCAACCCAGGAGAGGGCTTGATCACCTGATCATGTTGGCTCACTGATCTCAGACTTCCACCCACTAGAACTGTGAGAAATAAATTACTGTTGTTTATAAGCCACCCAGTCTGTGGTTTTTTTGTTACAGCAGGCCAAAGACGACTAAGGATACTTCTGAGAAAGGAGAAAAAGAGTCACAAAGTCTCAGGCATGAATGATTACAGAATACTCAACAGTACATTGAAACTGAAAGATAATGGAACTTGGTCTTAATCTTTGTAGAACATCCTGGGGGAGGGGAAGTTTGTCAACCTCTCATCTAAAATTAGCTGAATGATCAGTCATGTTAGAAAGTAAAGTACATGTGAATTCTGACTTATAAGAACTATAAACCTTTGTATTTTATATAACTGTTCTCGTGAAATTTGGGAGAATAGACAACACTAATGTGAATGAGGCGAACAAAAAGAGAATGATAGATACAGGAAACACTATATCCCACAAAGGAGAGGCAAAGCATGCTCCCAGGTGATGTGGAATGGACACGCGAGCTTATATTGAACACAGAGGGAAACCAGTCTAGACTGGACTACAACAAATGTCTCCGGGAGGCATTTGTTTTGGAAGATTGAATAGAATGCTTGATTCCTTTGGATGAATTGTGACAAATTTTAATACTGGCAAAGATGTACGGTTTCAATAATAGAAAATACAGAAAATTAAACAAAAGAAAAACAAATCCAAACCAACTATTTATTCCAGCAAACACAAAAGTCATGCAAAGAAAACATACAATCATAGTGTACAACATGTCTAATTATAGTGTAAATACTAGATGTTGAACTAAGCAAAAGTACAACATAAGTACATTGGGAAGAATAGTACTTAGGAAAGATGTAGTGGGAAGTGAAAGGCTGTGAAAAACAACTGGATCTCCATCTTCCATAGTGGTGAGTAAATATTGTCTACAATAGAAAATCAAAAAGTGAAAAAGTAAATGTGTTATTTGTTAAACATATAATATATATTCAACAGTACACAATAAAACTAATCAAGCATTAATATGGCTTTTATTTACTACTCTCAATTGTTGCAGGATGCCTGGCCTAAGTACTTTCCTGAAGTTATCTCTGCAAAAGTAGAACGAAAGTCAATTATCCAGATATTTCTAGATAGCCCACACTAACAGACTCTTAGATCAATTATGGGTCATATATTATAGGTCCTAAAACAGATATGATCACAGCATGTTTAGAAAAGAAAAAGAAGGCATGCGTAGTTGTAGGATAGTGTGTTATGAGAGAAACTGTATAATACAAGCTTCAGAGGGTACTCTGTGGGTGTGATGATGAAGTTTACAAATGGCAGTTGAACTCTTCTGCATAATATTTGTTGTGTGATAAAAAAATCAGTACTTGTATATTACTTCAAATTATCATTATTTACAGCCAACTCTAACCCTAGTTGATGTAGGAATTATGTGTTGAATCTATAGGAAAAAACCATATGTTTCTTCTTTGGTCAGTATCCCTAACTTAACCCTTAATATAGGAACTTTTGCTCCTTCAGAAGAAGTATTGGCAGGAAAAAAATCCTTTTATCCTTCTATTCCTCTCACTCTCACATACCCACATTGATTGCTGAGTCTGAGGAACTGAATTAGCGCATTCAGGGCTCAACCTTATCTTAGCTTTCTCTTTCTGTTTCTCTCTCCGTGAGTTAAGCGAACCTGGATCATAGACCAAGCTAGTCTGGACATCTGCCTGACTTTGCCCCAGTTTTTCTAGTTCTTTGTACTTAATGAGTAAAAAAAGGCCTCAAGCAGCTGCCTAAGAAGTTACTACGTAATATGTAGAAAAAACCCAGCTGACACTTAAATAATATAAACTGAGGGATTAAGAGTCTCTACAGCAAAAATTCAAAAACAAAACAGAATTAAACAAAAACATCCAAAAGCAAAATGTCTTCTTGGTACAGTTTTCTCAATGAATGCATAATCACAAGACTAATTTGAGTTTCCATAAAAAGCAAAATTTTCGACATCTTTAAAGTTGTGTTATGCACCTATGAAACCATTTGCATAATAGGGAATTCCTATAAATTTTGTGTCATATAATCCTGGGAGAAATTCAATTTGGCTTAGGTTTTTGCTTTTCTTGTATTGTCTTCAGTCATTCAGTGAAGTCTTTGAAAAAAATCACAACTTGGTCACCATCACCATGGTAATAAATTGTAGGGTGCTGCTGTGTCCATACATAGAGAAAGGTATTCACAGTGCAAGCAGTAGAAGCCCTAGGAATCTTGATCTTGAGTCACCAGAAAGTTACCTAAGGACAAAGTGTGTTGGAGGCTACATGCGTACTTTGGAGCTAGTGACATTCAAGATGGATTTGTGTAGTAAGTAAGAATTCCAAGAGTTATTAGGAAATGAGATTCTGTTAAAAGCCTATATGAACCTCAAGCCATTGTGGTTTTGTAATTAAAAGACTTGAAAACTCATAAACTGTTGAGGCCCAGAAGAAAACATTTACTGTGATATAATTGCCATTGATTTACTTCTCAAAATACACTCCTGAGTTATTTTATCTTTCTAATATATTTTCCTACAATGTCTGAACATTACACATAATTGTGAAATTGGAGTGAGTTCTGCAAAACGTGAGAACAAAAATTACATTAATCAGTTTGTACTCATGATATTCCCTACTGAAAGAGCATATTGCTATTGCCAGCCTAATATTTCTCCTGAAATTGGAAGGGTTCTGTCTTTTTGAAGACTGGCTAAATAAACTTTTATAATAAAAGATTAGAGAGAAAAAAAGTGAAGGGAAAAAAATGTGTTATTGGGGATGGAAGAGAATGATGACTACATATAATAAAAGAGCATAGGGGATGGAAAGGCGATGTTATAAATATTGCTGAGAATTATATATTTGGATTTTCTTCAGAAGCTGTGAAAAATGTTTCAATGGTTTTTAACTGTTTGTAAAACTCTTTGGTTGCTGAACTGTATTTTTTTGACCTCTAAATGGTTTGGACAACCTCACAGATGCAAGTAACATTGTTAATCATGTTTCACTGTAGTGAAATATTCATAAGCATTCCTATAATATACTCAGAATGAAAATTAAGAAACACCTATAGGTTACCACTGAAAATGTGTCTAGTTTTTTGGCAATGATTTTTTAACACCATTATTTCCAGTAATCACAAGCCAATTGTTTGATTTATCCAATACTTAACTATATAACTCTACCCATTTTTCCTATTTAAGGATCTTTGGAAGAGTCTGAAGTATTTTTATGTTTTAAGTTCTTTTGATATTGAAATTGGGTTCACTTTTCAGGAGTCTGGACACTTTAAAAAAATCATTCTAAGACATCTTGTTCATTCTATAAAATATTCAATTACTAAAGAAAATTATCATTTATAAAATTTTGAGTACAGCTGTCTTCCGTTTTCATGTTCCATGTACAAACTTGCCTACAGGGAACTAAAATAGATTTGTGTGACTCGTAAGTCACTCGTAAGTAAACATTTTCTCATATTATGAAGATTGTTTGAATATAATCATTAAACAGTGCCAGTCTATTTTCTTGAAGAAGGAAGACAAATTCAAAAGTGGTACAGCCCATGTAAACTTTTGGTAGAACACACTTTTCTAGAAATAGGACTTTATAACATAATTTGATACTCTTCAGGGCCGACTTCTCTTCTGCAATCTAGGGTAGCCAATGGTTTTTGAGAGAATCTGTGTAAATCTGGAAGTTGGCTGCTTGTCTCTTGCTTCACCATTGCCAGGAACTTTTAAACTCCTATTTAGCACCATCGTTTATATGTGAATATATTACTGTAGTAGTATCTTGAGAAAGACCTTGCCATCCAGTTGCAAAGAGGGTAGTTAGATGATAGCCTCCAGCTCTTAGCACCTTGAGGATTTGCCTCAGCTTTTGAGGCAAGGCCAAGTACTTCCTGAATGGTCCCCATCAATAAGTAAGCACGGTAAGGATAGCAGGGCCTGGCAATTTCTACACAGTAACGTATCTGACTCATAATTTTTGCTCCACAGTTCCCTTTCAGGATGGCAAAGTATTTGTCATAAACGCATTATAGTCTGAGACTCTCCATGCCCAATCCTGTTTTCTCTGATCCCGGAGGTTACCTCTCAATAAATCTCTTACATTTCTAACTCCTTTTCAGCATCTGACCATAGATTATTATAACTCCAAATATCCAACACCAAAAATGCACTTCTGGACCTTATTTGCAAGGTTGATGATGTGAAGGGAAAGAACTCTGGACTTGGAGCCAGAGGATATGGGTTTAAGTCTTGTTTCCTACACTTTCTAACTTTATGACTGATTAAATCATTTAATCTCTCTCATAATTAGTGCCTCATCAGTAAAACCAGTGTTTCAATATCATGTTTCTCTGAAAGTAAGACCTAGCCGGACAATCAGCTCTAATGCGTCTTTTGGAGAAAAAATTAATATGACCTGGTCTTATTTTACTACATTTAATATAATATAGCATATAATGTAATGTAATATAAAATAGTATAATATAATATAATATAATATAATATAATATAATATAATATAATATAATATAATATAATATAATAAATATAATATAATATAATAATATACTCGGTCTTATAAAATATAAGATTGTTTTTTATATTAATTTTTGCTCCAAAAGATGCATTAGAGCTGATTGTCTGACTAGGTCTTATTTTCAGGGAAACGCAATATCAATATGCACAGATGATAGCTTGAGGTTAAAATGAAAACATGTATGTGATAGGGTTTTAAGAAATGCCCTAATGCATGGGCTTATTAAATTAAGTAAATGATCATTAAACTATAATTTTGTGTTTTTAAATCTCACTCTCATTTATCCTCTGTCAA
Organism: Rhinolophus hipposideros; assembly: GCF_964194185.1. NCBI lineage: Eukaryota > Metazoa > Chordata > Mammalia > Chiroptera > Rhinolophidae > Rhinolophus > Rhinolophus hipposideros. Next base: position 61,347,345 of record NC_138052.1, read on the forward strand.
TATTATTGTCCTTAAGGTGTTAGAGAAATAGACAAGTTTATATAAATGGATAAAATTTATATGAACCTTTAACTGAAAGAAAACATCAACACTCATTGATCTGTAAAGAGAATATTATCCTGTTTCTCCAGCCTTTTAAGGCATAATGGATGCATTCTCATGTCATCATATGTGCAAAAATGTACACACAGTAACTAAATACTGAGAAATCAAACATGAATAACATGGGATTTCTGTACTCACATTTCTCCAAGCCTAGTGAAGAAGTCTGCCATGTAAACAAATAGTCATAGCAAAAGTAGTAGGAAGAGAGTTAAGTACATATAAACTACCACAATAACCAGGGATAATTTGATAATTGACTATCTTTTAGGGATCAGCAGTGATTATATAAAAGAGGTGAAATTTAATCTTCTTGTGAAAAGGTAAATAGATCTTCACTAGCCCAACAAAAGTGGAATGTAGAATGTGCAGCAAAACTCATTCCAGGTAGATGAACTGGAATTTGCTAAGTCCTGGGCACACAAAAGAACAAGGTTCTTTGGGACATAAATCATTATACATACTTGTAGTGTTAGTTTAGCTGGTGTTTGTGTAGGACAAAGGGACATGAGTACCTGGGGAAAAATGAGAATGAAAACAGTAGTCACGTCATGAGTGGTCTTGTATAAGGCACTAAGAGCTTTGAATTTGGTGGAGTGGGAAGCACATAATAGTATTTTTAGAAGGAAGAAACAAAACTAGCTCATTTATTTGTAAGTAAATTTACTCTGACAGTAGTGTACAGATTAGATATAAATGTAAAATGAAGAGGTAGAGTCTGTAATACTGTCTCCGGTGTGAAATGAAATTGATGTAGGGGTGGTAGCTGTATGCCAAAAAGACAAAAGGAGGTGACAGCAATGTCACGTATTGGTTACTAATTGGACATAGGGTAGAGGGAGTGGTATAGTGCAAGAAAAAGGATCCTGAAGTGGCTTTCTGATTGCTAGCTGAGGTGATTAGGCTCTGAAGATGAAGAACAGGGGAGATAGTGTTTATTTATGTTTTTATTTTCAGAAGGAGTATGGATTCTATTTCAGTTCTGGAAGTAATGAGTCTGAGTTGTCTTTAAGATATTCTGAGATGTGCAGTGGGAATTATTTCTCTAATACTCAGGAGCTTTACTGGGCTTCAGCCTAGGTTGGGGCCTATATAAGACTTGGGGATCACTGATATGGAAGTGACAATTATAGCCATGGGAGCCCATCAATTTGTCTAGGGAAAAAGAGTGGGGATAAAGAAGAGAATTCAGATACCACCATAAAAGGAGAGGTAGAGGAAAAAGATCTATTTGTGACACAACTAGGAAAAAGTTTCTTTTTTTCTTTCTTACTTTTCTTTTTTTGCACAGCAAAACTAATTTGAGAGTTTATTTCTGCCCTTTTACTCAATGTGAAAACTCAATTACATGACTAGAAGAAAAGAGTTTTATTTAATGGTAGATTTCTTTGAACTAACTATTTTCTTCCACCATGAATTTTGACATAAAAATAAGTTTAAGTAATTCCATTTTCCCCAGTTTAAAGTTTAAAGGTAAACTTGTGGTGATGACAGTCTCTAGCTAACGCCGTGGAGGAACCTCCTGGCTGCTAGTAGCAGTGGCCCTCAGTCCTCACGACTGGAACCATGAATACCTCCAGCTTCATCACTAACACTTGCTCCTGGTGACCATACCCAGAACTCAGGAGAAGCAGAAGTGCCAATGTCACCAGCCCTAGTAGACACATGCCTCCCTTGCTCTTTGCTTTGGGATGAAAACAAAAATAAGACATACAGTATCATTCTTCTCATTAGAGCACAAGCTTCTATCTGGAAGAAAGTAAATCCTCTTGTAAATAGAACGATTAAAACACCTATAAGACTTTCTTCAGATCTTAGATTGTCTGTGTATCGCATGAGCTCACCATACCTTCACTGTCTTTATGTGGAAGTTGGTCGGGCAAACATCAGAGACTTACCTGTATTATGTCATACAACTTACCAAGAAGATCACCAACACATTCTCCTAACTTTCAGTTACTAGCATTTATCATTAGCATGCATTTAAAGTCAAGTTTGAATTGATTCAAAGTGAAGGTGTTGTTATAATGCTCTCTTTTAATATATGCTAGATGTGTATTTATTCAATAGTAAGAAGTGCTGGGTTTCTCTGAACACAAACTATTTACCAGATGCTTCTAAAAAATAAGACTATACATTGTACATCTTTATTTCTGCTATATTGCCATCATTATTTTCAAATCTATTTGCTATATCACCTCCTTTGTTCGTGCTTAATTTATAGGAAGGTTCAGAACTTATGTTCTGGGCTGCTGATAAGATATTCTACCTACCGTCTTGAAGTCTTCCACTGCTGGATAGAAATTAGAAACAAATAAGATAAAATTATTCTACCTGGATACAGAGAAATGCATTTACTTTGCATTGACTTCTCAAGAATAGTGAAAAATAAGCAAAATTTAATATACTAGTCTAAAAAGATGTCGATTTAAAAAAAGTATCCTGTTAGTGTTGGTTATATGACATTTCTGCAAATGTCTCCGTGTGTTTTGAAATTATTTTTAAATAAGTATTCCAGAATAATGTGAATGAAAATAAAGATGCTTTTGGGAGTGGAAAGGATGCTTTGGACATAACAGTCAAATTTTCATTATTTCTTCAAATATGACCTATATCATTTACGGATAAAATAATATAAAGAAAAAAAATCTGTGAAATCACTGGTGTCTGCCTTTCAAGTATTTGTAGGATGCATAGTGGCCTTTCCTTCATGTCTTATTTACAGTGAATAAACCAACAGAATGTATACCATATACCTTGTCTTCTATTTCTTTTGCGACTTCAACTTAAACAAAACACATATCACTGTAAAAATGTGACGTTAACAACTTAAAAAGTTTGAGTGATTGATTTTTCAGTAGGATTCCCATATGTATAATTCATGAGAAGAGAACCTATTGCATGAAAACATTCAGGGAGCAGACAAAATTGCTATAGTTTTCTTCAACTATCAAGTCAGTTATAAAACACTTTGTAATCTAAAGGATGGATATTTAGGGAAAGCCTATCAGGTGAAATATTTGGTTTAAGGAGACTGTGGCAAATTTCCTACAATTACACATTTTTAAAAGACCATCTGAACATTTAATAGCCTATTAATTATCAACATATATTCTAAACCATACTGTAAAAGTCAAATCATGTTCGGCAATTATGAGTTAAAATATAAAGAAAGTAAAAATAAAGCAAAATGAGTACGGTGTTTAAATTATCATTTCCTATCATTAAGTTTCTGAACTGTTAGGTAAACCAAACTCTTTTACTCTCTGTCTCTCACCCTCCCACAAAGAGTTGATGTCATATTAAATAGTGAGAAGAACTAAAACATCAAATGTCAATGCAAGAGAGTATATTTCTGTGCTGGAAGAAATAAAATCAACAAGAATGATGGCCAGACTGTATGGAATCAATTATACCTGGCAATAAAACTAAAAGGATAGTATTTCTTTTGTGAAGTATTTTCCACATTGGTTCCAGCAATCTATGCACCATTAGTAACATCTGTGAAAAAAAAAAAAAATTAAAGCAAGGAAGGAGAGAGAGAGAGAGAGAGAGAGAGAGAGAGAGAGAGAGAGAGAGAGAGGGAAGCTTTGACTGATCCATTTTCTTACTTCATCTCCAGTTTGCCCTAAGTTGTTTTCCAATAACATGAAATTATAAAGGAAGCTGGAGAAGGTGAGATCTATGAAATGTTTCTACAATATATATGTACATGAGTTCACTAAATACAATCATATTTTTAACCCCTTTAGGAAGGTGGGGAGGGTGAGCAATTCTTTGGATGATTTGTTTGGTTATAGAAGGCTAGTTGAACATGACCACTTAACACCTCACTCTGGTTTTGTGTAACAGCTATTCTCACTGAGAAACTGCAAGTTAAGCAGATATAAATTATGATTTCCTGCAACATTTCTATCAAGATAATGTTATTAATGTTCACCTTATATAGGCCAATAGTTTTTCATGGGAAGTAAATGTAATGACTTGTCCTACAAGTAAAAGTATTTTTCTTACTTTTTTTTTTCTTTTTTTTTTTTTTGCGGGGTGGGGAGGTCAAGTTAAATCTTAGTTGGTCACCCATACTGTGATACTGGGTTTTGGTATAGTCATGCTGTGGACAGAGAACTTCAGAAGGAGTCCTACCTGACTGACAAGAGCATTTTGGCTCATGGTAAATGCGTGCATGTTTTCTTTAAAAACATTATTTCAACTGTAACCTTTCAAGGTACCAGCACTAATGCTTCAAGGAAGCACAGCTTTCTCCAAGGATTTCACAGAAAGAACAACACGAGCACATTCAATTCATTTATCATGATTTCAGTTCCCACATTGTGCCAGGCACAGTGTTTAATGTAGAGGTAAAAAAAATAAACATAAAAGTTTAATAATGAACCCAAAATATAAAATAAATTTCAATCTGTGGCAAAATAAGAACTACATGAGAGTATGCTTGTCTTTACATTTAGCGGCCTACGTGTCATCAGGTAAAACCTGTTGCCAAAATTAAAATCTTAACTTTGAGGTGAGCAGTTCTTTGTTCTGGAATATTTCAAATAGTTCAGAGCAAGCTAACATAGTTTATTAGAAGCCAAAAATTGCGTATCTTTAGCCGTCAAAGTCATTTCAAAGGTTCACTTGGGATAATCCCACTATTTATGGATTCTTCATTATGTATCTTGGCTATTTCCCAACAATGAGAACTGGAAAGACTTCTCATTTGAAGACTTAATAATTGGGGCAATGACTGTAGTAATGAGATTGAAATGACTAATTAGGGTTGTTGTTTCCACTGGCCCTCTGAATATTATTAGAAGATACTCATTCTGTCTTCACACGGTGGAAACATGGCAATATTCACAAGATTCACAGATACAGACATCTCGTTTACTCAGTGACTTCTCATCTCCATGGCACTCTAAATTCACGTGCAGGTTACCAGACAGGTTAAGAGGAAGCTGTATAAAAAAGCATTTAATTGCAGAAGATGTAAATTTATAGTATTTAATAAATTTTGTCACTTTGCCTCTAAGTAAGAATGAGAGTTGTAAACTTGTATAAGGCTAGGGGAAAAAAAATGTTCATTGAAGAATTCCATTTTTATAGGAATCCTTTTCTAGTTGCCTGGTAGAACCTTCTTGAATTATTTGATAAAAACTGAAAACTTAATAAATATCTTAATCTCCTAACAGGATATGAGTGTTAATAGAAGATAATAAGTCTAGAAGAAACATTATCTTAAATAACTATCAGGACTGCTATGGCTGAACTTGAATAGTTTGGAACAAAGCATATATTTATACGCCAAGAATATTAAAATTTAAGAAATCTGTGAACACTGGGCTAGTTGAACAATATCTTGAGGCTTTCCTCTTACAGAAATAATCTTACCTCTCACAATATCAACAATATTTTTCTTTGATCTGCACTCTATAGTCATATGCATTCTTTTGGTATTAATATTTTAAATATGCAGGCATGATAGCCTGCTGGGTAGTATGAAAAACCACTGATAAATGCAATGGGTCTAACTAAAACACATTTAATATTCATTCTCATTTTCTACTGTTTCCCTAAAACATTGACTATTTTTTCTTCTATTAAAATTAAGCAAGAGTTTTCCCATTTCCCTTCTTTAGATAGGATAATATTGATTGCTTCATTCTCAAGAATTGAAAAGGAAATTCTACCTCCTTAGAGCCTAACATCTGAAGTAACCATAACAAATATATCTTACCTAAGATTTTTATTTTCATTACAATTGTTTTATTTTCTAATATCTATGTGTTGGTATGTTTTAAACATAATTTTGCCTCAGTTTTATCCAAACACAGTGATGCTTTGAAATATACATACGAGGTCTGACAATTAAGTTCATGAATTTGTTGCAACAATGTTGCTAACCTTTTTTGATATCAGAGGGATTATTCATTATAAATTTGTACAAATTGGACAAACAGTTAACCAAGTTTACTATTTGGAAGTGCTGGAAAGGCTGCGTGAAAAAGTTAGATGACCTGAAATTTTCACCAACAATTCATGGCTCTTGTATCACGACAATGCACCAGCTCACACGGCCCTGTCTATGAGGGAGTTTTTAGCCAGTAAACAAATAACTGTATTGGAACACCCTCCCTACTCATCTGATCTGGCCCCCAATGACTTCTTTCTTTACCCAAAGATAAAGGAACTATTGAAATAAAGACATTTTGATGACATTCAGGACAGCAAGGATAATATGACCAGGGCTCTGATGGCCATTCTAGAAAGAGTACCAAAATTGCTTGAAGGGTGGACTAGGCACTAGCATCAGTGAATAGCTTCCAAAGGGGAGTACTTTGAAGATGACGCTAGTGATATTCAGTAATGAAGTATGTTGCAGTTTTTCTAGGATGACTTCGCGAACTTAATTGTCAGACCTCGTATTGAGTATATTTTTTAACGTGCCAGTGTGGTTTAGAGTGAAAATTTCCAAGGCATACTGTATTTAGAACTTGAACTTAACTTTTAAAATCTTGTGATATGTTATTGTCATTCTTCATTTCTTAGTGACAAAAATAACACAAGCCTTCTGAATAGTAGTTCTCGGTTTTGGAATAGTGATACCACAGTTTAGTTCATAACATGCACAGAGGACAGATTTTCCATTTCCTTATTCTAGAGAATATGGACTTTCCCTGTGCACAGGCATGATAGGAATTTATGCCTTAGGTTCCCTCAAATAGACATGCCAAAGTGACAGAGAATAGAGGGAAAAGGCTTGGGAGCTTTTATTTGGTATTTTTTGGGTAACAAATATTTGGTGACAGACTAAAAAATGTAGTGGACTGTTCTCTTGTCTCAGACAATGAAGATATACCTGCTCTGTCCTTTTAAAAGGGTTACTGGGCAAGGAAAATGCATACTTAGCTGCTAGGGGCTATCCCTCGGACCAGGTGGAGACAGGACAGATGCACTAGAGTCATTGGTTTGTCTAGTGGCTGCATTAGTACCAGCTCTGACAGTAGTCCAACTTACTCAGTCTTTTACTCTGTGCCTAGGCACAATTTAGGCCATTCCTTTTTTATTCATTGAACCACTTACCTATTGAACAAACAGTATGTGTACTTTGTAAGTTACTGGAGATGTCACGATAAAAAAGGACATGTTCTTAACCTAATAGCTTACATTCAAATGAGGATAGTTTATAAATAAACAAGTACAGTTATCAAGCTCATGTGGAAAGATGGTATTTCACCCACAATTAGTTTGAGGCTGAATCCGACACACACCATGTACCAAAACTTTCACCATGATCATCAAAGCAACTTTCGAAGTACTTCAGTGTGTAATGCATTTTGTTTTTGTATATCGAGAATTGTTTAAAATCTGAGAGTTCTGTTTAATTTTCTAGGCACATTATCTCTCTAGTTTTCTTTATTTACTCATCTCACTCTCTCCCTTCATCCTCTCTAATACCCTTTATGATCTCAGGCAATGTTTTATGGCCTTCAACTCACATAGAAGTTGAGTGGCTGCTATCCTCCTTTGGAAACATTTCTTCAAATTAGGAGCATCTCGGGCCATAACTCTAGTAACTTATAAGTAAGCACTCTCCTTTTAAGAGCAGGGGCTAAATTTTCTTTCTAAGAAAATCACATTTCTTTATGGTAGTAACAGTGAACTATAACAGATGTCAGAAAAGTATTTAGCCCATTGTCCCTTTCTTTCATTCCATCCTCTGAGCCACTTTCCACCACTATACTGCCCTGCTTGTCTTCTCATCCCTCAGCTAGGGGATCATGCTGACCTTTCCCAAGCAGGCAAATTGTAGACTCAAGGCCATGGCCAAGACTTTTTTTTTCTGGCTCAAAACAGAAAAGAAGGAAAAAAACTCAATGTTGCCTCAGGTTGGACCAAGGGGGATCTGTGGCAGGAGTGGGGATGATACATGTGTATTTTGAGTAGTACAAGTTGACAAAACAGAGGAACCCAATGGAGCATTTTGAAGGGTCAGAGAGAGGAAAAGGCACAGGTGATTTATGGAGTAAAATATTTGTCTTTCCTATGTCAGAGACATGCATAAAGAAGATTTAGCCATGTAACAGGGAAAGTTGCCAACAAATCTAAGTAACAAAACAAGATACATCAAAATAATAATTTATCCTTTATGTAATTGTTTAAAAGTTTTTCCTAGATACTGTGATGCATATAATCCATATGCAAAGCACTAAATGTCATAGGATTTTTTATACATTTTCTTAAATTTTAAAGTAACTTTTTATATGTCTTAGCAATACCTTCAATAATATCATTTAATATCAAATTGATTAACATGTATGTGTGTGCCCATCTTATTTTACTCTCTAATATTGGGAGTCTGGATTTCTAGAACAAAAACATCAGAGAACAATTATTCACCTCATCAAATAATTACTAAAGAAGTACAATAAATTATAAGCTCCACTATGGTTATTACAAAATTTGTATTTATTGGAAACATTTTAAGGAACACAATTGTGCACATGGAATAGCTGGCACTCACTAAATGTTAATTATAATTTTATGAATATGAAATGTTGACAGCTGTTTTTCACCAATGAAAGATATAGTGTTTATTTTTGTATCTTAATTTTTGTTGTTTTATACATTTCTCTAATCCCTAGGGAATTTGACTAGATAGTCTTATCTAAATAAGAATCTTTTAAATGGCTCCCACAAAACATAATACATTCTTGATACATACTTTATTTGTATGATTGACATGCATTCATGGAAATCATCATAAGCAGCTTGGATGCACACATTTAAAAATACCAGTGACCTTTTGAACTTACATTCTTACTATTCCTAATTATAAACTATTCTTTTGTTTCTAAGAATATAGTCAATGAAGTTATTGTTTTCCAAATTCTCTTACAGTAAATAATAAAAAGGATTTCTGTCCATTTGAGTAAGCTTGAAGACAGATAGGGTTTCTTGCCAGTGACACAAAACAGAATGCCATTATGTTTAACAACATGCAGCCCATTATTCGAGGAAGAACGTAAATGGATCAGAAACCCTACTAGATGAAAAATGCTAAATATCACCCCATATACTAATGACTGTTCAAAATCTTGTTTTAAAACTTGTGTAACTAAGCCTGCAAATGGTGATCTTGCTCAAGAATTAACTAAAGAATGTGCCATCTGAAGCAAGTGATAGTCTCTTTATTCAAAACATTTCTTCTACAATTTCAACAGAGCAATATAAAGCTGATGCCAGGGGAGAACAATTCTAATTATTTTTTAAAGTTATTTATGACTTGTTAATTTGATATGAGTTGAATTGTCTGACACTGACAATTTTTTCACTCTTGTCCTTTGAAACATAGGAGGATTTATGGAAAGATATAAAGTTCTAAATTACATTATAAGAAAGTTTTTGTTTCTTAGCGGAAAGTATGATCTTTGATACAGAAACAGTGGAAACTTACAACTGCAGTAGGTGCAGTGGATCAGGGCAAAGAAGGGGATGAAAAGGAAATATGAATCGAAAAACTAAAAAGAGAACCTATACTTTTAATTAAAATTATTTTGAATATTTATCACACTCATAGATTTTATTTTATTACATTTCAAAGAAACAGTAGTAATATGTAGACATCCAAAGCCTTTTTCTTATATCAAAATTTCTTTATGACTTTGTGAATATAGACTTAGACCTTAAAATGATGATAAACAAAGGCACAGATATTAATTTGGACATGGTTTCTATGTTTAAAGAATAACCCAACTCTGAATAACATTAATTCTATAATTTATTCAGACTGGTTATGCTACAATGTATCAAATAAAGATGAATTATGTATTTAATGAAATTTTCTACAAGGACTTCCTGAAATTTAATTCAAATAATATGATTCATTCCCTCAAAAATGGTATTTTTTCAAGATTATTAGGAAATACTAGCATATAGGATAATGGTTTGATTTATATATATTGTGAAACGATTTCCACAATAGGTTTAGTTAATATCTGTCATATCATAAATACATAAAAGTAAATTTATCCTTGTGATGAGAATTCTTAGGATCTACTCTCTTAACAACTTTCTGACATATCATACAGCAGTGTTAACTATAGTTATCATTCTGTACATTACATCCTAGTACACTTATTCATATTATAACTGGAAGTTTATACCTTTTGACCATCTTCTTCTAATTTTTCTTTCCCCAACCTTCCACCTCTGGCAACCACAAATCTGATCTTTTTTCCTATGAATTTGATGGGATTTTCATTTGTTTGTTTGTTTAGATATATGATATCATACAGCATTTGTCTTTCTCTCTGACATTTTATTTAACAAAGTGCCTTTAAGGTCCATCTATGTTGTCACAAATGGTAGGATTTCCTCTTTTTTATGGCTGACCAATATTCCATTCACATATATACCACAACTTCTTTATCCATCTGTCCATTGATGAACACTTAAGTGGTTTTCATGTCTTGGCTATTGTGAATAATGCTGCTATGAATATGAGGGTAAAGATAGCTTTTCAAGTTAGTGTTTTCATTTCCAATAGGTATGTACCCAGAAGTGGAATTGCTGGATTATATAATAGTTCTATTTTTAATTTATGGAAGAATCTCCATACCTTTTTACATATGGCTGTACCAGTTATAGTTCTACCAACAGTGCACAAGGATTCCCTTTTCTCCATATCCTTGCCAGCATTTGTTATCTTGTCTTTTTGATGATGGCTGAGGTGACATCTCATTGTGGTTTTAATTTGCATTTCCCTAATAATAGTGATGTTGAAAATATTTTCATGTACTATTGGGCATTTGTATATATTCAGGCCCTTGGCTGTTTTTTTTAAAGTGGATAATTTTTTTTTATGCTATTGAGTTGTGTAAATTTTTTATATATTTTGGATATTAACCTCTTATCAGATTTATGATTTGCAAATATTTATTCCCATTCTGTAGGTTTTCTTTTCATTTTGTTGATTGTTTGTTTTGCTGTGTAGAAGCTTTTTATTTTGATATGCTCCCACTTATTTATTTTGATTTTGTTGCTTGTGCTCTAGGTGTTATTTCCAAAAATTCATTACCAAGACCCATGTCAAGGAGTCTTTTATACAACATTTTCTTCTAAGATTTTTATGGTTTCAGGCCTTACATTTAGGTCTTTAACTCATTTTGAGTTAATTTTTGTGAGTGGTATAAGACATGCATCTGAAAATTTAATAAAATTGATAAACTCTTTCCTAGATTGAGTGAGATAGAGAGAAAGAAAAAAAATTAAACATCCAATGTAAAAAATGAAAAATTACACAACTTCCCAATTCATTTTATGTACTTAATCCTGATGAAAAACCTGACAAAGATATTATGAGAAAAGGAAATTACAGCATATGTTCTTCATGAACAAAGATGAAAATATCTCCAATAAAATATTGGTAAATAGAATCCAGAGGTATTTTAAAAACACAGTGCTTTATGACCAAAAGGATTTATTCTGGATATCCAAAGTTAATTAATTTAAATATCAATCTATGAAATTAAACATATTAACAGAAAATTGAGGAAAACAAAAACCCACATGATCATCTAAAGACACACAAGGAAAAGCATAAGATAAATTCCAAAGCCATTTATGATTAAAAACTCTCAGCAAACAGGAATAAAGATTCCCACAGTAAGTATCTGAGAAAAATCCCCTTGTGCTTCTGGCAAGGGGACGGTAAAATAAACTATTTTGATATACAGCAGAGTACTCTGTTTTACTTTAAAAGGCCAGCCATTAAGGGAAACTAGTTAACCAAATCCTAGTGCACCAGAGTATTATCAGAGCACAACTGACCTGTAGGAAAGGAAATACCCAACTCCAGCCCACTCTAGTCATCCTGACCCAATTAAGGGAGGAGAAAAATACTGCTGTGAAGTCTAGTGTCCAGAGGCACAGACTTGTCGAAAGACTGAGACCTGATTTTCAGACTATAATACTCTTTCCCTACCCCCACAACTCACCACAACATTATTAAGGCCTATTTACAAAATGTTTAGCTGTCAAGAAAACATTACAAGGCATAACAAAAGGCAGAAAAAAAACATTGGAGAGATAGAGCAAGCATCACAACCAGACGTGGTAGGGATGTTGGAATTATCACACGGGAAATTTAAAACAACTAGGATTATTATGTGAAGTGCTCTAATGGATAAAATAGGCATCATCCAAGAACAGATGGGCAATGTAAGCAGAGAGATAAAAATCCTAAGGAAAGAAGAACAACAAAAAATGTCTAAAGATAAATAAAAACTGTAATAGAAATGAAGAATTGCTTGTGATGGATTTATTAGTAGACAAGACACAGCTGAGAAAAGAATCTTTGAACTAAAAAAATAAAGCAATAGGGACCTCCAAATCTGAAAAGCAGAAAAAATAAAAACTGAAAAAAACTAAATAGAATATCCAAGAACTGTGGGATAATTGCAAAAGGTGTAGCATATGCCTAAAAAAAAAAATCAAAGGAGAAGAGAGAAAAGAACACATTTTTAAAACATATTTAAATTTCCCTGAATTAATGCCAGATACCAAACCACAGATCCCGGAAGGTTGGAACACAACAAATAGGATAAAACTACATCCGACATATCATTTTCAAAATCAAAGAAAAATAAAAATCCTGAGAGAAGCCAGAGGATAAAAGCATCTCTTACATGGATAAGAATTACATCTGTCTTCTCAGAAACCATGAAAGCAAGAAGAGAATAAAATAAAATACAGTTTTGAGAGAAAAATCCCACCAACCTACAATTTCATACCTTATGAAATTATCCTTCAAAAGTGAAAGAGAAATAAACAATTTCTCAAATAAACAAAAATTGAGGAAATTTGTTGCCAGTAGATATGCTTTGGAAGGAGTGTTAAGAGAGTACTTTAGAGAGAAAGAAAATAATACAGGTAAGAAATCTGGATCTACATAAAGTAAGGAAGAGAATGTAAGAAGGAATGAGTGAAGTTAAAATAAAAACTTTAATTTTTTTTCTAAACTCATCTAACAAATAATAGTTTGTTCAAAATAATACTAATATGTATTCAATCATATATGTTTATATATCTTGTGTGTGTGTGTGTATGCTTATGTGCATTCTTATATATAAATGGAATAAATTACAGCAATGGCAAAATTAATATTTGGAAGGAATTAGGATTATTCTGTTATTATAATTTGAATAAATCTTTCCTGCCCATAAATGGGGTAGCTTGTGATATAATTTTTTTTTATTTTTACAATGCAAACATAGTGATGGATAAAATATACATTCATCTGACAGACCACAGTTAAGACATTTATTTTGATAGCACCACATAGATTTGATTTGTTTCAATTTGGATACCAAATTTGTAATTTAAATGAGTACAAATACTGCGTTGGTGAGATAAAAAAAAAATTGTATACAAAATCTGTTTATTGTCACAAGACAGGTAATTGAAATACAACCAAATTTTTTGAACTAGATCACATCATTTTTTTTTTTTTAGTTAGATAAGTCTGTGATGGATTGCTCAATCATACTGAAGACAAGAAGAGATACAGCCTTATTCATCAAAGTTGTGATCTCACTTTAAAGAGAAGCCATTAAACTGCCCCAAATATACAATTCAATTAAGGAGAAAAACAAGATTGGTAATTTAGCCAAATATGAAATTCTGATGTAACATTGATATTCCTCAATATAACTCAAAATTATAAATTCAATTCTAAATATGATAGAAGTCTACTACAAAAAAATACAAAATATGTCAATGTGATATTCAAAAGTAATTCAGAAAACATTTAGCTCTTAGATATGAAAAAAGCTCAACACAGACTTTGATTGAATGACGGTAAAAGGGATCAAATATATGGTGATAGAAAGAAAATTGATTCTGGGTGGTAAACACAAAATATGATATACAGATGACATATTACACAATTGTGCACCTGAAACCTACATAACTTTACTAGTCATTGTCACCCCAATAAAGTTTAATTAAAAAAATAAAATTAGAAGAGACGTCATCAAAATGGTGGAGTGAGGTGAGCCTCTGTAAAGCTCTCCTGGAATTTACAACTAATTGAACAACAATAACTCCACAAAGGACTCCCTGCACAGCAGACAGGCAAGACGAAGAGGCCCACTACTGAATTCACCTACAGGTGGGAGAATCGAGCGAGCGATGGAGGAGGGAAGGGAGAAGTGCGGAGACGGAGCCGCGTGGGCGCAGGACGCAGACCTAGCTCAGTGCTCCAAGCTCACTGCATCCCAGAACTAACGCTGCTGCAGGAGAGGGAAGAACTCGACTGCTAATGCTTCGCTTATGGCCCACAGGGCTGAGGGGGCAACATGTAACACGGCTGAATCCAATACTAACAGCAGAGACCTCAGAGAAAAGACTGAGGGAAGAAGGCTGAAAACGGTGGTTTAAGCACTCACTGCCCAGTGGAGAACAGAAGCCTTAGGCACTGAGACTAGCCGCCCCCTCCTTACCCTCCCAGAGCTTGCCCCACCCCCACCTGCCCGGTGCTAGCAGCAAAACAGTAGCAGTGTCAGAGCAAAATAACAGAATATTTGCTGTTCTGAGAACTGTGGACCGCAGACTTAGATTCGCAGCCAAACTAGTTCGTGCAATGGGGAGGGAGGTGTGGAAGAGAGACTGGCTGTGGTGGTTGTCACCACCATTGCTCTGGGCCACCTCTCACAACTCATCCCGCTCCTGGCCCCACCTATCTGGGCAGATCCCTGTAGGAGTAAAGAGAACTGCTGAAATATACGGGCTCTGAATCTGGTGCAGAAAGAGCTTTGGAACTTCAAAAGCTCTCCGCATCCCCACAGGGACGTGGCACCCTATGACCCAGGTGAACTGTTAACAGAGGAGAATCCCATCTCCCAGGGAATCCCCCCATTGTGTAAGAAGCTGGAATCGTGCAGAGAAAACATCGCACTACTGTGTGAGAGTGGAAAAAAAAAGGCTGCAGTCGGAGAGAAAGTAAAACATTCTACCAACAAGTACTGGAAAACAAAAGAAAGACCTCTTCCTATCAACCTGTTGCAGAAGCCACTCCTGTAGATGTCTAGGAAGAGAAATAATAAATCAGTAATTGTCATGAATAACCAAGGCAACAAGACAGCTCAGAAAGAAAATGAAAGTCTCCAGAAAAGGCATTTAAAGATATGGAAATATGTGACTTAAATGACAGAGAATTCAAGATTGCAGTTCTGAAAAAACACAACGAGATGCAAGAAAACACAGAAAGGCAATTTAACAAACTCAGAAACACAATCAAAGAACAACATGAGCATTTTATGAAAGAAATTAAAATTTTAAAAAAGAACCAAATGGAATTTCTGGAGATTAAGACCTCAATAGAAGAAATTAAAAATGAAATAACCAGCTTAGGTAGTAGAGATGACCAGATGGAGGAAAGAATCAGTGACATCGAAGATAGAATCCTGGAAATTACACAGATGGAAGAAGAAAGAGACTTGAGACTTAAAAGAAATGAAAGAACTCTACAAGAACTTTCTGACTCCATCAGAAAGAGCAATATAAGAATAATGGGCATACCAGAAGGAGAAGAACGAGAGAAGGGAACAGAGAATATATTCAAACAAATTGTTGATGATAACTTTTCAAACTTGTGGACAGAACTGGATCTTCGCATCCAAGAAGCAAATAAAACACCTAATTACCTCAATCCCAACAGGCCTTCCCCAAAGCACATTATATTGAACCTATCTAAAATCAATGACAAAGAAAGAATCCTCAAGGCACCCAGGGAAAAGAAGACGGTAACCTACAAAGGAAAGCCCATTAGATTATCATCAGATTTTTCAGCAGAAACTCTACAAGCCAGGAGGAAGTGGAACCAAATATTCAAACTATTGAAAGAGAGAAATTATGAGCCAAGAATAATATATCCAGCAAAGATATCCTTTAGATATGAAAAAGGAATAAAGACCTTTCCAGACATACAGAAGCTGAGGGAATTTTCTAATACACGACCTGCACTACAAGAAATACTACAGGAGGCTATTCGACCACTATCAACAGGTACGATTTGTGGCAACATAAAAAGGGGGAGAGTAAAGGCCTGAACCGGAATATGGGAATGGAGAAAGTAAGCGTGCTGAAGAAAGTGGAATACTCTAAATATCAAACTTTCTTTTACATAAACTTCAGGGTAACCACTCAAAAAAAAAAAATCCAGAACTGAAATATGCACTGTAATAAAAGAAGAAACAGAGGGAAACATCATAGAATACCACCACACAGAAATAAGAGACAACAAGTAAAGGTAAAGAAACAATGGAGACGCAGCCTTACCAGAAAACTAAAGATAGAATGACAGGAAATCTTCACATATCAATAATCACCCTAAATGTAAATGGACTGAACTCACCAACTAAAAGGTACAGAGTAGCAGATTGGATCAAAAAACTAACCCCAACCATATGCTGTCTCCAAGAGACACACCTCAGCTACAAGGACAAGCATAGATTAAAGTGAAAGGGTGGAAATTGATACTCCAAGCAAATGGTATCCAGAGAAAATTAGGTGTAGCCATAATATCAGATGAAACAGATTTCAGGGTGAAAAAGATAACAAGAAACGAAGATGGACATTTCATAATGATAAAGGGGACTATACAACAAGAAGACATAGCAGTCATCAATATTTATGCCCCCAATCAGGGAGCACCAAAATATACCAAGCAACTACTAACAGAACTAAACGGAGAAATTGACCAAAACACAATTATACTAAGGGGACTTAAATACATCATTGACAGCTATGGATAGATCATCCAAACAGAAAATAAACAACGGAATAGCAGCCCTAACTGATACATTAGATGAAATGGACATAATTGACATATATAGAGCAGTTCATCCTAAAACATCAGACTATACATTCTTTTCAAGTGTACATGGAACATTCTCAAGGATAGACCATATATTGGGACATAAAATCAGCCTCAGCAAATTTAACAAGATTGAAATCATACCAAGCATGTTCTCTGATCACAAGGCTTTGAAATTGGATATCACCTGTGAAAAGAAAGCAGGAAAAAAACACAAATACATGGAGATTAAACAACATAGTTTTACAGAACGACTGGGTCAAAGAAGAAATTAGAGGAGAGATCAAAAGATACATAGAAACAAATGACAATGAAAATACATCCTACCAAAATTTTTTGGATGCAGTGAAAGCAGTTTTAAGAGGGAAATTTATATCCTTACAGGCCTATCCCAAGAAACAAGAAAAATCCCAAATAAACAACCTCATGTTACACCTTAAAGAACTAGAAAAAGAAGAACAAGTGAAACCCAAGGTCAGCAGAAGAAAAGAAATAACCAAAATCAG
The DNA here is from genome assembly GCF_964194185.1 of Rhinolophus hipposideros. Lineage (NCBI taxonomy): Eukaryota > Metazoa > Chordata > Mammalia > Chiroptera > Rhinolophidae > Rhinolophus > Rhinolophus hipposideros. Next base: position 61,364,829 of record NC_138052.1, read on the forward strand.
AGCAGAACTAAATGAAATAGAGAACAAAAAGACAATAGAAAAAATTAATGTGACAAAGAGCTGGTTCTTTGAAAAGATTAACAAAATTGGCAAACCCTTGGCTAGACTCACTAAGATAATAAGAAGAGAAGACACTAATTAACAAAATCAGAAATGAAAAAGGGGAAGTTATGACGGACCCCAGAGAAACACAAAAGATCATCCAAGAATACTATGAAGGACTATATGCCACCAAATTCAATAACCTAGAAGAAATGGACAAGTTCTTAGATACATATAGCTTCCAAGGCTGAACCATGAAGAACTGGAAAATCTAAACAGACCAATCACCAGTAACGAAATTGAATCAGTCATCCAAAACCTTCCCAAAAGCAAAAGTCCTAGACCAGATGGCTTCACTAGTGAATTCCACCAAACCTTCAAACAGGATCTAATACCAATCCTGCTCACACTCTTCCATAAAATTCAAGAAGAGACAGAAGATTTAAAAGAAGATTTTATGAGGCCAACATTACCCTGATACCAAAACCTGGTAAGGACAACACAAAAAAAGAAAACTATAGACCAATATCTCTGATGAATACAGAGGCAAAAATCCTAAACAAAATTCTAGCAAATTAAATACAACAATGCATTAAAAAGATTATTCACCACGACCAAGTGGGGTTCATCCCCAGGGCACAAGGATGGTTCAACATCCACAAATCCATCAATGTGATACATCACATAAACAAAATAAAGGACAAAAATCATATAATTATATCAATTGATGGAGAAAAAGCATTTGACAAAATACAACATCCATTGATAATTAAAACACTTGATATAATAGGTATAGAAGGAAAATGCCTTAACATAATAAAGGCCATATATGACAAGCCCTCAGCCAATCTCATGATTAATGGTGAAAAACTAAAGCTCTTTGTTCAACGTTCAGAAACACGACATGGCTGTCCTCTATCATCTCCGCTTTTCAACATAGTGTTGGAAGTTTTTGCCAGAGCCATTAGGCAAGAGAAAGAAATAAAAGGCATCCAAATTGTTAATGAAGAAGTTAAATTATCACTCTTTGCAGATGACATGCTGCTATATATAGAAAACCCTAAAGACTCCACCAAAAAGCTATTAGAAACAATCAACGAATACAGTAAAGTTGCTGGCTACAAAATCAACATACAAAAGTCCATTGCATTCCTCTATACTAACAATGAAATCTCAGAAAAAGAAATACAAAAAACAATTCCTTTTGCATTTGCAGCAAAAAGAATAAAATACTTAGGAATAAACTTAACCAAGGATGTGAAGGACATATATGCTGAAAAGTGTAAGACATTTTTAAAAGTAATTGAAGACACAAAGAAATGGAAAGACATTCCTTGCTCATGGATTGGAAAAACCAACATAGTTAAAATGGCCATATTACCCAAAGCAATATACAGATTTAATGCAATCCCCATCAAAATCCCTATGGCATTTTTTAAAGAAATAGATCAAAAAATCATCAGATTTGTTTGGAACCACAAAAGACCCTGAATAGCCAAAGCAATCTTAAGAAAAAAGAACAATACTGGAGGTATCACACTCCCTGTCTTTAGCTTGTACTACAGGGCTACAATAATCAAAACAGCATAGTATTGGCAGAAAAACAGACACATAGACCAATGGAATAGAATTGAGAACCCAGAAATAAAACCACATAAATATGGACTGACAATTTTTGACAAAGAAGCTAAAAACATACAATGGAGGAAAGACAGCCTCTTCAAAAAATGGTGCTTGGAGAATTGGATAGCTACATGCAAAAGAATGAAACTGGACTGCTATCTGTCACCATGTACCAAAATTAATTCAAAATGGATCAAAGACTTAAGCATAAGACCTGAAACAATAAACTGCATAGAAGAAAACATAGGTACTAAACTTATGGACCTTGGGTTCAAAGAGCATTTTATGAATTTGACTCCAAAGGTAATGGAAGTAAAAGCTAAAATAAACAAATGGGACTATATGAAACTTAAAAACTTTTGCACAGCAAAAGAAACCATTGACGAAATAAAGAGGCAACCAACTGAACGGGAGAAGATTTTTGCAAACAGTGCCTCCGATAAGGGTCTAATATCCAAAATATACAAGGAACTCATGAAACTCAACAACAACAAAAAAACAACCCAATTGAAAAATGAGCAGAGGACCTGAAGCAACATTTCTCCAAAGAGGACATACAAATGACAAAGACACATATGAAAAAATGCTCAACATCACTAATCATCAGAGAAATGCAAATAAAAACCAAAATGAGATATCACCTCACCCCAGTCAGAATGGCTATCATCAACAAGACAAAGAGTAACAAGTGTTGGAGAGGCTGTGGAGAAAAAGGAACCCTCATATACTGTTGGTGGAAATGCAGACTGGTGCAGCCGTTATGGAAGACAGTGTGGAGGTTCCTCAAAAAATTCCGAATAGAATTACCATTTGACCCAGCAATCCCTCTCCTGGGTATCTACTCAAAAAATCTGAAAACATTTATCCATAAAGACACGTGTGCTCCAATGTTCATTGCAACTTTGTTTACGGTGGCCAAGACATGAAAACAACCAAAATGTCCTTCAATAGATGAATGTATAAAGAAGTTGTGGTATATATACACAATGGAATACTATTCGGCGGTAAGAAAAGATGATATAGGAACATTTGTGACAACATGGATGGATCTTGAGAGTATAATGCTAAGCGAAATAACTCAGACAGAAAAATCAGAGAACCATATGATTTCACTGATATGTGGTATATAAACCAAAAACAACAAAAGAACAAGAGAAACAAATGAAAAACAAAAACTCATAGACACAGACAATAGTTTAGTGGTTACAAGAGGGTAAGGGGGGTGGGGGGTGGAAGATGAGGGTAAGGGGGATCAAATATATGGTGATTGAAAAAGAACTGATTCTGGGTGGTGAACACACAATGGGATTTATAGATGATGTAATACAGAATTGTACACCTGAAATCTATGTAATTTTACTAAGAAATGTCACCCCAATAAATAAAAAGAAAGAAAATTAACTTTAAAAAATTTACAAAAAAATAAAATTAAATTAAAATTATCAAAAAAGAAAGAGAAAGAAATCTGGAAAAGAAAGTTGTATATAACTGTGACAGCCATACAAATGCTCCTCTCAGATCTCAGATCTCCATGCAGAGAGCATCATTGACCAATGGCCTACTGTGCTGCACTTTGAGATCACTTCATTTGCACAGAGGCCATACATCCTAGGGGCCACTCTCAACCAATGATTAGGTTAGGTAGACACTCTAAACCAGGCCTATTCCTGGAAAATTTTGTCATCTCATAGGCCATTTGGCTTGAAAATTCCTCATTGGTTTTGCTGAAACTTTCTTAGAACTGCACTATAGTTTCTGCGTTTCCTTCCTTTTCTCTTCCACCAGAATTGGGCCTGTTTCATGGTCTGAAGGTTTTCCCAAACTCTTCTGGCCCCCACCCCATTTTTCCCTCACAGGTGTTTTCCCAATAAATCTCTTACAAATCTAATCCCTACACAGAGTGTACTTCTCACAGAATCCAAACAGACATAATAACTTAAAACTCTGTTGGCAAATGTTTCCTGTTGCTTCTAAGTTAATAAAAAAAGAAGAAACTTACAATTAATGTAACATTTATTTCCAGAAAAAAAGTCTGTTACTGCATTTATCATGCATCTTGTAATTTATAGCCTCTTTGAATTGAGAAATTATAGTAACGGGAATTACAATTTTCAACAAATGTAACCCTGTCTTTTGAAATTTTTGTACAAGTAGCACAAGCTCTCTAACCCATTTTTGTGTAATGTTGAATGTTCTGCCCAAGATTTCTACAAATTCCCTCATTCTTATATTTGCATGATCATTTCTAGCTTTCAATTACTGTTGCATTTTTTTCTCCTCTTGCATACTGTGTTTTCCCGAAAATAAGACCTCACTGGAAAATAAGCCCTAGCATGATTTTTTCAGGATGAAATCCCCTGAACATAAGCCCTAATGCGTCTTTTGGAACAAACCTTAATATAAGACCCAGTGTTATTTTTGGGGAAACAGGGTAGTAAAATGCTTTTTTTCCTTCCTCCCAAGTGAGTATAGAACTCAACAAGTTTTCTTTTAAAAATAATACTATATGGCATTTGTATATGCATAATAGATTTTACAAAAGGTTTGGGAAATAGAGGGGTTGCTAGAAAATTAGCACTACTTGAATATTAGATAAATCTATTCTTAAAAGTCTTTTGACTAACCTGATATCAAGAATTTTTCACTGACCTAGTTCTCTTCAGATTCCATCCTTCTGCTATGATTCCCACATCTGTTTGTGTCTTTTTCTCTATATTCCTCTCTCTCTTTACCTTTCTCCTCCCTTCAAATGCATATTTATTTCTCAGGCAGAGGACTTTAGCCATTTCTTTATTGACTCTTGCCAGTTCATGTTTTCAGACCTTCCCCTTCTGGTTTAGTTAGCAGTTTATACAGAAATATTATACAGTAACCTCAAGATCTTGATCAATTACAACTAAGTATATGTTTACCTTTCATACAACTCTGGGTTGGTTATAGTTTAGTTGAACCAGACAGGGCTTGCTGGGGTTTACCTGTAATCGCAGATTGGGATTCTTACTGTGGCAACAGCAGCTACCAAGGGTGGTTTTTTTTCGTAGAGGAATTTCGAAACTCAAGAGTCCAAGGTGAATAATGTAAGCATATATATATATAAAGCTCTGCCTTATGTCATATTTGCTAATATTCCAATTGACCAAGATAATTTATAGGGTCATGCCAAACAAAATCCAGTCAAGTAAATTAGTATTCCCCACTTACTCCAATGGAAGGTACTACAGTCACATGACAAAGCGTGCCTATGTATAATTCCATAGCAGAAATGGATGATGAGTAGAGAACAATAATCCAATCTATCAGAATACCCAGCTCCCAAATGGTATTTCCTAAATAAAGAAAGTTTGCCACCTAAAAGCAGCTCTTTCATGTCAATCATTAAAATAATACTTTGGGCAATTTTTAATATAATGTGACATTTAAATTGCAAACTCAAGACCTGGTTCTGACCTGTGGGACCTGGGGATCTGCAAGGAAATAATGACAAAGAATGAGTGAGGGGGGGAAAAACCTATTATTAGTATATAAATCAAAATTCCAAAATATGTGAAGAAAACTAATGCTAAAATTGATAGTAAACAAAGTCAATATTTTTAAGTTCAGTCCAAGCAAAATAAAAATAATAAAACAATCTGGAACCAACTTTATAAGTAATATATTCATGATTCTTAAAAAGGTAATAGCCACATACAGAGAATGAACATTATAAAAACACGTAGGATTGATACAAGAAGCAATTAAGAGCCCTGAAAATGAAATATAGAATCATTAAAAGTAACAACACTAATGACTAAATGCAGAGATAGTACTGAGGAACTCCCTCAGGATGTAGTATACGAAATAAAGACATAAAACATATGACAACAGTCTAAGAAATGGAGGGTAAGTTTAGATGTGTTAACATAGGTCTAAGAGGATTTGCAGAAGAAAATAGGAGAGAAGAATAGGACAGAAAATAAATTTTTGAAAAGAAAATGTCTCAGGTATTTTTTTGCAGAAAATTGAAGACACGTAACCCCAGACTGAAAGTGATAATTGAAAGTACAGAGCAAGATATAAATGGTAAAGAAATAAATATCAACAGCTAAATGCTGTGTGAAGCAGAACATAAAAGATAATGAGAGAGAGAAAAAAAAGAGCGACAACAAAAGAGCATATCAACAAAAGAATCATCAACTTGGAATCTGACATTCAATTAATCTATCGTCCAAAAAAGTAGGTCAAATAAAGACATTTTCAGATATGCAAAGATAAAGAGAGTTTTACTACCAACAGCCCACACTGCAAGAATTATTGTAGAAATAGTACAACAATTGTATATCATTAACAATTTACAAGGGATTTAATGTTTGTTATTTTATTCAAATTCTCAACAATCAGAAGTGGTATTATTTATATCATCTTTAAAAAGTAATGAGATTGAAGTTGCAGGAATAATAAGTTAACATGTTCAAAATTATGTAATAGTACCAGCACTCTAATACAAGTTTTATGAACTCAATTTTCATACTATTCCTAACGTTAAAAAAAATACCCAGTCACAGAGTTTTTTTAAAATGTTGTTTTATTTATCAGTTACATCTGACATTCAATATTATATCAGTTTCAAGTGTACAGCATAATGATTACGCAGTTATATTACTTACAAAGTGATCCCCCGATAAATCTAGTACCCATCTGACACCATACATGGTTATTAAAATATTATTGACTATATTTCTATGCTGTACTTTACATCCCCATGAGTATTTTGTAACTACCAATTGTACTTCTTAATCCCTTCACCTTTTTCACCCAAAAGGCAAACATCAATTTGTTCTCTGTATTTATGAGTCTGTTTATAAGTTTTATTCATTTATTTTGTTCTTTAGATTCCATAAGTGAAATCATATGGTACTGTCTTTCTGTTTTACTTATTTCCCTTAACATAATACCCTCTAGGTCCACCCATGTTATCCCAAAGGGTAAGATTTCATTCTTTTTTATGGCCAAGTCATATTTCATTGTGTATATGTACCACCACTTCTGTATCTATTCATCTTTTGATTGTAGCAATTAATCAATTTACATTTGATTATTGATAGATATGTAGTCGTTGCCATTTTATTGTTTTCTGATTGTTTTTGTAATCCTTCTCTGTTCCTTTCCTGTTCACTTGCTGTCTTCTCTTGTATGTTGATGGCTTTCTGCAGTGTTGTGTTTGGATTCCTTTCTCTTTATATCTTGTATCTCTTGTAGATTTTTATTTATGGTTACTATGTGCTTCATATATACCAAGCTATGTTTATAGCAGTCTATTGTAAATTGATGGTTGCTTAAGTTCAAACACATTCTAAAATTACTACCATTTTTACTCACCCTTTCTATGTTTATGTTTTTGTCATGATTATTAATTTTTTGTCTGTGTTTCTGTGACTCCTTTAATTTACTGTTATAATTACATGTGATCGTCCTAGCCTTTAACCTTTGTACTAGCTTTAGTGTTAATTGATTCACTTTTATTATGTGTTTTTTGTTTTCAGTGAGATATTCTTTCTTTGCTATATTTTCTTATTCACATATATGTATATATACATATAGATATATATTAGGTTGGTGCAAAAGTAATTGCGGGTTAAAAGATTAGAAATAATTGTAAAAACTGCAATTACTTTTGCACCAACCTTATATATCTATCTAGTAGCTTCTTGTCTAGGATTCAGTCACAGAGATTTGACCTAGCAGATAAAAGAACTGATTCTGGAATTGTAATTGGTCATAAGAACAACTTCTTCAAATATAAGTTACTATTATATCATCTACTGTCAGAGAGTAATCAGTAGTTATCATTTTCATTACCTGTTTGTCTAGAGAAACCTAGGCATTCTGATTTGATGAGGATTATTTTTTGAGGATTTGTCATGGCCGTGTGTGTGTGTGTGTGTGTGTGTGTAACTATTTATTATTGCACTTATTGTTATTTATTTTGTTTACTTCATTGGGTTTATTATCAACTGGGCAACTACAATGATCATTGGAGAGTTGCTTCGTTTATTTGCTGGTACAGTGGAGCCAGCACTCACCTCATACCTTATCCCTGGTAACTGATAAAGGAGGATTTACATAGCATTTAAAACAAATAAAATAGAAACCAGAGAATTCTTTCTTAGGATTATAATACTGTAGATTTCTTAGTCTTTTAAGAAGATGAAATGATTAATTTTTCCATTTCTGGACAACAGAAAAGTCATATAATTGGCCACATGCTTTAAAATAATCAGTTACTCAGATCTCCTGCTGTGGGTATGGAATATGGTTAGTTGATGCCAGTCATTCTTTTTATAAAATATAAATCTATTCCCCCAAAACACAGGAGAATTAACCATTGGTTGTTTTAGAGTATGGTATAAACTAGTCAGTCATATTTTTGGCTTTGATTACACCTCTGAGAAAAGTGTTCTAAAAATTTGAGCAGTTCCCATAGCTGGTATGTGTTACTCAGAGTACATGTAGTAAATGAGAATTGTGTCGTCATGGAGAAGAAAACAAATTATTTCTAGTCCCCCCACCTAAATTTAAATGTGTGCTAAAATATACCTGCTAGTTTTTAATAAAGCTGGTGTTTACAAAGCTCTCTGTGGTATTGTGGCCATGTCTATTAAACAATATAAAATTTATTGCAGTTGGTTAAATTATTTACCCGCAAAATGAAAGAGATTTAATGATTTTAGCATTAACATATTTCAGAGGCAGTTTCCAACTAACAAAAACGGAATGTGTGATTTCTAAATGTCAATACACATTTGAGAAGCATAGTAAATATAATTGGTATCCTCTAACTGTGGGGTATTATAAATCCTACATGACAAGACTTGTGCAAGTCAGTATGCATACGGTCAGAGATCAAATAACTGACAGAATATAGAAATGAATGTGGAGAGTTAAGCTAGAGAAGTCTCTTTAAATTTTTAGTATGAAGCTAAGGGACTAGGGAGATACTGGCAAAGTAAAGAATGTTGACATTGAATCAGGACAATATTGGGTAGAGCAGATTTGATCCCGGCAGAGCCCTCAAGTGTTCTTTATATTATCACTCACGGCGCGGCTTTGAGATGAAATATTCAAAACAATAAAAACAATAGTGAAGAGTTAATGACCTTTGCTATGTACTTGGTACATAGAGGACTGACAATCAAGTTTGTGAACTCATCCTAGAAAAAGTGCTACATACCTCCTTGCTGAATAGCACTATGTCACCTTTGAAATATTCCCTTTGGGAAATTATGCACCGACACCAGCACTTAGTCCACCCTTCCAAGCAATTTTGGAACTCTTTCTGGAATGGCCATCAGAGCTGTCATCGTATTACCCTTGATGTCCTGAATGTCATCTAAATGTCTTCCTTTCAATATTTCCTTTATTTCTAGGTAAAGGAAGAAGTCATTGGGGGCCAGATCAAGTGAGTAGGGAGAGTGTTCTAATACAGTTATTTGTTTACTGGCTAAAAACTCCCTCACAGACAGTGCCATATGAACTGATGCATTGTCATGATGCAAGAGCAATGAATTGTTGGCGAAAATTTCAGATTATTTAACTTTTTCATGCAGCTTTTTCAGCACTTCCAAATAGTAAACTTGGTCAACTGTTTGTCCAGTTGGTACAAATTCATAGTGAATCATCTCTCTGATATGAAAAAAGGTTAGCAACATTGTTGCAACAAGTTTGCAAATTTAATTGTCAGACCTCATATATGTGTGTAAGAATATACAATCAAATACATTATTGGTATTAATACTTTGAAAAAGTTATTATCTGTTAAATGAATTAAAAATAAGAAAAATCAAAGTTTTTATTTTACCTTTATGTATTCCTTCTTCTCATGCATTCTCTTTTTCACTTTATGTAGATTCAAGTTTCTGACCTATATTATTTACCTTCTCTCTAAGGAAGTCTTTTAACAAATCTTGCAAGCCATGTCTACTAGCAATATAGTCCCTCAATTTTTGTTTGTTAGATAAATTCTTCATTTCTCCTTGATTTTTGAGTTATAATTTCATAGGATACAGAATTCTAGGTTGGTAGAGATTTTTTCTCAAAACTTTAATTATTACACTTCATTATCTTCTTGCTTGTATAGTCTGTGAGAAGTGAAACATAATTCTTATTTTTGTTCCTCAAAAGTAAGGTGTTTTTATCATATTGCTTCTTTCAGAATTTTTTCTTTATGTTTGATTTTTTGTAGTTTGAAAATAATATGCCTTGGTGTAGTTTACTTTATTTATTTATTTGTTTGTTTGTTTGTTTTTGTTGTTTTTAGATTTATCCTGCTGGTGTTTTCTGAGCTTCCTGAATATGGGGATTGGTACTGACATTAATTTGGGGAAATTCTCAATCATTATTGTTTCAAATACTTCTCTCTCTCTCTCTCTTTTTTTTTCTCTTTCTTCTTTTTTGGTATTCCCATTATGCATATGTTACACCTTATGTTGTAGTTTCAATTACTTGAATATTTAGTCCTTTTTTGGTCTTTGTTCTCTTTCCTTTTTGGTTTTCAAGGATTCCATTGCTTTATCCTTTATCTCAGAGATATTTTTTTTTTCCAGCTGTGTTCAGTCTACTAATAAACCCATCAAAAGCATTCTTCAGTTCTGTCACACTGTTTTTATATCTAGCATTTCTTTTTGGTTCTTTCTTAGGATTTCCATCTATCTGCTTATATTACCCATCTGTTTCTTAGAGCCTTTAGCATACTTGTATTAACATTGTTTTAAATTCCTAGTCTGAACATTTCGGTTTTCCTGCCACGACAGGTTCCAATGCTTGTTATCTCTTCAAATTGTGTTTTTTTGTCTTTTGGTATGCTTTGCAATTTTTTTCTTGACAGTTGGATTTGATGTACTGGTTAAAAGGAATTGCTATAAACAGGCCTTAGTAATGTAGTGGTGAGGGGTGAGGGAAGGGGAAGCATTCTGTAGTCTTAAGATTAGATCCCAGCCTTTTAGTGAGCCTGTGCTTTGGACTGTGAATGTCACATTCCCCCTTAGGTGGGACAGGATCACTAGAGTAGGCTGGAGTTGGGTATTTCCTTTCCTAAAGGTCTGTTAGGCTCTAATAACACCTCAGCAGGTTAGGCTCTGATTAACTTGTTTTCCATGACGGTGGGCCTTATAAAGATGGTGCATTTCGAAGTTGTTCTCCCCCTCCCCCCTCCTAGAAGTATACAGGGACTTTTGTCTTATATTTACTGTCTCATAATACTGTGACTGGGACCCCTGGAGTTTTTAACTCTCAGACTTGTCCTCACTAAGCTTCCAGTAATTCATCAGTTACAATTCAGGTTTTCCTACGCCTACACTGATTCTTGGGGCCCTTTTCAGCAGGTGAGTCTCTGCTCTCTGGTAAGCCACAACACCCTGCATTTTTTCCATTTCTCCAATCCTGGAGAGTGGTTTGCCTTGTGTCCTCCCCTCTCTAGTGAATCCAAGAAGAGTTGTTGAGTTTGCAATCTCTTTAGTTTCCCACTTGTTAGGAATGAGTGGCAACTTTCAGGCCCTGACATGTAAAACTGGAAACCCTCTCAAGACAGACTTTTCTTTCTCTTTCTTTTTTTTAAATATTATGACATCCATTTATTTAGAAATTATGTTTGTTTCTGTAAGTACACTTATCTGCAAATACACAGGAAACTAATTGTCGTTACTTCTATAAGAGAAAGATAGAGTGGAGTGGTGGGAAAAGTACAGATGGGCAAGAAAGTCCTATTTTTTACTTTTCTTTCTTTTTTTTTGATTTTAAAATAAACTTTCACTTTCTTTTTTCATATTAGTTTCAGGTATACAGAACAACATAATGATTAGAAATTTGTACCCCTCACAAAGTGGTAACCCCTCTTTTCACTTTAAAATTTAGAATGCATTCACATATAGTTGATCCTCATTGTGGATTCCTTCTTGCAAATAGAATAATCAGTAGTTTATTTGTAACATCCAAATCAATAGTGGGGCACTTTCATGGTCATTAATGGATATAAGGCATGTGCAGAATGGCAAAAAAAATATATCACCAAACATACACATTTCTGGCTGAAGAAGACAGACTTCTTCCAGTTTATGATTTACTATTTTTCTGTCTGTCTCTGCAGCATCAACTAGCATCTTTCTTTATTATGTCAAATAACACAATTTCCTCTAAGTTTAAACATGTCAAATACATAAAACTTTAGTGATTTGCTCCAATTTTACTTAAATTGGGGAATGATATTCTTGTAAATGTTTATCATTAAGTGATTATCAGAATAAAAAAATGCCTTAACTTTTGGGACCTTTCATTTTAAATAACAGTCTTCTCAAACATATGCATGATTTCTTTCTTCTGCTGTCAGTGTCTGAAGATAACCCCTGTATTTTACTGAGGTCAGTAAATATCAGTAGATATAATGTTTTAATAGCTTTGCTTAAAATGCTGTTACTTCCCAGCTTACAATGTTAAAACCTGAATTTCTCAGAACAATGCACATCATCTAACTATGACTGATCTCTGCAACTCCATCTCTCTCTAATCCTTGCCTTACACTCTATGTTTTAGCCAAATAACTCTTTGATAAAAATCAGTCGTTTTAGTACATTATGCCTTTGTTCATGTGTTAAGTCATCCTGCATTTTTACCTTAGTAAATTACTGGTTCTTCCAGACACCCACAGAAGTTGCATTGATTGTCTGTCTTCCACAAACATCTTAAATATAGCATCTGCACACACATGTGCACATTTACACAGACAATATTTTAGCAAAATTACCTATTTATGTGCCAGTTTTCTCCCTAGTCACTCTAACTCCTCGAAATGAGACAGATTCTTATGGAACGCTCTATCCAGTGCTTATTCCATCTCCAGGACACCCTGCATATTGAACTAAATTAGAGCTCATGTCCCCATCTCTCTTTTATGTCATACTATCTCTTATGATACAGTGAACAGTACATATAAATGGAATATTATTTCTAATTTTAAAGTATTCAAATCTGTGTCAATTTTATGGTTTTCACTTGTGAGTAGTAGAAAACCCTATTAAAAGTTTTTAAACTGTGAAAGGTTTGTACCAGCTCATGTGAAACTTAAAATGTTAGATATAGGAAGTCTTCAGGAATAACTTAATCAAGTGTACTAACTTCATCTCAGTGATTCCCTCATCTCTCTCTTCCCATGTCACCTTGGGCCGTGCACATTTTCCATCATGGTTGCAAAATGGCGACAGTGATTCCAGGTATCACCCATATACACTATGCTGCCCACTTAGAGACAGAAAACATCCCTTCCCTATCTTGGGAAAGGGTAGGTTAGGCCAGTAGGATTCACTACAATAGTGAATAGCAGTATACAATTAAAACTAGGAACTCTGATACCAGCACTGTCTAAAATGTTATTATTTGTATAGTATTACCATATTTTTTATCTTTCTAAGATAACTAAAATAAAAATCAAATTTTATTCCACATTGTGCTATTTCTAGAATGCCTCATGGGCCAGAAAAAAAAAATCTAAGCTTTATTTAAAAAATGTTTTATACACATTTTTATACTACTTTTATACCTGAAATGTTCTAGAAATATTCCCGATTTTTTTTTCTTTTTTTTCCACCCCCACCCCCACACACCATCCTTTTAGCCATACGGGTATTCACATGGGGAACTGAAGTGGAGGTTCAGAGATGCCTGCCTGTACTGCTGCTCAGAGTAACCAACTTCTTATATAAAGGACACTTCCCCAGTCATAACCTCTGGTCAAGAAAGAGTCCACTCTCCAACCTTGCTGTTTCTCAGAAATTCCAGGCACGTTCCTGTTTCCAGCCCCAAAGTCCTTGTTCCCAAATCTTGAAAAAGCCAAAACTCAAACTGTAAGAGTTTGAAGTAAGGAAAGGTTCGTTGACCGAGAAGGCACCCAACGAGAAGATGGGTACCTAAAAGTGCCTCCAATGCATCTTGCTCACTGACTGAACCAGGCCAAGGGTTTTTAAGGCGCTGGGGGAACAGGTATGCAGAAGTGCTGGTGGGGCAAGTTTGAACTGGAGGACCTTAAAACTTGGCCATTTATGGTAAAGGGGCGTCAATACTACCTTGTTTCCCCGAAAATAAGGCCTAACTGGAAAATAAGCCCTAGCATGATTTTTCAGGATGACATCCCCTGAACATAAGCCCTAATGCGTCTTTTGGAGCAAACCTTAATATAAGACCTGGTCTTATTTTGGGAAAACACGGTAAATCTTCTTGGACAACAGGCCCTTGGCTTTGAAAGGGTTCTGGTGTTCAAGTTCCAGTTATGTCAGATCCTTTAGTTCTGTGTGGGGGAGGAGGGCGAGACTTTGGTTCCGGGTGCAGCTGGAAGTCAAAGTTCTCTCCTCTGTACATGCTTTGGCGTATGACCTACGGTTTTGGTCTGTTGTCTCTGAACAACAACTCAGTATCTCTATAGCTGGTTCTGCGGTTATACTCCTGACTCACATCTTTCCATCTCCGTTCCTTTTCCCCAGAAGGCCTCCCCCAGACAGCCTTTGAGTTTATTCCCTTCTCTTCCTTTGACCTTGACTCCAACATCTCAAACTCACAGTCCCTTCCTACCCCGTCATACATGCCCTGTTAGATTTCCCCACCGTGGCACTCACTGCTTTCTAATTTGCTCTGCAGTATACTTACGGCCTCTCTCCCCACCAGGATGGCAGGAATTTTTCTTTGGCCCATCCACTACTATTTCCCCAGGGCCTGAACATGGAGCGCACTGGGGAACTCTCTGGAATGCCCGATTTCTAATTCAAATAATTCCAAAGGGGTTCCATCAAACCTTCCAAAGTAAAACAGAAGAATAGGCAAACTTACTACTATGCACTTGGGAAAATAAAATACTAAAGTAATAAAATAAAATATTCTTGAAATATATTTTTAAAGGTATTGTGTATTACAAAGAGCTAGGTATAATTTCAGTCACAATGCTTCTTAATACAACTATGAATAATAATAGGTACAATTACCAGTTGAGTGCAACATTCTATAAAACATACTAAATAAAATCTTAGTAATAAGAATAAATACTGAGAAAACAAGGCTAATACATATATGATTCAGTAAAAGTTATCTTTTTATTGGAATCTGGGTTCACAATAATTTATGCATTTCAAAGAAAAATTAAATTTTCATATATGTCTTCATTCTTTAAAAAAGTATTTTAGAAAATATTTTATAACCACCCTGTCTTTATGTTGGGTGTCCATTGTAATGTATTAAACCTTTTGGAGATGTAGTAATTGAAATCTTTAGGCCAAAGAGAGACTAACTTTTGAAATTTCTAAGGAGGAGGCTTTTTCAGGATTCTAACACTGCAAGCCACGCACTGCTCATTGCTGCATTTATGAAACTATTTGTGATTTATTATATGCACATGGCCTCCTCTAACTCTTCTTGAACTGTCCCAGGGTTCACATGGTCTATAGAGTCTGATCCACGTAATTAGCACCTCCATCTACATCAGCAGCTCCATCTCACCTCATGCCCTTTCTGTGTATTCTCCTTTCTCTTTGCAGATTTTTTTCTATTTTCTGCAATACCACTTTTATAAAATACCCCTGGGTGTTTGTATGAACTGTTCTTCTAGTATTCATTGACCTCTCTCTTATTCTCTCACTAGAAACAATTTTCCTTTAAGAATCAGTCCAAATATAACCCTCAGCGTGAAACATCCCTAAATCTCATCCTATTAGTTACAATGTCCTCTGTAGTATCACAGAATTAGAGGGCTGTATATGCCCAACAATTTGAGAGGACATAAACAATACAATATCTTTAATCACTGATTACTGCATTAATAAATTCATTAATTTTGTGAATTTATAAAGAAAAGTATAAAGAAAATTAAATGTCAGTGTTTTGCTCCTATGTGATTTTTGCCAATTGAAAAAATATCTGTAAAGATATAATCATATTTATGATTAAGAAGGAAGTATTCATTGCTTATTGATCTAATGTCAAATAGAGATTCTTGTATCATAAGTTTCTATTCCTCTATAATTTTAATATTGATTATATAAAAAATCCCCTGAATCTTGGTTCCTGGTAAAAAGTGAAAGACTCACAAAATTAAAATACCTCTTATTAATAGGAATTTGTGACATATTGTGCAAATTGTCTGCCTAATATACATTTCCCCAGATTTTGTTGAATGTGGAAAAGAGTGCAAATAAAGATACTGAATTCCCGTCCCCTCTTTGGGGCCATATTTCTGGCCCAAAAAAACAAAACAATAAGGGTTTCTGATGAGTTTTTGCTTTTCTACTATAGGTGCTATACATGTTTTGTACTGATTTTTTTTTTCCTACGAGAAGATGGTCATGGGTTAGAGGCAAAGGAGTCACATTGAGATACTAATGATCAAAGCTGCATGTAAGACAGGGATCGTCAGAAGGTTCTGATCCTGCTGTCAACCTTAAGTAGTTACACCAGTCCTGACTGACCTACTCTGGGTCAAATTCCTTTTTGATCTTTGAAAAATTTTAAATAGTTTTACTGAGATATAATTCACATATCATCCAGTTCATACATTTCCATATAAAATTCAGTGTTTTTTAGTATATTCACAGTTATGTGTAACCATTAGCAGTCAATTTTGCCAACACTGTCATGACCACAAAAGAAACCCTGTCCCTGTTAGCTGTTACTCCCCATTATCTTCCAGCCCTAAGAAACCTCTGTAGACTTCCTTAATCTGGACTTTTATTTAAAAGGAATCACATGGTATGTGATATTTTGTTACTGACTTCTTTCACTTAGCAAAGTGTCTACAAGATTGATCCATGTTGCATCATTTATCAGTACTGCATTCCTTTTTCAAGGCCAAACAATATCTGATTGTCAGAATAGACTATATTTTGTTTACCCATTTTCAGTTGATGGACATTTGGGTTGTTTCCACTTTTTGGTTTTTATCAATAATGCTGCTATAAACTTTGGAGTGCAAGTGTGTGTGTGTGTGTGTGTGTGTGTGTGTGTGTGTGTGTGTAGATATATATTTTTTTATTTCTCTTGGGTATATATACCTAAGAGTGGAATTGCTGAGTCACATGGTAATTCTATGTTTAACTTATTGAGGAACTGCTGGATTATGTCCCAGAATTAGTTTAATTCCTAAGAAAAAACTTTCATAAATTTATAAAATTTTAAGAGCATGACATGCTCTGTGCTCCCTTTAGTTTGTGCTTAGGAAATTCTACCAAATTTTCCTTGCTGTAACCTATATACAATGATGTTACAGATCTGCAACATTAATCAACCTGAACCAGATGAGTAATTCACATAATATCACTTTGTTCAAATAATATCACATCTTCAAAAAGAATCCATTATGTAACAGTTTAAATATTTAGATAGAAAAAAAAATCAGGCATTACAATTTACAACTCTAAAAGATTTATTCTGGTTTACTTAAAGAGCGAAGCTTTCTGTATGAATACATTAATTAAAATTGATTATTAAAACTTTCTCAGAAAAAATGTTAGTTGAATAAGGAAAATTACATGCACTTTTATTTACATCTTATTAGTTGGTAACATGAGATATCCAAAGGGGGGTGATAGGTAAGAAAACAAAAGAATAGTTTTCTGTGAGTAATCCTTGTCCAGTTGAGTCACATTTGGCTTTGTTCCACTGGAGGGACTGTTTTAGAAATGTACTCTATGTCTGTAATTTTATGGCTAGACCTTAAGGTATAGAATATGTTCCATATTAATTCTTATTATAGTGTGTGCCAAACTAATGAATTAAAAATAGTTAATGTTGGAACTGAAAAAAAAAAAAAAGATCTTAGCCAACTTGGAAGTGTATTCAGACATGCCCAAGCAGTAAGGAACAGAAACATCTATCATGTGCTCTTGTCACTTTGTGTGCGGGGTACATAGCAGCATGGATATAGATTATAATTTACAACAGATGCTAAATAAGAAAATATTTATTATAAAGAATATTACATCTAATTGAAATAATATTTTTATGGTTATGTTAACAATTTAAATATATTTTCTAATACTTTTATAAGGAGAGATAGTTTAAAAAGTGATTAATTAATGAATGAATAGAAAAAGTTATAACAAAATAGCTATAAATTCCATCTGTGGCCTGCAGTCTGCTTTGGGGGAGCCTCACTCTCACTCACAGCCCAGACAGATTCATTAAGGTACCTCGCTTTCAGGAGCTCCTGATCTGCTGCTTCCTCAGGGACCAGTGGATACTGCTGTTTACTATCAGAAAGGCAAATATCTTTCTCATGAAACTTAGAAATTGATAATAAAAGAAAGTGAAATAAATATTTGCAAATGTGAGAGATAGTGAAATTAGTAGAATCTGATGACTAAGCTACGTACATCCTAAGCCAGAAATATGTGTCATCTTATGAGTATGTGTAAATATATATATATTTGTAACTATCCACATCCAAATGACACTGACTTTATTTCTTAATTGCATTTGAGTTTGCCACCTTAACTAAAGCACTCATTATCTCCTACCTATGTTAATGAACACCTTTTGTTATAATTTTTTGCCATGTATTTAATAATGAAGAGAGATTATACAAGGTAAAATAAGGCTTTGCTCAATACTTTCCCAAGACCCCAGCTTCCCTCCAGAGACCTTTTCTTCTGTATTCCTTAAAAATGTTCAAGCTTAATACAGATGTTAATTTATACAAATGAAAGCACATGGACACACATTTATGTAGCTTACAAAGGTTGAGCATATTCATTATAATGTTCCACAATTTACATATTCCACTTAAGAATATATCTTAGAAATAATTCCATGATATTATAGTTCCTATAAAAACAGTATTTATTTTAATGGTAGCATAGGATTCTCCTGTATGAATGCATGATAATGTATTTGGTACATTATGCAGTGTATATCATTATATTTTACATATGCATTATATAACGAATGACGCTTAGTAATGGAGATTTGATATATTTCCACATATTTTGCTTATACATACAAACATGCCCAAATGTATGTTCATATTCATACAACTTTGGACACTTGAGTAAAATAAATTGTTGGAAGTGGTCATATATATATATATATATATATATATATATATATATATATATATATATATATATATATAATTATTTGATTGCAATTGGCAAAATGTTTTCCAAGACTGTCAATTACTCTCCCACCAATAATGTATGAGATTGTCTGTTTCTCTTCCTCGTTAATAGAGAATGTAACAATTTTTTAGATCCTACCAATGAGATGGGTGAAAAATAACTTATAGCTTAACTTTCATTTCTCTCACTACAAGTGAGGTTATGTATCTTTCCACAAGTTTAAAACAGATTTGTTTTTCACATTATATGTACCATTCATGTCGCTTTACCCATTTTCAATTAGACTGTTGTGCTTTTCTTCTTTATTTTTAGGAGCTTTTAAATATGAATAAAATTGATTTTTTTTATGTCACATATGCCTTTTTGGCTTTTGTTTTTGTTTTGGAGTTTTTCCCAAACATTTTTGAAGTTTTGTGATGTCATATTTATACTTTTTGATCTTTTAAGATTGTGTCACTCTCCTGCATGTTTGTCTCTTCCTGCACCTGGCACAACTCCTGGCCATAAAAGCCACCATATAAATATTTGTTGAAAAAAATTGTTGAAATGTGAAAATATTTATATTTTTTAATCCCAAATCTAATTTATTTCTACTCAGTTTCTATTAGATTATTAACTTTTTAAAGGGAGAATCATTTCTTAAAAGTCTGATTTCCCATTTTTTTCAATACTGTTCAAATTGAAATTATAATGAAACCATGAAGCAGTTTGTACAAAGCTGATATTTTAATATGTTGAAAATTATATTAAAATTTTATAATGTCTATAGTTTGTAAACACACGTTATTTGATTTTTTTTAAGGTTCAGCCAAAATATAGTCAAAATTACTTTAGTATCCTCCTAAAGAACTAACTTACAATTTATGATGACAAACCATGAATTGAACACATCCTATTAGATTAGTGATTGACAACTGAATTAAAGAAGGTTGATTGCTATTAGGTGATTATCTCAAACCATTAGCATGTATTGAACACACCATTTTATATTATATTCCCAAAGAATTTAGGATTTTGAAAACGTATTTATGTGTTACTTCAACATCAACCCAAATTTTGCCATTAAAAACAAATCAAACAATGATATGATCATTCATATAATGAGATAATGATACCAACACTGAATTCCACATATGAAATGGGTTCAATTATTTCCTTAATAATCCAACATTTTCTGCATCATTAATTCCTTCACTTTTTGTTTAACAACCTTTAGGGAGTTCAAGATGTGGAAAATTTTTGTTGATGAATAATGTTACAAAACAATTTTAAACTTTAAATATATGAGTTACATTTAATAAATTGTCAATGTAACTCACATACTCTTTAATCCTAAATATCTTCAAAATCAATTGGTAGGGGTTTTGGTTTTATCTTTGTGTGTGGAAAGCTTAAAAGAGAATTGCTCTCACCTAAACAATTTACCGAATCATAAATTTTCTTGAACCCATCAAAAATCTGAGTGTGTAGGACAATCAAATAGTCTCAAAACTAAGGAAATACAGGTGCCTCCAAAGAGAGACAAACCGTGAGCGCTGGTTCACCTGTGGCAAAGCATTGTTGGAAGGCACATGTAGTTCTAAACAAACTGGTAGGAAAAAATCAGCTAAATGTTTTAAGAAATTTCTAAATGTGTGTGCTGGCTAGTATGATAGTATAGAATCATTGGAGCTATAGACACAGGAAGCGATTGCACTTAATTTCAGGTTTTGATCTCACCCCCGTCTAGGTCCTCAGAAGAAATACTTGGGTTAGATTGAGAGATCAGAGATTGCTTCCTGCTTGATTAAAAAAGTGCCTTTGTGAAAAAAGCACTGTGGGAAAGGCTCCAAGTCCCACCTAAGTTATTCTTTCCTGTCTTCACTATTGAACAAAAAAGACCTACACCACTGAAGGAGGGGAAGAAAACCCAGCAGCATTCAGGGAACAAATGGAAATCCAGTGAGATTATGGGGGGGGGGGGAACAACCTTCAGTAACAGGGCAAAGTCAGACGTTAGAGGTCCTCTGCCACTGGTGGAGTGGCAGAGTCACCAAGAAAGCCCCAAGATCTAGGAACAGACGGTTGACCTACGACTGATGCTAAAGCAAAACAAAAGAGAACCCTCCCCACTCCCCACCACCATCACCAGGCTACCAAGTGGTGAGTGATAAGCAGAATCAGTCTACTTCTGAAAGAAGGGCGAGAACATGGGAGAGATGAATAGATCTACAGAGAAGTCTAAATATAAAGGTGGAACAGAATCATTTAGAAACAAATCTCTGCAACTCAGCTTTTATCATAAACACAAGTTACAATGATGAATTTGAAGCTAGTGGTCCCCTAAAAATCATTGTAACAAGAAAACCTGAACCCAGTTAACCCCTGACTCGATTAACTCCATCTGCCACACGAAGGACCTGGCATAAAAAGATGAGTCCATTTTCAGACATAAACAATATTTACCTCAATCTGTGTTGTCTTAGATACAATGTCCAGCAGACAACAAAAAGTTACAAAGCAATGAACAAATAATTAAGGTATATTGGAGTCAATTAATAAAACCAGGCCCGTATCAGACCCAGATGTTGTATCTATTAAATAGAAAATTTAAAATAACTGTGATTAATATTTTAAAACTGCTTGTTTAAAAGGTGGACAACATGCATGTATTACAGCAGGGAGATGAAAATTATAAGAATAGACTTAAAATTTTATCAGAATGATAAATGCTATAAGAAAAAGTCAAATGAAAATTCTAGATATAAGAAACATAGTAATTCAGAGTTTAAAAAAATGGTTTCCACAGGTTTATTAATAAAAGAGCCAAAGAAAGAGGAATCACTAAACACAATAATAAGTTAATAGAAATTAACCAGGCTAAATTACAAAGGGTAAATAAATAAATTATTATTAATAATAATAATAATAATAAAGACCAAAACATGCAAGACCTTGGGACAGTATCAGTCTAATATGGCTGTAATAAGAATCACAAGAGAGAAAAAACATGGACAGAAAATATAGTAAGTTAATGACTGAGAATTTTCCAAAAATATTAAAAAACATAAAACCATGTATCAAAGAAATTCATAAAAAATCAAGCAGAATAAGTGCACAAATCAATCAATCAATCAATCAAACAATCACCTAGACAAAGCATATTTAAAGTGCTGAAAACTGGAGATAAAGAGAAACTCTTAAAAGGAGCCAGAGGAAAAGAACATATATATATATATATATTTCTGTATCCAATATGTATATATGAATTATAGTAGACTTCTCAAGAATTTACATCAGGGGCAGCCAGATGGCTCAGTTGGTTAGAGCATGAGCTCTTACCAACAAGATTACCGGTTCAATTCCCACATGGGATGGTAGGCTGCACCCCCTGAAACTAAGATTGAAAACAGAGACTGGCTGGGAGCTGAGCTGCGCCCTCCACAACTAGATTGAAGGATAACAACTTAGAGCTAATGGGCCCTGGAGAAACACACTGTTCCCTAATATTTCCCAATAAAAAAAAATTTACATTAGAAGTTATTGAACCCAGAAGATAAGGAGGTGATGTGTTTAAATGCTAAAAGAAAAAAATGTCAACCTAGAATATTCTACCTAGCATAACTGACTTTCAAAAATGAAAGAAATAGATTTTTTCAGACAAAAAAATGAAATAAGATAGTTTATAACAACAAACCCAGATAATAAAAATGTTAAAAACAATTCTTCAGGAAAAATGTATGTGATAAAAACTTAACTCTACACAATGGAATGTGGAGTACTGGAAACGGTATAAATGAAAGTACATATAAAATTAATTTCCTTTCTTATTTTAATTGCTTATAAAACTAAGAATATGGTATAAAAATTGCTGGTCTGCAAAGGAAATGGCTGATTGACTGATTAATGCAAGCTGCATTATAATCAGCTCATGATTGAACTCTGTCTCAAACCTGAAATGCAGATATTCTGTGTGGTGAGTTGTTATCCAAAGCTGTAGTTTGAAAAATTAAATGTTTATTATTTGCTTTAATATAGACTGATATCTGATGAATCAATCAACAAATGAACTGAATGACAATTATCCTGTCACTCAACATCAATATTTGATGAGTCTACTTGCAATTATTAAAATAAAGTTAATACCTTTTTACTCCTTATGAAAGGAACTATGAGGATGCTGATGTAGGGGGAATGGAGATATGAGAAAATAGTGGCTTCTTGAAACACAAAATTTACCCTCTTCAAACACAGACAGATTTAATTAAATTACAACGATGATCCAAGAAAAAGCTGAACATGGACTAAGATATATTTTTGATAACATGGAAGCCAACAATTACCAACTAAAGGACTTAATACTCATAGTTCATGATGCAGAAATAGATACTGCTTTTCTAACCTATCTGTCATTGCAATTCTGGTACAGGTTTGTTACTATAAAAGAGTTTAGTAAGCCAGGTGAAAACTTCTATTCAATACTCTCCTCAGAACTCTGCTAAGAAAGAGCTAGGGGAAAGAAGATTAAAAGGCAATAAATTTGTGTCAGCGAAATGTTCATGGAGATTTAATGACAATATACAGAGGATGCCAAAAACATGTATACATTTTAAGAAAGGAAAAACTGTATTAAAATTGTAATACTCAATATATACCGATAACAAAAGATAAATATAAGTCATGTGTATACATTTTTTGACACCGCTGGTAGTTCTTCCTCTTCCAGTTTTACTAAAGAGCTCACAACTCTGCATCATTTAGAAATCAGTGCATAGTTCTTACATCCAAGGTTATTGTAACCCTCGGAAAGAACGTTCTCAGGGATGAAAACTTCTAACTTGTCAAACACTTAGTTGTTTTATTTCTCAGGAAAGTTATAGTGGCAAGCACATATATGTGAGGCAATATTCATACCTTCTTGTTGATCATTGTGGACAGGAAGTTTTCAACTAAGAAACAAAATAGAAAACATATCACAAAATAGTGTACTTTGCAAAAACATGGGATTTTCAGACAGCCTATCCAAGTAATCATAGGAGAGCCCTTGAGAAAACAGAGTATATGTAAAGCAGGGAGAAAAACTACAACTGCTATAGGCCTTATAAAACTAAGAATATGGTATAAAAATTGCTGGTCTGCAAAGGAAATGGCTCAGGCTTCTTAGGGAAAATAATCAGAGTTAAACCGCAGTTGGCAGCAATGATTGTCTGGTATAGCTTCCACTTTTCTGGGTCATTAATTTTGCACAGTTGAAATTAATTAGATGGTTAAATATTATGTATTATTAATATTCTCATGTAAAATCAAAGCTCTCTATAGGTCCTTAACACATAATGACTCTACAATAATTGGCAAGCACAAAGTAAAATGAAAATATGGGAATTCTGTGAACTGTCTTCACTCTTCCAACATCAATGCCATACATATCATTTAACTTACTGAGTCTGAAATTTCCAAATGCCATTTTAAATTTTAAATGTTGTACCAAATTGTGAAATTTCAGGGACACCAATTTACTAAGTGAAACATAAGTGGATATTCTGTGTTAGGAGGAGTTTGTTTTGGAAGTCTGTGTGAGCAATTAAACTCAGGATCATCTTCTGCATGTTAATATATTCTTTAATGGGCCTGAGATCATCAGAAGATGTACACAGAGTAAATTAGGAAAATTTAAAAATTAAAGGTATGCCCCTTTATACACAATAAAGGAAAATAGTACTTAAGTATCATTAGGATGAGAACCTTCTTCATCAGAAAGGAAATGTTGAGGGAAAATCGACAGAAAATAAAACAGCAAATCAAATATTGAGTAGAAAAAAAAATTAGTTAATTACATGTTTTCATCTCTGTTTACTAGAGAAGAAAGTCTAATTTTAAAGAAATGGAAAAGTCTAAGAAATGCCAAGAGGATTTTTCCATGCATTATAACTCTTTGGCATAGAATCTATATGTATTTATCCAGATGTTAAGTGTGGAAATTATGGGATTTAATGGTTACTGGAGGTGCGTTGGAAGTACAGAATAGTAATAAAATGAAAATGGATGAGTATGTTTGAAAAAAAGTTCTATTTTAAGGAATACTTAAAGAAATTTAGGATCATACTGTGTTATAAATGTCAAAACACATTGGAGATAAAGACACAAACACAAAATTGCTTATTTCTTTAAAAATTCACACTTGAAATAAAATTACAGTAGATTGAAACTTCCAAAACACAGTTTTAATGGGAACTATTCAATGGTCTCTAAAGGATACATTTTAATTATATATATACATACATATACATCTCATACATTTTAATTATATATCTATATCTGTATCTATATCTATATCTATATCTATATCTATATCTATATCTATACCTATACCTATAGCTATATCTACATCTTCTATGTGAGGGCGGAGCGGAGCGGGCAGTACCACGCGGTGGATAAGAGTACGTGCTCTGGATCACACAGAACTAAGTTAAAATCCAGTTCCACTATATGTGAACTGTGTGACATTGGGCAGGTGACTAACATAGCCTCAATTTTTTCATCTATAAAAGATAAAAGCACCTGCATCAAAGAATTCCTGTAAGGATTAAAGTTGATTAAAACAAATAATAATAATAACTATTATTATTATTACCAAGAAATTCTGTATAAAGTTTACGCAGTTTATTATGATTATATTGACCACCAATACTGACCATTTCCGATGCCACAGTGTATCATAATCAGCATAATTATGCTCTTCTTGTCTCATGAGTGATATTATCTCCCATTGTGCCTCAGGTTTCCTTGACACTGCTGAGATAACAAGTATTGTTATACAGGAGCTGCCCTAAGCAATTCAGTTTCCAGAGAGCGCAAGATCATACTCCCTTATGCCTCCTGACTTCCAAAGTCTCTTAATTTCATTAATTTCCTTAGTCTTCAGAAGTGTAAAGAGTGGGAAGAAACTATCTGAGGAAACTGAGAAAATAGGCAGCGGCTAGATTACCGTAGATTCTTGAGGACCTTGCTAGGGAATTTTAATTTTATTTGAAGTGCAAAGATAAATGCATGGAAATATCACTCTGCTTGCTAGGGGGAGGAGAGGAAACAGCACTAATATTTATTTAATACAAAACAATACAATGATAATTGTGTACTCAGATTAAAAACTAAAAATAAAGGGGAAAATTTAGATACTCCCAAAAATCCCATCGGAATTGAAATTAAAAATAAATATTGTATACAGAAACTTAAAATACAAATTACCTAATTTGTTTTTCAAAATCCAAATTTTAGCCAAAAGATATATTTGAGGAGTGATTCAATTGAATAAGCCAATAATAATTTAATATTATTCAAATAACTTCCAAGTAATTCATGTTTTAGAAGCTATACTTTATTCCAGTCACTTTTTCTCTTCTTGCTCTATTCACTATTGGTATAAAAATAAAAGTCGTTTAAAATTATAGCAGGATCATATTATTACTTGATGTTCTTTTAGCAATTACACCATTGTGATATCTGTTGTTCAAACTAAATGCACCAGTGTTCATGGAGTAAAAAATCATAGGGGGTTAAGTAATTTATTTACTTAAGTTATAAGTAAATTTTCATCTTCATAGGAGGTTAAGTAACTTACTTAGAGCAAACTCTTGGTCTTGTGCTCACCATTAACTCATCTAAGCATATTTTCAAAGTTTGCATTGACAGTTGAGTTCCAGAACTTAATTATAATTCCTCGAAATAAAGAATTGGAGGGGACTTTATAGATGATCTTCTCCTTTCTTCACAGAAGAAGCAGAAACTCAGAAAGGAAACTGATGATTTCCAATTAAAGTAAAAAAAAGAAAAAAACAGACTTAATGTTAAGTGACTTGGCTTCCAGGTCCAGTTCTGTCATGTAATTTCCAAGAATGACTTGTTAAAACTATTTTTGCTGAAAAAAATACAAGAAATAGTAATACTAATAATAAGAAGAAAAATGAAAGTTTACTCCTTTGAACTTATTAAAGACTAAATGAATACATGGAACATAAGTCTAACTTTTGTTGAAAGGAAGTTTAATGGTATCTTTATTACTTCCAAAAAGTCTTATCTTCTAGTTCTTATGAGTATCTCCAGTGGGACCCACCATGGATTTATTTATTTTGCGTAATATGATTCCCAAGTTTAATGCAAGGAAACATGCCAAGAAGAAAGTCTATGGTGGCCAAAAAAGCAATTCCTTGCTACTCAGCAGCAAAGAACAAAACGAAGAAGAAGAAAAAGAAACCAAAACCCTAATTCTATCCAATGCAAAAGACTGAGAAAAAAATTACTATTTCATGATAGTAATTTCAGGAACAGTATAAGCAGAAACATCTGAAAAAGCAATGAGAAAGAAAAATAGAGAATAGGAGAGCAAACAGCAGTGCCACCCATACAGCAACAATCATGTTACTTAGCCCAAACAGCTGACTCTCTATCTATGTGTATAAAGCACAGTATAACGATTTAAGAAAATAGTAAAACAAAGTATTTATTTGAGAATAATTTCACCAGGAAAGGTTAATTAAAAAAAAAATAGGTGACACTCAAAGCTATAGAGAACATTAACTTATCTAACATAACTTATTTTTCAGGGTTGCTGTATAGTTGAGGTTTTAACTCTATTTCAGTGACATAACATGGATTGTTGCATTTATTTTCATTCAATTTTTATTAACTTAAGAAGGTTTTGGTTTTTTAGAACTATTTTTAAAAACTAGGTTATTTCTTTACAGATATAATATTTAAATTCCTCAAAAAGCAGTAAAATAGCTTGTATTTGGTAATTCTTCAAAATTACTTGCTGATTTTTTATCTTTATTAATTCGAGGTGAAATTGTATTTATTTCTACTTATACTAAACCATTAACTCATTCACTCACATTCTAATTAAATTAAACATTTCTTTTTGAAGGAAATTATTAAAAATATATTGTTAAACATAAAGCAAACTGCTAACATCTATTGACACCCTTAAAATAACTAAATCTATTTAATAACATTATTCATGAACATATTTTATTTCTAAATATTATCATAAATTTAATTAATGTAATTTACTGGTATAGCCTCAACCTAAATAAATTGGTATTAAAATGTGTTGCCAGTGTTAAATTTTGTTGGAATATGGTAATATGACATAAAAAAAGCTTTCTTCTTCCTTCTTTGTCTTCCTTTTTTTTCCAAACTTGTTGCCAGCCCCATACTTCAGTCTCTCATTAAGATTATACAGTGGTTAAGATTATGAAATGACCTGCATACCCACATCTTTTATCCACTTCAACTATTCCTTTTCTGGAAAAAAAAAGTTAATTGTTCTAAAGTATTTATTTCATGGGTCACTCGCCTATTAAACTCCAATTGACTTTCCTGTGGAATAAAGCCCACATTTCTCATTCGAGCCTTTAAAGTTCCTCCACAATCTGGCCACAATCTAGTTTTAGCATTGGCTGTATTCCAGCTGTCCTGAACCTTGCACTACTCTATAAACCACTCCTGACCTGTGCATATTTGACTCCATTATCTTCATTCAGTATGTCTCTCTGTCCATATGTATTTCTGTATACTGAAATGTTCAGCAATGAGCTAATTACCTTCCTGTATTTGTGTCACTCATATTGCTTTTGTCACTCTATCATAGTTTTGTGAACATATTTTATGTCTACTTCAATTGTTAAACTCTCTCTAGCAAGAGTAATTTTGTTTTCTTTGCAGTCCTCTCTCTGCTCAGCATTGTGCTTTTCTCATTGTAGATTCATTAAATATTAAACTGAAACCACTGAATTAAAATGTGAATACCTTATTTTCCTTTCGGATCTTCCAAGTTGCATGCTCAGAACTGAATATTAAATGTTCTGAAGTTATGATTTGTATTCCTATGTTATTAAACCAAAATCAAAATTCTCCCATTTTTGCATTCATTCCCATTATGTTCTGTGGGATGTATCAAATGCTAAAATTGGACTTCAGTTAGAAGAAATAGATAATTCCTATAATCAGTGGTCTTGAAAAGGATCAAAAGAAAACCACACTCCAGTATCATTAGGAATGTGAAATCTGCCTCCTGGAGTGCTACCTAATCATGAACCAAATCACTGGGAGAATTTTTACCCATAAGCAAAGTCTCTCATTCAGTGGTTATGTTTGTTGCCTAAAAGAGTGATTTTTAAATGTTTTGGCATTTATTTTTATTTCATGGCACCCCTTCTTCCTAAATGTCTTGCCTTCCAAATACTTGTGATTTTTAAAAAATTAAAATAAATAAAGATTTACGGTTTTCTGAAATGTTTTAGGAGGTGGTGGGCTTGGGATTTCCATGACACTCTTGGAGTTAATTTGTACATCCTGGGTTATTGCACAAGCTGATTGAGAAGCCCTGGCCTATATCATCTGATGTTGTCAGTTTCCTAACGTATATTGTCCATTTTGTAAGCATTTGGCCAGAATGACATATACAAACAGATATAATAAAATTTTCAGCTTCTTTGAGTCAGGATTTAATGACATGGTGAAAGGTGATGTCTGAAAAATTTCTGATTTTATTTGCATAAACAATTAAATCTCCATACAAGACCTTTAAATTTCCTTACTGGCTGCTAAAACATTTGACATTTCTTATTTGTTAATTTAAATAATTCAAGCAATAAATTTTCTATCCAATGACAATTGTTTTTGTCTAAATAATTTTGTTAGAACCAAAATTTATCCTGCATGTTGCTGTTTCACGCAGTAAACATTTGCATAATGCTAAACATTTGTTATCCATGTTTTTTGTTCACACCCTTCAAATTCTTTTAGCCCTCTTCCCTCTTACTCACCAGTTGGCCTTGCTGGAAAGATTTAGTCCTTTTAATCTGCTTGAATAAATCAATACCATATTTTTAAGAGAACATTTCTATTCTTCATGTATTCTTCTTTGTATTCCCACCAACTTTTACAAGTCTTTCTAATATAAATGTACCCAGAATAATACTTAATGTGATTTTAAAAGAGAAATATAAAAACAATAATTACCCTTAAATTAATTATTCAAGGGCAAAAAATGGTTCCTACCAAGTGTTCCATTATCAAGCCACGTAATTAAGACAAACCTGTTCTCTATTACTTCACAGGATTTGGCAGAGGATGATTTTGTGAACTGAAGAAGAGAAAGGAAAGACTCCTGAATAGATAGCTTACAGATGTGTCCACTAGATTTTTGCTAGCATGCCCTAAAGTCTGCATAAAATAACTTAGAATTGTCTCTTTTTCATGTGCTATCTTATGTCAGTATGCTTTTTTCCATTGGCATAATTAATTTTACTTTAATTTTTACCTTCCCACTTTTGTTTGTGAACAGAACAATCACACAGTTAATCAGTATTTATCTTCGACCATCTTGCATCTTTTTAAAAAATGAAGACTAAACACTGAGTGCATAGAATTTCATGGCAGCCTTGTATGACCTATGTATTCTTGGAGAATCAAGACTTAGTATGGTGGCTCCCTCTCCTTTTCTCCCCCAGGTAACTTCTATATATTTGCAAAAAAAGAAAAAAAAAAACACTGTATGCCAAAGTTATGAAAGTTCACTGGTGTAATTTTTGAAATTTAAAATATAAAAGAATAGTAGAAAAATTTCATCATACATTATACGAAAACTGCCTTCAATATAAGCATATGTAATATTGTTTAACAATATTTTTAAATGATTTAAAACAACAAAATATGGAGTTTATTATTTACAAAGGCTTTCTAGGTTAAAAGACATAATTAGGCACAAATACATAGCTGTCACTTAATTTAATATGAAACAAAATCCATTACCTCAAGCATGTATTCTTTCACGGTTCTGCAGGACTGCTGACTTTGTCTCCTGCTTTTAATAACATTTTACAATCAAATCACTTCTCATCAAAGACAGATCTTCTTATTCAGGACATCACTGTTACATTTTGTACTTACTACTTTAGGGCAGAAGTGAAAGAGAGTCCTGTCTTATTTCTTTTAATCTTTGTCTTAGCAGTGAACTCAGAACTTTTCATCTTTACGGCCCAGAGAACATACTGCTAAGAAAATGATACACAGCTATCTATAAATTGCTTTATTCAGTGATCATTTATCACAAGTCTTCTTTGTATCTGGCAATAAATTAAGGGCTGGGGACATGGGAGAAAGTAAACACATATGCACATGTACACACACACACATACACATGTACACATTCCCCATGCAGTTTCAGTCCTGTGAGACTCTCTGTTTAGTCAGGAATGTAGATATGTGAACATATTATTAGTATACTATATGGAAAGCCTTGTACACTACACTGAAGATTTTTGATGGTATTTTCAAGAAATGCAGTTACAGAATGGTTTTAGCTGGGAGTTAAATGGTTAAATTGAAAGTTGGAAAGATAGCTTTGTAATACTAAGAAGGATGTATTAAAGAAAGAGGGGGCAAAGGAGGATGTGTTGGAAAATCAGGCTCAAAACACTATCCATGTTCTCACCATGCCCACTTTAACCCACTTAGGAACTCCTTCCTTAGTCATGTAGCCAGTGCCCAGCCAGGCAACAGAAATGCAGAAGTACATATTTATTATATATTTGTGACATAGGATTCTGATTCTTATGATAAAAGTCTACCCCCACTTGATTTCAATTACTTAAAATATATTCTTGGGGGAAAACAGAGTTTTATTTTTATTTGTTTTTAAATTTTCACTCTGCATAATTAGAATTTAGAATGCCTGTTTTAAATTTAAGAAGAAACAGTTTTGAGGTCTCTTGTCATAATTAGTTCCAAATCTTAGTAGAATATATTATTTCAAATGAGGTATGGCTGAAAGAGTAACAATGAGAGAACATGACTAGAATAGAGCTAGCTTGTTTGCCTGTCACAATCATACACCCTGAGTGGAAGAACAACATGTACAGCACTAGATATATTTGTAGTAGATATTTGTAGTAGCATAATGAGTGGATGCTCTATAAAAGCAAACACAGTATTACAGCACAAATCCCTAGGATTCTGGAGCAAAACTGTGCATGCTCTAGCAAAGAACTACTTGTTTTTTAAAAAGCAAAATACAATAGAGTAGACTTTTTTGCTTCTTTGAGTTTTCCAAATTACATTTCACAAAACTATATGAAAACTATTTGAAGCCAAAACTATAATGCTATCTAATGTGGGTCTCAATTATGTAGAGGGAATATTTAAGATAATCATATAATAAATGGTTAGGGTAAAGTAACATAAAGGTTTTAGGTATCTATGCTTCAACTGAACTCATAAAATGACAACAGTAGAGTAATGCTTATATATATATATATATATATATATATATATATATATATATATATATATATAAATACTTAGAGTAACCACTAGAAAGACATATAAAAAGAAATTCTCAAAAATATAAATCAAAATGGAATTCTAAAAATTATTCAGGTAGGATATAGGAAGGCAGGAAAAAGACAACAGATAAATAAAAATCAGAGAGAACAAGCAGAAAACAAAAAATATGGCAGACTTAAAATCTTACATATTAATTGCTGTATTAAATTTAAAGTCTTAATAAATCAATTAAAGGACAGAAATTAGCAGACTGGATTAAAAGAAAATATAACCTAAATTTATACTGCCTACAAGAAACTCACTTCAAATAAAATGATAAAACCAGGTTGAAGAATGAAGCTGGAAAAATGTGTACCATGCAAACATTAATAAAAAAAAAGGTAGGATTGGCTATACTAATATTACATAAGGTAGAATTTAGAGCAATGAAAATTACCAGAGATCAAGGACATTTTGTATTGATAAAAGGGTCAATCTACCAAAAAGACAGAGTGGTCCTAAATGTTGACATACAATGCAAGAGAACTGCAACATATATGAAGCAAAAATTGAAAAATTGAATGGAGAAATAGATAAATCTGTAATTATTATAGTTGGAGACCAACTTCCATCTTTCAACAATTAATAGAACAATTAGAAAATCAGCAAGGATATAGTAGAACTGAACATCATTAACAAAGAAGATCTAATTGACATTTATAGAACACTTTGCTCAACAACAGCAGAATATATATTCTTTCCAAGTACTCATGGAAGTACACCAATACAGACCGTATTCTAATCCACAAAACAAACCTCAGCACATTTTTAAAAAATGAAATTATATGGAGTATGTTCTCTGACCACAATAGAATTGAACTAGAAGTCATTAATAGAAAGATAAGAGGAAAATCTTCTAACACTTGGAAACTAAGTCATGCACTGCTGAATATCTCATGACTCAAAGAGGAAGTCTCTAGGGAAATCAAGAAATACATCAAAATGAATGAAAATGAAAATACAACAAATCAAAAATTAGGGACATAGCTAAAGCAGTGCTGAGAGGAAAATTGATAACACCAGAAAGATAATAGTAGAGAATAAGGTAGTCACAAATCAATCATCTAAGCTCAAGAACCTAAAAAAGAGCAAAATAAACTCAAAGCAAGTAGAAATAAATAATAAAGATAAGAATGCATATCAATGAAAGTAGAAACAAAACAAAAAGATAGAGGAAAACTGGTGAAACAAAAACCTTATTCTTCAAATTGCCAAACCTCCAATAAAACTGACAAGAAATAAGGAGAAAAAGACAAATTACCATATCAAGAATGAAACAAGGGATGTATCACTACAGATCTTCAAACATCAATAAGATAATAAGGGAATACTGCAAACAAATAATGATTATATCTTGACTGTGTTAATGTTAATATCCTGGTCATGACTTGTACATGGTTTTGCATTATGTTACTACTGAGGCAAAATGTGTACATAGGATCACTCTGTAAATCTAAAATTATCTCAATATAAGAAGTTTATTTCTAAATACAAGCAGATACTCATAAGCTACTATATCCTCATGGAGACTTTATCTATAGGTTATCAAGTGACTCTGGAACTCTAATTGCTCATCATTCCTTTTTAAACTAAGAATGATAAGGTGTATGTATATACTTTTATATATACATATATTTTGATTATATACTTTATTGATATATAAATGAAAGTTTGATTAGTATATATAATAAACAATTCATCAATTTAAAATGCACAAGTCAATGGTTTTTAGTATATCCATAGAGTTGTGTAATTACCACAGTTGATTTTAGAATATTTTAATCACTCCAAAAGCAGTCACCCCCCCAATATTCTGTGACCCCCCTCCCACTCCTACTCCAGCTTAGGCAACCACTAATATATTTTACATTTCTACAGAATTGCCTATTCTGGATATTTTATATAAATGGAATCAGAGAGTAAATACATCGTCCTTTCTGACTGGCTTTTTTCAATTAGCATGATATTTTCAAAGCACATCCCTTGGGAGGCCATTATTCTGAACCCAAAGATACATGTACTAATCCTTGAGACGTGTAATTATGTCAGGTTACACAGCAAAGGGGAACTAAAGTTGCAGACAGCGTTAAGATTGCTGATCAGATACCTTGAAATAGGGAGACTATTCTGGATTATCAGTAAACCTAATGTAGTCACAAGAGTCCTTAAACGTATAAAATGGACTCAGAAGAAGTACAGGTCAGAATGAAGGAATGTGAGAAGGACTCCATCTACTAGTTCTGGTTTTGTAGATGAAGAAAGAGGAACATGAGCCATGGAATGTGGTCCCTTTAGTGGCTGGAAAAGGCAATAAAAATAAATTATCTCCTATACAATATCTAATAAGGAATATAGCCCCATGATATCTTGATTTTAGCTCAGTGACACTTCAAACCTACAGAACTGCAAGATAAAGAATTTGTGTTGATTTAAGACACCAAATTTGTGGTAATTTGTTACAAGAGCAGTAGCAAACTATGCATTTTTAAATATAGAGTTTACAGCTATAAATTTTCTTCTAAGCATTGTTTCAGCTTCATTCCATAGTGTTAGTATGTTCTGTCTTCATTTTCATTCATCTCCAAGTATTTTCTAATTTCCTCTGTGATTTATCCTATGATCTATTGGATATATAGGATTGCGTTGTTTTATTTTCATGTATTTGTGAATTTCCCAATTTTCTTTGTTATTGATTTCTAGTTTTATTCCATTGTAATTAGAGCGCACACTTTGTATATTTCAAATCCATTTTAATTCATTTATTGAAGCTTCTTTTATGGCCTATCATATGGTATATTCTGGAAAATGTTCTAAATGCATTTGAAAAGAATATGTATTCTGTTGTGTGGTGGATGCAAAGCTTTTGGAATTCAGGGAAAAATAAGAGAGTACATCACTAAGCAAAGAGATGAAAAGCTGTGGGGTGTACATAAATGTCAGAGAATACATGTTTGACTCTACTATTTAGGAGCAGTGTGATTGAGAATGTAGATTGTGGAGAGACCATGGGGAAATCTTAAATGACAGGATAGAGAATGTGGAAATTTTTTTCTAAGTTTTAAAAGGGTAGTGGGTGATTTTTAAATTGGAGAACAAATGTTCATTGCCTTACTTCAGGATGAAAACCCTTGACACCATTGTGGAAAATCTTTTAATTCCAAACTGTGGTAGTGACATTTACAAATTAAATGTTCCTAAAAGGAAACATATTCCATACAGATGGACTTTAAAATTAAATGCAATTCATCAGTGTCTGCAAAGTGACCACCACTGTTTTTCATCTCTGGCTCCTGCTGCTGGCAACTCAAAGAATACATCTCATTTTTAAAAAATATTTTTAAATTACTTTCAGGTGTTCAAATCAACATAATAATTAGACATTTACACCCCTAACAAAGTGATAACCCCAGAAGTCTACTACCCATCTGACATTGTACATAACTATTCCAATACCATTGACTATATTCCCTATGACGTGACTATATATTTACATCCTCTGACTATATATATATATATATTCATAAACTTTTTATTTTGATGTAGTCCCATAAACACACACACACACACACACACACACACACACACACATTTATAGTTGACATTCACTATTATTTTAGTTTCGGTTGTACAGCACAGTGGTTAGGCATTTATAGAATCTATGAAGTGATCACCCTGATAAGTCCAGTACCCATCTGACATCCTACATAGTCTTTACAACATTATTGATTATATTCCCCATACTGTATTTGACATCCATGTGACTATTTTGTAACAACAAATTTGTACTTCCTAATCCCTTCCCCTTTCTCACCCATCCCCAACCTCCTCCTATCTAGCAACCAACAATTTGTTTTCTGTACCTATGAGTCTATTTCTATTTTTTGCTGGTTTATTCTATTCTTTAGATTCCACATATAAGTGAGACATATGGTATTTGTCTTTCTCAGTTTGACTTATTTCATTTAGCATAATATTCTCTAGGTCCACCCATGTTGTTGCAAATGGTGATATTGCATAAATATACCTCCATTGCATAAATATACCACAATTTCTTTATCCATTGATGGGCATTTCAGTTGTTTCCATGTCTTGGCTATTGTGAATAGTGCTGCAGTAAACATAGGGGTGCATATATTTTCTTGAATTAGTGTTTTGGGTTTCTTTGGATAAACACCCAGGAATGGAATTCCTGGGTGATAAAGTAGTTCCATTTTTAATTTTTTTGAGAAACCTCCATACTGCTTTCTATAGTGGCTGCACCAACTTGCAATCCCACCTACAGGGCACGAAGGATTCCCTTCTCTCCACATCCTCGACAGCACTTGTTGTTTGTTGATTTGCTGATGATAGTCATTCAGACAGGTGTGAGGTGATACATCATTGTGGTTTTTATTTGCATTTCTCTGATGATTAGTGATGTTGAACATCTTTTCATATGTCTGTTGGAAATATGTTTTTTCACATGTCCTCTTTGGAAAAATATCTATTCAGTTCCTCTGCCAATTGTTTGATTGGATTGTTTGTTTTGGTGTTGAGTTGTATGAGTTTTTTTTATAATTTTAGATATTAACCCCTTATCAGATGTATGATTCGCAAATATCTTCTCCTTTCAATAGGATGCCTTTTTGTTTTGTTGATGGTTTCCTTTGCTGCGAAAAAATAACATTTTAGTTTGATGTAGTACCACTTGTTTATTTTTTCTTTTGTTTCCCTTGCCTCAGGAGACATATCTGTAAAAATATTACTAAGTAATGTCTGATAGCTTATTTTCCATAAACTCCATTTTCTTCTAGGAGTTTTATGATTCTGGAGCTTACATTTAAGTCTTTAATCCATTTTGAGTTTATTCTTGTATATGGCATTAGAAGATGGTCCAGTTTCAATTTTTTGCATGTATCTGTCTAGTTTTCCCAGCACAATTTATTAAATAGACTCTCTTTACCCCAATGTAAATTCTTGCTTCCTTTGTCATAGATTAAAGGGCCATACAGGCATGGATTTATTTCTGGGCTCTCTATTCTGTTCCATTGATCTACGTGTCTGTTTTTATGACAATACCATACTGTTTTGATTACTGTGGCCTGTAGTATGATTTGATATCACATAGCGTAATACCTTCCACTTTGTTCTTATTTCTCAGGATTCACCATGGCTGTTCAGGGTCTTTCATAGTTCCATAAAAATTTTATGACTATTTGTTCTAGTTCTGTGAAAAATGCCATTGGTATTTTGATAAGGATTGCATTGAATCTATTTATTGCTTTGGGTAGTATGGGCATTTTAAGTATATTAATTCTTCCTATCCATGAAGCATGATGTATGTTTCCATTTATTCATATTCTCTTTAATTTTTCTCTTCAATGTCTTATAATTTTATGAGTACAGATCTTTCACTTCCTTGGTTAAATTTATTCCTAAGTATTTTATTTTATTTTTTAAAGCAATTGTAAATGGGATTGTTTGTTTAATTTCTCTTTCAGATAATTAGTTATTGGTGTGTAAAAATGCAACCAATTTCTGAATATTAATTTTGTGTCCTGCTATTTACTAAATTCATTTATCTGTTCTAATAGTTTTTTTTTTTTTTTGTGGAATCTTTGGGATTCTCTATATATAATATCATGTCATCTGCAGATAATGACAATTTTACTCCTTCCTTTCCAATTTGGATGTCTTTTATTTATTTTTCCTCTCTGATTGCTGTTGCTAGAACTAACACATCAAGTTGACACAATTGCTTTTACAGCTCTTACAATGCTACAAATCTGTAAAAAACGTCAGTTCTAATAATAAACTTTTTTTTTTCAAATATGCTTGTAAGTGTGGGTAATATAATTTGAAAACCTTCAGCCATTGGATATTGAAATTCAAATTCATTTGTTCTCCATGTAGGTGAGATCTGGAACACATGTTTTATTGTGAACAGTTGTCTTGGACTGAATTTGATCAGTATTGCATTTCTCATGCTCTTTCCTTACTACTTTCTTGTCTTAAATTTCCTCTTTTGTGCAACAAATTAGACCCTATTCAAATTTTACTAATAAACCTAATATTTTCCCACTGAATCAGAAAAGAATAGATTAGTTCATTTCTTTTTAGATAAAGATAAAATTCAGTGGGAAAATGTATAAGATTTTAATTGTCTATAGTCAATCCATACATTTTCAAAATTCAATTTCTTTTGACGGACAGTGTGAAAATTAACTATTTTTGTTATTACATAATTTATCTGTGCAGGAATGCACACAGAGTGAAAACTGTTATGTAGTTGATGACATACAGGCCCTGCGTCAGAAGATACGATTTCTGCCACTTTTAGCTGTATGAATTTGTATAACAGCCTCTCTCACCCACCCAATTTCCTTCTCTGTAAAAGAAGAATAAAAGCTAAAGTAACAATAAAGTGACATATTAGATTATGTATTAATAAAAAATATAGACACCCTAAAAGCTGAGGAAATTAAGGAAAAATAGCTCTTAAAGGTGGAAACAAAAGGCTGAAATGAAGAGATAACATTTCTGTATGTTAAATTCGACTGTATTAGTACAGAATAGTGAGTCTTTAATCAGCTAGCCATGTGAAAACTATCTAAGGTTTTTGTTAACTGCTGCTTCCTTATAAGTGAATAGTGTGATTTAATTTCTTAAAATATTGTGAAAGTTCACGTCGTATTTGTGGTCATGTTGAGAACAACAGAAGCCATCATCTCAAGGACTGAGATGTTGCAGGAATAACTGCAGCAACTGTCTCAGAGGTTAAATGGTTTCCTGGCTTTACTAGTGCCTTCTTTCCAATTCATTTTACGCAACAATATTTTGAATGACATTTTGAAATTTTAAGATAAAACTCTCCATCTTACAATCGGTCCATAGTTCTCTATTGCTTTAAGCAGAAGTGTCCAGATTACACATCTTCCTAGGATACAATTTCTGTTAAATCTCCTGGCCTTATCTCTGCCCATCCCCTCTGCCTCTCTAATCCTGGACACCAATCATGACAAGCTATCTTGTGACACCAAGTTATCTCAGCTGTTCAGATCTTTACCCACAGTCCATCCTCTGCCAGGATTTCTCCTTACTGTGTTCCAGTCCTCACTCTTGACTCAGTTTCCTTGAAGTAATCCTTATTATCTTGCAAGATGCAACTTACTCATCATCTGCCTTAAGAACTGCTTTGTGATAACTGACAACCCCTACAGTTCTTGTATATTTTTAAATGAGATATTATGATATATTTTTCTTTTTAGTAAGAACACTTACTAAAGTGTAAAGAGATTTAAGCCCCTAAGTTTTAATGTGCACAATACTGTATTAACTAAGGGCACTCTGTTTTACAGCAGATCTCTAGAACTACCTCAAGTAGCATAACTGAAACTTTATACCCATCGAATAACAACTCCCCATTTCCCTCACTTCTCAAACGCCAGGCAACTATATTTGTATTTTCTGTTTCTGTGAGTTTGACTATTTTAGAGACATTATGTAAGTAGAATCATACAGTATTTTTCTTCTGTTAGATGCTGTCCTAGTGTTTATAATGCTTACATATTTTTCTGACTACTAGTTTGTAAGATTCCTTCCAGATAAGATACCATGTATCTCATTTCTTGTATCCCTAGCATCCACCTCACTCCCAGGCACACACAGTACTAAACAAATGTAGAATCTGTGTATGTGTGTTAAGATAAACGGGTTTTTTGAACACGCCTGAATACGCTGGCCATCATTTGACTTTCCCCAGGCTGCTGTTTGACATTAGATCCTGAATTTTTCAGTCTGCCCTTCCTCCCCTCATCCCCCTCTTGTCCCCTGCTCCCCCGTCAGCCCTGCTTGTTTCAAACTGGCCAGCCCTCACTAGCCAAATTGACATATTGCTAGTTTCTCCTGACGGATTTTGTACAACTGGTTTTGTATACTGACAAGACATGTTTGAAAGTCAGTAACTAAAGTCCTCAGGTTGTGTCTTCCTGGTTGTGACACCTAAAAAGGTGTAAAGTTTATACTACCCCCTAGATTCTCAATTCAATATACTCTGCAATGGCTAACAAAAGTAAAATAAAGTGAAAAGTACCCCCCCCCCCAAAAAAAGGTAGCAATGTTGTGTGGGAGGATCCATAATTCTGTCCCACAAAGGATTTGGAATGTTTTAAGATGGCAAGTCTTAGTGCAGAATAAAAGAAGTAAATCTTTAAAAGACAGCTTAAGAATGTATGTAATTCAGATCTGTGATTATTCCATACAGTTAATGTAAATACATGTCTAAGAATTTGTGTTATCTATATTAATTGATCAAACTATACCCAAAGACATTTTTCTGAGTATTTTTTAATACTTTAAAAACTCTGAATGATTCAAATATTAGATTGGTGAAAAAGTAATTGTGGTTTAAAAGGTTAAAAATAATTGCAAAACCCAAAATTACTTTTGCACCAACTCAACACTAGATTTCTCTTTGAATTATGTCATTTAATAAACTTACAAGTATTCAAGTGCTTATTAAATATTAGGCCTTCCAGGGTGCCAAAACAGTAAATATATAGCCATCTTTAAGGAACTTAGAGTCTATTAAAATCAGCTATAGAAAATCATATCAAAATAATTACTCTTTTAAACTAGACCTAGAGAGATAACATAAGAATTGATTCTTTGTTCATAACAGATAAAGTTTCATAAAGTTTGGTTGCTAATTGTTGATCTTTCTTAAAGGCCAAAGATTCACATTTCTAATATTTTCCCAGTCTTTTAGTATGTTTATCTATGAACAGTTGAAAGATATGGAAATGAATTTCAAAAATGTGTAGTCCTTTAACTATACCCTTTGGGACAACAGACCTTTCACTCTTAGGTGACTAAGCATATGCCCGAAGTAGAGGCTGACAGAAACCAGCTCTACTTTTTCTTTTAGCAACATACTCATCCATACCAAGCTCACCTTTGATGGGTGACAGACCATTTTCTCTCTTTGGTCACCCTTTGTATTCTTTCATCCTCCAGGCCCTCTCTGATTAGAATGATTTGCTTTTCAATCCACTTAAAGTGTATATTTTTGGAAACATTATAGATATTTAGAAGTTCTAATTTTATTTTCTCAACATCCTGAATTAAATCAATATTACATATTTTCTAAGTAATCTAAATGTGTCCAAATCCTCTAACTTTCATCTAATATAACTTTATTGAGTCCAGAGCCCTCTACCATAATTCTTAAGATTACCAGGACACATATCTTTTCTCTTGGTCACTTTTATCTCGTTCTGAACTCCTGACTTCCTTTTAATCATGACTGCCTCACTGCCCCCCTGCTCATGCTGGATGCTGGTCTCTTCCTGCACTGCGTGGTCCCAAGTGTGGACATAAATCATTCTGTAAGGTCCCAGTAACACACAGTGTGTATTAGGTCATACCGAAGCTTTGGAAATGATGGAGGAAAATCACAACAAAGGACAGGAAACAATTTCAAACTGGACGTAAACACTGTTTCTTAAGTTTTTTGATCCATCCCCAGAAAGCAGCAGTCTTTTTTGCCTGCCCCTCTCTTTGGGAACAGACCTGTTCGGATATCTCTAGGGCCTCAGAATTGAAAGATGCTCACTGCTCATCTTCTCTCCTCCCCATCCCATTAGCCAACAACTGATAGGATAAGTTCATACACAAAAAAACAAACAAACAAAAATAAAACATTTTCTCTCTAAAGGCAATACACTTTACTTCATTATGCAGGAAGTCTGTGTGTTTTCTTCATTTCTTCCTATAGATATTTCATTTCCTATAATGAAAAGCCCACTTAAGAGCTTTCCCAGAAGTGAATTTCATCACTAAGAGAGCAGTTTTCCCCAGAAGTAAATTTTGTCACTACATAAGACATAAGGAATTAAAACAAACAATGCTCTGCAATTTATTAAATAACATTTTTCCCTCCTCTTTTCGCATGATATTGCATTTTTCTGCATAATCTTTGTCTAATTTCTACCCAGGAGAAATACACCGCCTAATAGTATTTCTAAGAAATGGTAATCTTGTTTTCTGGGAAAGGACAGTAGCAACCAAATCATCTGAAATAAAATTGAGTCATTGGTAAGAGGCAGACTGGCTTGTCTAGCAGAAGGTACTAAAAACATGACAAAAGGGAAACTCAAACTTCACATTGGATAGAGTTTTGAGCACTTGTAGTTTTCAACCTAAGCTATCAAATATATAACTGCCTACAGGCTCATTAATTTTTTTGTCTTTGAGCCAAAGGTTGAAACAATCCACAGCAATGATCTATCTGCTTTTGTCTCTGCCTGCCAAACTCACCTTCTAACATTTTCAAGACAGTTATCTCCAGATCAAAAGATAATGCCTCCTACCCCAGTTCAAAAAGCTGCAAATAGTAAAAGCTCCTCTAGGCTCCAGAATTCTCTCTCCCACCCCCTTGTTTCTCCACATCCTTCCAGTTTTCCTTCTTGTCTCTTTCCCTTTCTTAGTGTCCTGATGTCTGAGCTTAAATTTGGGGAAAGGAAGCATTTGGGTAAGAGAGGACAAAAGGGAAGACTGCAATGCCCCTCCTTGTCTTTTTCTCCCCTAAGATGGAAATTTTTACCATACTTTACAACTACCCCCTCCCCCAGGTTCTAAAGGGTTTGCTGTTTGCCTGACAACTTTGTTAAATTGCATTCTTAAGGCAGTTCATCACTGTTTTTTACTGTATGCTCTTGAAAGTTTCCAGAACACTTAACCGTGGTGGCTTCAGTAAATGGAGCTAGCATTTAGGCCCTAAAAAGAGTCAGAGACAAAAATAGCAATAGTAACTTGGTCAACAATATTTATACAATATTTAATTGTCAGAGTCCACAAGATAAAGGACAGACATTTAACTGCTTATAACACAGTAGGGAAACTTAGGCTTGTAGCAGAATTTTGGTGCTTGTTACCTGCAGAAACACAGAGTTCTCAAAGAATTCTATATTGAACTAAATGTGTTGACACACAGAATATGCATCATGTAAATATTTAATTATTTAAATACATAATCCTTATAGTGAACTTATTTCCCCATTCTTTACACAGAAGTAGCTTTGCATCTGGGCAACATTGTCCACCTTACAAAGGCAAAATTACAGCTTTTTTTTAAAAAGGAGAAATTCATAAAGTAATAAAAGGAGAGTGCATACATCTCACTTATAGTTTGGACTTTATTGCAGAGATAACTCAGTTTCTTGAACTTTTAGAAGGTAGGATTTATGCTCTTATTACTTTTCTGAAAGGTATGGACTGAGATTTTCTTTTTCTTTTTTTCTTGAGAGCTACGTGGCAAATCTTCATCCTCAGATTCACTTTTGCCCTTGGACTCTTTCTCACCCTTCTCCTCCTTAGGGAGAGAGAGGAGGGGGGAAAAAAGTACTGTTTCAGCCAACTGGCTTTATTAAAGCTTTCTCATCTATGAGGCATGAGAACATGTTTGTGAATCTGCTTCTCTTCTGATTGGCAGTAAGAAGTACAATTGTTCTTTAATTGAAACCTTCTGAGTCTCATCATATTGTTTAACCCAGGTGTTTAACCCATCTCAATCCAA
Organism: Rhinolophus hipposideros; assembly: GCF_964194185.1. Taxonomy (NCBI): domain Eukaryota; kingdom Metazoa; phylum Chordata; class Mammalia; order Chiroptera; family Rhinolophidae; genus Rhinolophus; species Rhinolophus hipposideros. The sequence continues at coordinate 61,408,527 of NC_138052.1, forward strand.
GTGAAAGTTGGTGACATGGATCAGCTGATGGTTTTATTTAATTATCAGACAAAGTAGGGTTAACAATTAACTAAACCCCAGCCACCAGTGATTCACTGAGGTTTTTTTGTTTTGTTTTGTTTTGTTTTAGAGAAGAAGAGGGTGAGTCATGGAGGTAATATAATGAATATCACAGTAGCTTGGTCATGAGATTGAATGCTAGCCTTATTCCTGACAAAATTTATCTGAATGGGCCTGAGTAAATCCCTTAAGATTACTGAAACTTGATTTTATTATCTATAGAAATTAGGAATACTATTTCTCAAATATTTCACTATATAATGCATAAAATTCTCTCCAGGTTTCAGATCCTCTAATTCTAATCAACATATAGAAAGAGATTAACAGACAGAAAGAGGTGTACCCATATATTACAAATAGGTTGGTTATTGCAAGATTCTGTGGATCTGAGAAACCCATAGTTAGTTAACGTTCTATCAGTGATGTTTTGCTTTCATGACATTTTAATAAAAATATTTGTTAACACTGTCAAGGGATTTCCTAGGTAAAACATAATCAAAAGATATCTCTGAAGAACATTTTTCTTATTGTCCCAATTCCATCCCTTTGATCTCCTACAACTAACTGAAAATATTGTCATTGACAAATATAAAAAAAAATTAAGTTACACCTCATTGAAAAATCACGCATTAGCCTTTCTTTCCTCTTCCCTAATGTTTGCCAAGATCCAAGAGCGATATCTTTTATTTGTCTGTGTGTGTGTGTGTGTGTTAGTTCTGATTCATGTGTGCAGAACATGGACAGTGACTCACATTCCAGACACAGCCAGCACAGCTGGATAGGCGCAGCATGCATTTCATAACAACAGAGATAAAGAAAGAAAGAAAAATGGGGAGAAAACTTTGTTTGAAAAATATCTATGTACTTTACTGCTACAAAAGCAAGATGCAAACTTTTCTAAGAAAAAGGAAAAGCAAGTTGTTTGAGGCTAATTAAAAATTAATTTAATATCTGTTGATATATAATATACTCCTTTAAAGTATGTGTTCCCTCTGGAAACCCCACTCTCTCCTATTAAAAATAAGCAACAATTTATGAATATCACCAGAGTGAAACTCTAGTGACAATTTAGAGGTATAAACAGTAAAATAAAAATACTCCACAATAATTTTGAGACTTTTGAAAGAAAAATAGGAATAAGATTATATGTCAGATATATATGTATTATATATATATTATACATAATATATATCTTATTCCTTATTCATATATATACATATTATATATAAAACTCTTCACAGATGTGGTAAATGAACTCAGAAATATCTGCACTCTAGCTTTGAAAGAGTCAGAGGAAATATGGCCCAGTAAGTAGTGCTCTTTGTGCCTCCTCCATTACCATGTCAAAATTACAACTAAACTACAAACCAACCATCATTGAGAATTGCCTGGAGTCTAGTTAAACAGAAGTCCTACAACTAAGGACATACAAAAGGAAATAGACATACAAACACAGGCAGCGCAAAATCCCAAGCAAGATGAACCCAAAGAGGCCCACACCAAGACACAACATAATTAAAATGCCAAAGGTTAAAGACAGAATTTTAAAAGCAGCGAGAGAAAAGCAGTTAGTTATCTACAAGGGAGCTTTCATAAGACTATCAGAGGATTTCTCAACAGAATCTCTGCAGGCCAGAGGGATTGCCATGAAATATTCAAAGTGATGAAAAGCAAGGACCTACAACTAAGATTACTCTTCCCAGCACAATTATCATTTAAAATCAAAGGACAGATAAAGAGCTTCCCAGAGAAGAAAAAGCTAAAGAAGCACATTATCGCCATTATTACAAGGAATGTTAGAGGGACTTCTTTAAGAAGAAAAAAGAAAAAAAAGATTAAAAATCTGAATAATAAAATGGAAATAACTACATATCTATCAACAATCACTTTCAATGTAATGGATTGATTAAATGTTCCAATCAAGATAGGGTGGGTGAATGAAAAAGAAAACAAAATCTTTATATATGCTGCCTAAAGAGACTCGTTTCAGATAGAAACACACAGACTGAAAGTAAAGGAATGAAAAAAGATATTTCATGAAAATGGAAAAGGAAAAAAAGCTGAGGTAGCAAAACTTACACCAGACAAATTGAACTTTAAAACAAAGGCTATAACAAGAGACAAAGAAGGACCCAGTAATTCCACTTCTGGGTATTTATCCGAAGAAACCCAAAACACCACAATGAAGGGATATGTGCATCTGTGTGGTCATTGCAGCAGTGTTTACAATGGCCAAGACATGTAAACAACCGGGATGCCCATCAATGGATGAATGGATAATGACACATACACAGAGGGTGCCAAAAAAAAAGTATACACATTTGAAGAAAGGAAAACTGTATTAAACTTGTAATACTCAATACATACCGATAACAAAAGATGAATACAAGTCACGTTTAACTTCTGCAAATAAAGAGGTGCTCAAAGCGGTTACCATCAGCATCCAGACACTTCTGATTACAGCAAAGTATTGTTTGAGCAACATTGACCAAAGTGTCCACTTGTATACAGGTTTTGGTAGCCCTGGTGTATACAATGGAATATTACTAAGCCATACAAAAGAATGCAATTTTGCAATCTGCAATAACACGGATGGACCTAAAGGTATTGTGCTGAATAGAGTAAGTCAGAGAAAGACAAACACCATATAATTTCACTTATATGTGGAATTTAAGGACTGAAATAAGCAAACAAACCAACAAACAAAAAACAGAAAAAACCTCATAGGTACAGAGAACATTTTTCTGGTTGCCAGCCTGGGGAATGGATGAAAAAAGGGAAGGGATTAAGAAGTACAAATTGGTAGTTACAAAGTAGTCATGGGGATGTAGGGTATAACATAGGAATATAGTCAATAATATTGTAATAACTATTTGTGGTGTCAAATGGGTACTAGATTTATGGGATGATCACCTCACAAGTTATATAAGTGTCTAATCACTATGTTGTATATCTGAAATTAATATATTTTATGCCAACTCTAATTAAAATAAAACAATTATTTAAAAAAGAAAAAGTGAGTTTTTTGGTACAGAACATGTCAAATATGACACATTTTCACAGAATTGTGCAAGGGTAACATTTCCCAGTATAGTAAGTATAAATGACATTGTCACTCATTGTGTCTTCTGTCTATGCTCTATAGAAAATTGAATTAGGTTTTTGGCTGTATAGTTAAATTAAATGTAAAGTGTTTAGGATATGGGATAGTTTATAACATGCCTATTATGACTAGTAAGAAAAGGTCCCATAATTATATTTAGTTTAGGAGGTTGAAAAAGAAAATGTGCTTGTTTTTTTTTTTTAAGATTTCTCAAGAAAATATAAATCTTTGCTTTTGGAAATAGGCCTAAAGTTAGAAGCAATTATGCAAGGTGAATAAACCTTCGGTAAAAGTTTCTTTTGCCTCTTCCCCCGCCCCGCCTTAGTCAATTGTCATTAGTCAAATCTTGGCTCCTGCAGCATCGGCTGTGGAAGCCTTTTCTCATACTCCTGCGTGGACTAGTTTGGGTTACGTGCTCTACTGAGAATCTCTACAGCATCCCGAGGCAGTGCACATTTAGTTAAACGAGTGGGTTGTGGAGATGTTTTGCCAAACTTTAACTCCAAGCTCTACCACTTATTTGCTCCGTACATTGAACGAGTTTTCTAAACAGTTTGTTCTTTAGGTTTATCTGTACCTATCATATGGGATTGCTATGAAGACTGGATGAACTAATGATTGAATAGCATTTGGAGCAGTGCCTTTTCCAAAGTAAGCACTCAATAAACATTAGCTTTGATTAGCATGATCCCAGGCTAAGCATAGACTATTACATTGTTGACCAGCCTTGTTTGTCTCCCTGACTACATCACTGGGCCAAAGGAGTTCAAACAGTTGACCTGCAATCCATTCTTTCCCTTTGCAGGAAATGGAGGAATGCTTAGGGGGGGTACAAAGAAGACAAGTTACCCAGTTGCATTGCCTTATACATTGGACCTCTGGGTAAACAGACTAATAATGTTGACTAGAAAACTTTCCTTTGAATACCCTTATCCAGATGCCCCTAACTAAAGGATTATTGATAGTAAATAAACCCAGACTCTGTAAAGCACAGATCCCTAGAGAACGTCACATAAGCTACACAACTTTCTGGGAATACTTTTTTAAAAAAATGTTTCATAACTTAAATAACTTAAATGCTCCTCAGCATATGAGGAAACCTTCCACACCTACCTTGGAGCTGTTGTTCTAGAGCTGAAAGCACATGTCCAATATAAATAGGAAGGACATGGGGAAATATATGTAATGTCCCAAACCTATCCGTACCTTCTTGGTGCTTTTTTTTTTCTTCCCTGATAGCTTAAACCTCTGAAATTATTTCTCAGATTTCTCTTTCATACATGTCTGATTTGGCAATCTGTACCTGTATTAGCTCAATTATAAATTACTTTAACACCAGAAGCTTTGTCTTTGATCTCTAAGAGCATTTATTTACCTGGATCAAAAGCCACGCAGTAATGAAAAACTTCTGAGAGAATAAAATAATGCATTTTCCCCTACCGTCCTGAGCTATGGACAGTTCTCCTGCATCCACTCAGGGCACAGTTTTTCCCCCTGGATATCTCAATGAGGAAGAACATCTCTGAAGTTCTGTCCACTTTCTGATGAATAACCACTGCTCTTGTACTAGAAACGATAGCCTCATTAAAAGATTCACAAATCACATATTGCCATTCTATGAAACGCAATCTCTCCATTTCTTGTTTCTTTACATACATAATTTTGTTTGAAAGTGAGTTTGCTGCATTTGTTCACATACTCGTACATTATTTTAGATACTTAACTTCTATCCCTGTCTCCTGTCAACTGAATAACCTCAACACTGATGTTCTTTATGTATCCCAGCAGAAGATTTTGAACCACCTTAGGCATGTATACTACATTCATCAAGAGGTTGACACAACTTAATTGTCCTAAGACTTATTACTCTTTGTAAGGATAGCTACATCGAACTTAGTAGAATAATTATGGGAATATATGTATAATTGTATGTATATATTTATTTGTACATGTAACATTTCTCTATTTGTAAAAGTTCATATAATTATTGAAGAACAGTAGATATGATAGATAGATAGACATGTAGGTAGATAGATAGATAATAGATAGACATGGGTATAATCGAATGACCACAAGAATTGTTATCTTGGTTTTATAAAAAGATTAAAAACTGATCTAATGTTTTCATCTTATTTTAATTGTTATTTAGCATAATTCAAGAATATTATGTCTTTGCATAATTTTCCTTTAATGTTAATGAGAGGGGATACTAATATATAAGAGGGAATATCTGAAAATGGAGAAGGGAATATTCCTATGCTTCATCTTCCCCAGAATTCTCTACAATGGTCATGCATCTGTTTTTAGTAATACTTCAGTTTTAATTGTATAAAATGATAAAAAAAAAAAATCTAACACATCATTTTAAACTACCTGCTGTATTTTAAGACAAAATATTTGTACTTTCTTACCATGTTCTTTTCAGGTTTTTTTTGATAGTTTTTAACACTGTCCATCTGTTTGTGCTACATGAAAGTTCATTGGTATTTGCAATTAATTGCTTTCAAAAGACAAGCATAAACTTAGTGTCAACAGGATCTTGAAAGTAATGTAGTATCCACTAGTCTACCTCTAGTTCCAATTTCCTGTACATTATTCACAACTCATTAGGGGACCCAAACATTATTTCCTTTTGGCTTTCTAATCTCTCTCTCTGCTTTCTATGTAGTTTTTTTTTTTCTGGACCAGTGTTTCCTTCTGTAGAGTGCTCCAGAAGATTCTGAAGAAATGTCTTTTACCAGGTAGTTAGTGTGGTTCCAAATTCACCAAAATAATAGCAATTAATACTCCACCATTATGAAAATTAGCATAATTTTATTGGTATTTGAATAAAAGCTTATTAGACTTTTATTTCTGTTGCTTGAAAAAATGACTATGAACCTCAATTTTTATTTTATAGAAACCATTCTGAAGTATCACACTGAACAGGATAATTTAAAAAGAAACTGACTAGAATAATATACTGGGGGCTCTTAACAGAGCTCTTAATTAATGAGTTTTATTCTTTAATTCATCCAGTCAACAAAAAGTTTATTTAATACAAAGTAGGCAATTCATTATATGGCAAGGGAACGCTGGATGATTTTCATTACTAGGCTGGCTAGAGAGACATTCTAGCTCTTCCATATAAAATAGCATCCTACAACTACTACCCAAAGGATAACATCACACTCACACCTCATTATAGGAACATAACTAGTTGAAAAATTAGTTCCTCATAGATGAAAACTAGTCTGTATCTATTTTTATTTCCATCATATGAATATAAAATCTGCTGAAGGAAAAGGTGAGCTCTAGTAGTGACCAGTCCATATGGCAAATACATATGGATAATTAAACCCAGTGTGTTCTTTTATAACACCCTTCTGTAAGATGAACAAGAACATGTGCAATTAGTAAATGGAGGGTGTCAATATAATGGGAATTTACGTAGGTCTCTATGAAATCTTTCCTAGCACATTAATTTGTCTGCCATCACAGAATCACGGTTGAATACAAATTGCACTAGAAGAGCTAAATGCACCTGACCACAGAGGGATGCAGTGTTGTCCAGAAGCTCATTCATTCCTCATTCTTTTTCTTGACTCGGTTTGATCACGTGCTAGGGTTCTAAAGTGTTGACTGTGCAGTTATCTCTGGTCATTTACATTTTCACCCGTATCGTCATACGTGAACAGGCTCAAGCCTTTCTTACGCCATCTTTTATCCATCCAATATTATTTCTTTTTAAAAGGCAAAACTTTATATTTGCAATACATTTTCTTTACTTATTAGTAATTTAAAAAACTTTTTTAACTGTGCTGGTGTTTTAAATAGAAAAGTTATTTTTTAGGGCTATGGATACAAATTTCAATAGGTTTTGAGTTCTACACAACTCTATTTTTCTCATAAGCCCATTTACATATGTTTCAATATTGTACAATGCAAGCTTTTTCAAAATTACATATACCGTGTTAGATCTGAAACATCTCTGCTATATACTATTGTAAAATATTATTTCAATAAAAGAAAATGAAAGAGTAGAGGTATTTGAAAAGATATTTACACCAAAGTAAGGGAAATAAATTAATAGGAAACTTGATATACTATGCTTCTGGATAAGTGAAAAATGGCTGCTAACATCATACAATTGGGAAGGTGTTAAAAAATAGAAAAATAATAAAATACTACCTTCAATATTGCTAGACACAAGTATATATGGAGAATTTAGAATGGTCTCAAATGTGACATACGCAGAATTATAAAGATGTCAGGTATATAGTAAGCATTCAATAAATATTTGTTCAATAAATAAAAAAACCAGTATATACTTCTTCAGTTGATTTCTTCTTTTGGAAAAATCCACTAGATCATAAGTTCTATGAGAGCAAGGCCAACTTCTGTCTTATTCCCATCCCATCCCCAGTGAGTGGCCCACAGCAGATATACATTGAGTAAATTAAGACATTCCCTACCAGATAAATCCTGGGAAAGATGATTTTAACTCTTAAAATTAGTTCCTGTACTCTCCTGTAAGATTCCTATCCGTTGTCTAGGTTCCTTGAGTAATAAGACATCCACGTCTTCAGCTATATCCTGATTCTTCATTTATAGCAAGTTTGTCCAGTAAACTCAGTTACCTTATCTATAAAACTGGAATCATAACTATCCCAGAGGATTTTATATGAAACATAAGTTCATACACAGAACTGCTCAGCACTAAGCGTAACATATTAAGCGATCAATAAATATGAGATATGACCATTATTTTTCCTAATAACATGTCTATCTTTGCACCTGATACCATTTCCCCCATTTCGTGTTATCCAAAGAAGTGTCCTAGATATCTCTCCTATATCAACTTCTCACTCTCAGACACGTGTGCACTCAATTCCTACAAGTTACATGGAAAATAAGCATATTAGCTAACAATAACTGAATATGTGACTGGTCTTAGAGAATTTTCAATTTAAAAGTTAACACCCAAAGATACAATCCTCTAGATACTCCCATCTTCACTCACAATTAAGAAAAAAGAGTGAAGATATTGGTATGTAACCTCTGAAAGACTGCTAATTTTCTTCAACTCTTTAAATCTAGAGCACATACCACCTTTTATTATACTCAGAAATATCCACTCTCTTCCCACACATTTCATTTAAATGACGTATCTCTCTTTAATTTTAATTACTCTTTATGCATGTACTGATCCACATTTGTCAGTGACAATAAATTATTAATAAACAGTGAGTCAGGATATAGCAGCTCCTTGGTTAGTTGTTTCATCCATGTGTTTGCAATGTGCTAGGTCACGCCATTTGCAGGATGTTTGTATATTCACTGGGGAGCCATGAACAATGGAACTGTTAGAAATATCTGGCTTCATGTTGTACTATAGAAAATGGAAAATTCAGAGGACAGCTGTGTGTAATATAAGCAACAGCTGGAGCAACTATGTCATAGAAAACTGGGGGTCTTGGGCACCTGTGTTATCAACCAACTAAAATAAATATGATGCCCTTTCCCAAGTTGAACATTTAAAGTTTATTTTCATAAGATTTAGGGTAAATTTTACAGTGCAGTCGACACACACAATATATTTCTAGTTATTTTATTAATTTTATATACCCACCCTAGTTATTGCCAAACTAGATAATAAAAGTTAATGTAAAAAAAATGCTTAGGAACATTAACTTCCAGATTGTGCTTTCTAATTACTATTTTCTGCTAAAACAAATCAGGGTTCTTTGGGGAAAAAGTTGATTATAGGTCTGGGGCAGGAAACATTGACTAATGTTTCAGGCCAAGTTGAGCCTGGGATATCTTTTTATTGGATGTAAGAAAACTATCAAATATTAGTGCCAAGTTGAAGGATTCCTATTGTCCTAATATGGGACAATTGAACATCAGAAAGAATAGTGGTTGAAATAATTAAAGCAATCAAATACATAAAAATCTATAAGTTCATACTGATGTTTAAAAACTTGGACATTTCTAGAGCTTGCTACGTATGGTCCCAACTCATTGTTTGGAATATTGATAAATAGAGAAAAAGACTCAAGTATTTATTCTATCTTTCTTTTGTGGACTGTATTTCAAGCCAAACAAATATGGGGAAAAGTTATTGTTTTAATAGAAAAATCGCAGTTAATGAAAGGAGATGAAATGATAGAATTAAAAGGTTATAATTTTAAAACACCAAAGGAAATACTAAATATATATACCAATAATCAATGGCTGCTAAAATCAGGAACAGACAAGTAGATGAGAAACTGTTTAAAGAGCTGGGCTGACTACCTGAATCCACTGATAAATACAGCTAGTGCTTCCCAATGGGAAACAATAAGAAATAAACAGAATTCCGTGTGAAATATTCTTGTTAAAAGTGTGTACCTGAATGTGATCAAGCCTCTGATAGAAGTTTACAGAAAATACAAGGGACAGAAGATTATGTTAAATGACTCTGTGAAGATACAATCATCCAAATTAAGAATCAGAGGCATTCGTGGAAACTAATATTCTACTTTTAATACACAAAAGGCACCAAAAATTAGGGAAGTCTTTTATACATTTAAAATGAACTAAAATACATATTAATCATAGGAATATGCATATCCTGTTTGGATCCTGACTCAAACAAACTATTTTCAAAAAACAAAATAAGTTTTTATACAATTGGGGGAAATGGGATGAATTTTAGATAAATTAAGAAATGATTTTTAATTGTTTATTTCGTTGGCTGTGATAATGGTACTGTGGTTATACTTTATAAACATTTTTATCTATTAGAATTATGTACTTAAGTATTTACAGCCAAAATTCTATGATATCTGGCATTTGCTTTTTAACACTCAAGAATTCAGCTGAGCTGTATTTTTATCTGGAGGCTTGACTAGGAAAGAATTTGTTTTCAAGCGTATTTTGGTCGTTGGCAGTATTCATTTTCTTGTGGCTGTATGACTAAGAGCCCTTGAGTTCAGCCTGTACTACCATGAGCAGAAGATGCCATTAATTCATGCCTAAATTTCTAACCTACAGAAACTGTAATATTTCATGTATGTATGTTATATGTAATACATATTTTATTATAAAACATGATTTATAATTCTATTTATATTTTATATATTGTTTATATACATATAAAAAGATTATATATGTGTCTATGTGTGTATGTCTGTGGGTATGTGTTTTAAGTAACAAGTGTGTGATAATTTGTTACATAGAAATGTAAAACTAATACAGACCCTCAATACTTTTCCTCACTAAGAAGAAACAGGAATCCTTGCAGGAATGACTGGTTTAAGGTCTGGGTCAGTAAATACACTAGATTAGGCTAGAACATGGGGCCGTCTCAGAAAGCAGAGCATCCCTAAAGACTATGGTGGCTTGATTAAAAAGTACATAGGAACCAACTTTAAGGGGCTGACTAGATGTGATCTGACCAGATGTGATCAAATTTGATATCAAGAAAAATAATGACATCAATTTAATGCATTAAAATACATTAAATATGTTACATTCCAGGAATTCAAAAGAATATTTTAAAAATCGTACTTGGTATTTTGGAAGTCATTGTAACAACATTTCATTTTCCTGAAAACTACTAAAGAGAGAAAGAAGGCATCTATTTTATCTTTTCTAAATGAACTCCATTGCAAGCTAACTAAATAGTGGATAAATGAAAGCTCTTTGTGGAAGTCTAGCTTAGACATCAGAAGGAATGGTGAAATTAGAATATAAGTATTTTGTAATCACTGATACAATAATGAATCTAGGCAATCATCATCAATAGCTGTTAATAAACATTAAATGAAAAGCTAATGGTATCTTTACAACAATCAATGTCACGGATGGCCTCCCAGATAATTCCCTACAACTAGTTGACTAAAGAGAAAACTATTTAGGTCTGATTTAGGGCTCTATGCAATAAGCATATAGTAGCTGGGAGTGCAATTCAGTGGTACAGAACTCTGCTTAGGTGGGTTCTGAAGAATAATGGAATCATAAAACATTCCCTTTGGCAAAATTTTGTGTGGCATATTTTTTTACACTTTGCCTGAGATGAGTTGAAGTTAAGATTTACATTAATTATGGACAATTGTTAATGACACGAGTGGATGGTAAGGAACAAAATTAAAGAATGAATGACAAGGTATTCGTGAAAAATATATAGATTTTTCAAAATAAGATCAGCGTATAAAACCACTTCCTTTGTGAAGGAGGTACTTAATGTTGAAATGAAAATGAACTGCCATGTGGATATTGATCTGCCTTTTTCCCCTTATGTTAGCCCTAGATCCATGAGCTCATAGTGGTAAGGACGGATGACTTTATTTTTACCATATGAGCTTTAATAGACATTTGCCTTTTTTTTTTTCCTGGTCAATATCCTAATTTCCTTTCAGTTTTTGGGGGAATTTCCCATCTGATGAGATTTTTGACAAGTAGAATACTCTTCTCATTATAAAACCTAAACATTCCTGCTTGCTTTCCAAGCTTCCCTTTAGTGGACAAGACCTATGTCCACTGCCTACCTATTTGAATCAAGTGCTAGTGATACTAAGACTGAAATATACATGTAAATCTCCCAGGAGGACATGGTGATAACAGCAAGATTTAGTCCGTCAGTCTGCAACGGTAGAGGGTCTGATGGCGGTATTCAGTGGGTTTTTGTGAAAATTAAATGAGCTTTTATGTATAATTGTGTTACACAATGTCCTGACTGGCTGTGTTCTTAACAGCTTATTTAATCACTGATGTGGATGTCACATTAATAATAATTGTGGCTAATTTTCAGGCCATTCAAATTTTGTTCTGTTTCTCTCACTTGTTCCTATTGTGTCATACTCAGCTTCTCTGGTTCTGCCTTTTTCTAATTGGTGATCTGGTTGGAAGGAATGTCTGGACTTGGTTTTGCCCCTGAGTCACCTTTAGTTCCATTCTTTGTCATTTGAGTGAGTCTTTCTTGTTCCTTTATTTAGCCAGGCTCTCAAAATGCATTAATCCAAGCCAGGTGCAGATTATGGTTCCCATTTACCTATAAAAGGGAATCTATCATTGAAAGCAAAGTACTATGAAAACAATCTGGTAGAATTATTTTCTTTTGTAATTTTCATGTACTTATTTCATCTCTTCCTAGGTATTTAAAGCAAAATCTCAAAGACATTTAAACTTTGATTCAGATATCTTTCTATCTGTTATAGTGCAATTTTAATAGTTTAAAAAGATATGTTCTACTTATAGAAGAATGATTATAAACTTTGCTACCAAAGGAAGAAAATTATAACAAATACAAAGATAAATTCTAGAATATCACAAGATAGAAATTATTATTCATAATATAGTCAAAGACCACAAAACACCAGATAGATCCATGTTTAATGAGGATTTAAAAAGTAATGCACTCTTCTTCTCTTCATCTTTTTATTTTTCCCATTCATATTGACATATAATCAACCAACCAATCAATAATTATTCTAAACAACTTGTCCTGGATTTATTGCTATCTAGATTAGGATTGCAGACTAGAAAACAGGGAAAGAATCAGCACGTTAGTGGGAAAAAGGGTTATTACAGGGGTAAAATAGTATAGTAAGAAAAGAGAAGAGGCAGGAATACAGACACTGACGATCCCCTTTGTAACTTCCCATCCTTTATGCTATTTGCCTTCAGCTGGTCACAGACAAAGGGCAGCACACAGAGTCCATTGTTTGGCCTTGTACTTTGACAGGTTACCAGAGTGTTCTTGTTGAACTGAATAGATGAGGCCAAGATTTATTATTGTTTTATAAACTTGGTGATTTCATTAAATGAAACAAAGCAAAACAAAAACAAGTAACAGAAAGCGTTGCCTCCACCCAATTTAATTGAAATATGACTGTATTCTTTGTGGGCATGTTTTCTCCACAGATTCTTAAGGAATCTCTTAGGAGACTGTGGGGAATCTTCCACAAGTAGTGCTAACCCCAAGCAAAGGTGAACTTTTCTGTTTCACCTATGCCCTAACAGAAGCTATGGTGAAGACCTGCTGAATCAGAGGGTATTTAGTGCCCAATAGCTTTACTGTTGAAGGTCTTTAAAGGAAAACAGGGGTCTCTGTTCCCTTTCTTATAAATTGTATGTCCTGCAATGGTCCCAGTGTTTCCCTCCTCACTGAGCAGAGAAGGAGATTACAGGGAGCAAGTGGAGTTGCTGAAGTACAATACTATTAATCATTTTTTGCTCTCCAATAGGAAATTACATTTATAAGACTTTAAGTTGCTGTTTAACAAAGACATCAAAGGTGTGCCTTTTTCTCTTTTGAGGCGTTCCTAGTAGAGTACTGAATTCTTACTAGTCTATGGTGGCTTTTTCTAATACTAGATAATATATTTCTATGAATGAATGAGCTGTGAAAATCTTCTCATGTTAGGTTTCATGAAAAAAAAAAAAAGCCCTGAAAACCATATGTATAAAGAAGTAGACAATTTTAAACCACACTGATCTGTCATAAGCAGGAAAATATTTTGATGACTAACTGTGGGTATCTTGACTAAGCATCTCCTTCTTTATTCACTTTCTAACTAGTTTCTTCAAAGATGTTAAATTAACTTTGTGATCTGCTTACCATGGCAAGTAAGTGGCTAACGTGTTTTTCCAAAACTGTGGGGAGTTGTAATTTTCTGTGGAGGATTTTCCTAAATGTTGAAATGCCCTCCCTGGTTCCCAATGACTAAGTTCCAATTTGGCTTGAATTTTTATAGCAAGATTTTGGAAAACCATTTTTTTCCCAGAGAAACATTTCATATTTAACTAATGTTTCTGCAGAACTAGGTAAAATAAAGATTGCCTGAAACTGAATCCTCCCAGCATTTACACCATATGTCTCTGTGTAGTTCAGGCCAAGGTGACAGATAACTTATTTCTCACTCTCAGCAGTAAATTTTAGATTGGTTGCACAAACCAGACACTTTCAGCTTTTCTAAGTCAGGGAATCAGGCTAGGAATGCATCGGTGAGACGAGGCTTAGTCCTGACTAAAGTCTGGAAAGAGTCAGTGTAACACTGTGAGCTTCTGGGGCCTGGTCCAACATTGACTTAAGACAGGAAATGTGTGCTTAGATGGCGCTCTGTCAGACCTACTTGGGCCTAAGACGTGCAGAAATCATAAAACATACTTGAGGCTTTATAGCTCCAACTGGTAAATTCAACATTAAGCCTGTCTTTCCTGTTTTCTGACCTAATAGGAATTCTCCCCTTAGTTGTGTTTAAATACTACCTAGTGTATTTTGGCTTTTGGTAATTAGAAAAGCAGAAGTCTACAACATGTGCCATGTCTTTGAATTTGAGACTGCAGTGATATCATAACTAAGGGGAGTACCATTAATCACATAGGGAAAGAGACTTTTTTTTTCTATAATAAAATCCAGACTAAAATAGAAATGGTGAGGGGAAAATGCTGAAAGAAAAAAAACAAAACAAAACAAAACCTAACTAGTAAACTTTAAGACTTGAAAATATTTAAACTGAACTATTTAAAATTCATATATATATATATATATATATATATATATATATATATATATATATGTATATATACGTTACGTGAAAAATGTACATATATGTAATGTATACATATATATTACATATATAAGTAACATATAATTGGCATGCTTTATGGCAATTTAGGACTTAATATCTATACTTAAAGAAAATATCAGTAAATGTTAAGTTTAGAGAAATGCATTTTGCTTTAACTTTAACTAATACTATTCTTAAGCATCTATTTATCATTAGAGATACGATCTTTAAAACAGTCATCCCTTCCCACTTTGCTGAGTTTCAGGTTGAAACAGACCACATTAAAGAAATTATGCAGAAGCAGTCATACTGATAAAAGTTGAAAGTAAAACTTGCTTTGACAGTAAATCCCAGACACCTTTCTCCCAAAGAAAATCTAATGTAAATCATGATGATTTGTTCTTTTTGTAATCTAAGAGAATGACTTCATAAGAATGTAATGAAGCAGAAAACTTTACTCATGTATACAAACAGATATTTAACAGAAAAAAAATAATATCGTGGTTGTGTGTTTTATGAATGAGATAAAAAGCCAGAAACAACATGACTTTGAATGAAGTAAGTTGTGATATTCACATAATTATTAAAAGCGTTAGCTATTCATGAGGTCTGTGAGTCTAGTCAGAATAGCAAAAGTCTCATATCTCCTTTAGATGAAACTTAGCTAGTTTTTTTACAAAGTGACCGTAAAACACATCTAAATACATTTAAGATGCATTTGTCCACAATTGCATTCATTTAGGAAGGCATTCTATGAGGGGTTTGTGAATAGTTTTGACTAAAATAAGCAAGACCATGTCCCATAAAATCAAAGACGTGTCTTGAATGGCTAAAAGAAATTTGAAAGTTATCCTGACAAATGCGATAAATGCTTACTGTTTTATCCTCGTTCACCTCCGTAGAGGAGATAAGATATGACATAGGGACGGGGATAGGAAAGTATATGGTAGAAGGTCAAGGGAGGTGCGGTGAAAGAAATCAAAACAGAACTCAGAGATAGAAGGCAATAAACATCATTGTATTTATTCACTTATACCTATCTTGTGTGACAAATCTTTGCTTTAATATATCTTTTAATATATCATTTTTTAATTTTAGATCTGTGAAAACTCAATCAAGAGTTCATATGTCCTTTACCATAAAAGTAGCCCTTCTGTATATAATCTCCCAAATTGAAAACTGGTACTCAAACAAACACATGCTTCAATGTGGTTATATCTCAAAAATACTATGCTAACTGAAAGAAGCCAGGTGCAAAAGATAATATTTTATATGATTTAAAGTATATGAAGTATCCAAAATAAGTAAATCCATAGGTACAGAATGAAGATTGGTGGTTGCCAGAGATAGAAGGTGGGGGATATGGGCATTAACTGCTTATTGGGTGTGGGCTTTCCTTTTGGACTGATGGAAATGTTTCAGCTCTAGATAGAGTTGGTGATTGCACAACATTGTCAATGTACTAAATATCACTGGATTGTTCACTTTAAAATGGTTAAATTTATATTATGTGAATTTTACCTCAATTAAAATTTTCTTTTTTACATATTTTTTAAAAAGTAGCACTTCTAGTCATTAAGACGTAAATTGGCTATTCAAAAGAAAAAAATATTGCCACTCATTGAAAAGAAATAACTACAATAAAATTTGTAATATTTATAAAGCATTTAATACATGTTCCTGTGAGCATATTGATATTCTCACCTCCAGTAAGTAATGGGACAGTATCTTGGCAAGCATGTTTTAAAAAGTCTCTGTCTTCTCACATTTTGATTAATAAGTATGAGATCAAATAATTGACTGTTCCTTACTTTTCATATTTTATGTGGAGAACAACTTATAATTATGGCCAAATTATGAATAAACATGATTAATGGACTTTCATATATTAAAATATATTAATAAATATCTTCTCTATAAAGTTTTAGATGATTTTGTTTTACATGGTTAATTATAGAAATTGGTTCCAAATTTGAATTCTGCACATGTAGATAAATTACAGTTTTTAATTGTTGGATATATATATATATATATGCTATATATCCTGTATTAGGATATATATGTATCCCTTATTAGGATATTTGAAAAGAGTGTTGAGAATTTACTGCTGATAATTATTATGAAATTTATGTTTTCTCACAGATTATTCACTGAAGAATGTGATGATTATTCATAAAATGACATGAAGAAGTCATGTTTTGTGGGTAGCCACAAAAATAGGCAATCAGATAGCCACTTATTGCACCACACAATTCTTGATGAATTGTCTCCTAAAGACCATAGAAGTCAACGACAGTGACTCAAAAATTAAACCAAACACTAATATTAAACCCTATGACACCTAATATCTTTCCAACTTCCATAAGTGTAACTGTTTGTCCCAGTAAGTTATTCCTCTGGATCTAGGCAGGTCAGCTGACTCTAATTTTGGCAGCTATAAAATCCCCACTTTCTTCACTTTCTAATTGTACTAAGTTCTAAATCACAGGGGAGGGAAACAAATATCCTAAAATCTAGAAGAGTAGCATTTAATGGTTTTGATATTGTCAAATTGCATTGAGAAGTTCACCTCAGAAATCTGGAGACTGTATAAAGAAGATAATGTTATACATATTTATTTGCTTTCTAGTCCTTACAGGACACAGATGTAGGGACTGCAACTTTAATAGTAGAACGTTCTAATTTGTGCAAAAAATAGGTGGCAATTTGGTGAAATAAGGCCTCTTTGTGTGGGGGGCTGCAGCCAACTTCAGATGTAGTTGACAGGATTAATTTTTGAAATATAGATATCATAAAATGATTTCATTTAAGGAATTTTTATCAAATGACAAGTACATTATAGGCTTTCTGTTTGGCTCTGGGATTAAAGAAAGTGAGATTCAGTTTTAGACTTGAAGACAATTACCATTTACTTGCAGAATCAAAAATAATAATAATGACTATACTACAATATCTATTCTTTGTATTAATGATTTATTAATGATTTATTAAGGTCTTGTTATATTTCAGGCCCTGGGCTAAGCACCAGGGATAGACATATTAAGAACAATAGTTCTGTATTCCATGAATGTATCATCCACTAGGATATGTTACCAGGATATCCACTAGCATGTATTAAATTTACAAGGAGTAAAAGACAGAAAGCCAAGCACTTATGAGGCCAGGTATTCAGCACCATGATGGAGATAAGAACAGGATGCTGTGAGAGCTCGAAAAAGGTCATCTGACATATTCCAGCTGAGAGTAGAAGGAAAAGTGACAAAAACATTGGGAAAGTTCCCAAGGAGGAAGAGATGCCTGGTTTGGAATCAGGCAAATATTATGTTAAGTAACACATAATGACACACACACACGTGTGTGTATGTGAGTGTGTATGTGCGCGCGTGTGTGTGCACAATCCTAAAAATGACCTATTACAGCTTTTAATTCTGGCTTGTGGGAGGATTCAGGAAATCTTTATGGAGAAAATGTTATTAAGCCTAGATCTTGAAGTATGGTTGGGGTTGACTAGGTTGAGATGAGATGAAAGAACATTCCAACAAAAGTTGAAAACATGAGCAAAATACACAGGTATGAAAGTTGGTGTTTTGTCTGAGCTATAGTGAGCATTCTGGTATATGTGTATAGTGCTTTGTTGTAAAAGTGCTATATCTTCATCTTACAGAATAAAAGCAAAGATGATATCTAAAACTTAAAAATTATCTTCCAGAGTAGAAAGATAATAGTTTATATCTAAAATATAAAAACCAAAAAATCAAGCTGCAGACTTCTGGGATTAATTTTGAATGACCCCACTTACACTCCCAAAAGGAATCATATAATCACCAAAGAGGTAAAAATAGCACCACACATAACTCAAACATGAAGATATTTGGTGTTTGCAGTTCAAGGTGTTTTCTCATTTTCCTAAAAGTTTGTTTGGGTGCTATGGAATATATTGGAACGTAGTGGTACAGTTTTCTTCTGTTTCATGTTGTTATTTTGGCAGCAGGGGTGAGGAATAGTTTTTTTTTCTATCTTGAGAGAAGCTGCAAATGTCAGTTCTGTCCTTTTATACAATTTCTTTAAAAGATAATGTTGGGGGCAGAGAGAGATTGTCTGCTCTTTCTTGTTTGTCTTTGCTGGAGGACTAAATTTTCCCTCTTCCTTTCTCTGTATGGCCACATCACCAAGAGATATCATCACTTCTCCTTATACATGAATCTTCCCCATTGACAATACTTCTCCAATACTGCAAGCTGTGATCCCATTCATCTTAAGCCCCTACCCCGAGCTATCAAGTCCCAAACTGTGCTCAATACATTGGTATTTAATGATGGACATTTTTTATTCTGAGAAAAATGTTATGTGTCTTCACATAATTCCTCCATATCTTTTGGCTCTTGTTCATGAAGTTTCTTAAGTCTTACCTTCCCCTATTTCTATCCTCAGGCTTGCAGCAATAAGCAGTGGGAGTCCTTTTGGAATTTGTTTTATTTCAACACTTAGAGGTAATTTGAAGTTTGTGGAATTCTGTGTCTGCTAATAATGTAGAAAGTATGAGCTACGTGTATTGATACAGAGTACATGTAAGGTGATTCATATTAGAAAAAAAGAAAAAAAAGAGGAAGGATTTGACGTCTGCATCCAATACGATGGCACTATGGTTAGGTAGAGCGCAGATTACTATGTCACCTCTGCAACTGTGAATCTCCACAAACCACACATCCTGCCCGCAATAAAAAGCAATATTTGAATATCATTGTGTTAATATTATGGCAAAAACATTTTTAAATCCTTCTAAATAAAGAAGAACATTAAATCTGCTCCTTCCTCCAGCATGACACTCATTCAGACTATGTTTTAAGTGGAAAAATGGAAACATATATAATTTGACAACTGCTTAATGATAATTCAACAAGATCCAAATAATTTTTATTTCATGGCTCTAAGAGAGACAAATGTTAGAAATTTATTTTAGTTATTTTTTTACATTGCCTAAAATATTTAATATTGACCTTAATCTTCATTTATCTGCCATAAAATAATTTGGCAATTATTTAGGGATTTCCAAAATTGCTAGTTATCTGTGCTATTGGAGAAATATTTGCTAAGAATATGTTTATAAAGAAAAGTTTTTCATCATTACTACTATAAAGAAGACAGTTATGATGTATTTGATGTATTTTATTTAGGTTTAATAAATAAAGTTAATTAAGAAACAATTTAATATCACATCAAATGTTATACTGAATACGGCTTTCAAAATGTAAAACTCAAAAAAATGTAGGCACCATACTAGTGAATTAATTATTAATTAATCATTAATTAAACAGAGGCAAGGTAGATATATATCAAGGCTCCTTTGTCTGAAGGCAATGATTTTTCTCTATAATATGCTGGCATGTTTTAGGATATGTGTATTTTATTTGTGGAAGACCATTATAGTAGATCATTGCTATCAAAATTATTATCACATGTGGATGTGTGCTATGGATACCAGCTTTTCAAATGTGAATAAGGGATTAGAGAAAGGATGGGAGGATCCCACACCTATTCATTTCTAAGGACCATATATGAATCCAGCAGGGAAGCTAAAGTGACAGAGTGAAAGCAAATTGCCTTTAAAGCTCTACTCTTCCCCCTTATTGGTTGTATGACCTTGGCAGGTAACTTAACCCCAGTAAACCTCAGTATTTTCATTTGAAATTAAATTATTATGAAGAGTAAATGAGAATAATATGGAGAGATATACACAGAAGGTACTTAATACTTGTTATTTTCTGATCCTCTCATTATGCCCCACACCATACCTTAACCTGGTGTATTGCAAAATAGTTGTAGATCCAAAATATAATTCTCTTAAATTGTATTTATGTTTGTTTATTGTGTATCTATCATGTGCATAGTACTCTACTAAATGTCTGATAAGTTGTATAACTTTAGATAGTTGATCCTTTCATGAAATGATCATGAAATCTAATGGAGAGTCAAGATATACAGGCAGTCCATCATACAAATGAGCTTAAAATGGTAAAAGAAAATGACATGAAAGACTTTAAATTCAATATATTAAAACTCATGCTTACAAAACTATGTGAGGCAACTTATAATAGCATCCTTTGTTTATCAAGGACAAGCAAAGGGTATTATGGTTACTTTTTAAATGAGTGATAAAAATTATATGTATTCTACATTGCCTGTCTTCTTTTTGGAAAGCTCCAAATAGAGATCTTTGTCTTTTTTGTTCACTGACCTAGTCTACACACATAAACCAGAGCCAAGCATATGCTCAATAAATATTATTTGAAATGAATTCAGAAGACAATGATCCCTATGGAATAATCAAGAAGAACTTTGTGAATGGGCTGAAATTTAAGAATGATCTTGAAGAATGGCAGAGTTTGGATAAGTAGTAGGACAGGAGGATGCTTTGAGTCAAAGAACAGGTATTACTGAACACAATTTATTATTGTGATGCTGAGGTCTGATATATTATACAAACCAGCAGGGAAAATAGGCATTAAATGACAAATGCTGCCTAGAGGCCAATTAAAAAAGGAGAATGGCCAACTGGATTTAGCAATAAGATTCTGTTACTTTAGGATTACTTTCAGTAGAGTGCTTATTTTTTGAGGCATTTCAAAGTAAGTTGTAAATGCCACTGAATGTCACTGCTAAATCTTTCAACACGTGTACCTTTAACTATTGTTCAATATTTTTAAAGCTCCAAAAATTATGTAAATATGAAATGCATAAGTATTAATTGAAAGCAATGAGTTTGAAAAATGCATACACCTATGTGAGCTAACTAAACATCAATCAAGCTATAAAATATTTCCATCACCTTGCAAAAGTTCTTTTATGCCATTTCCCAATAAATCGTTGGCCTCACGCCTCTGTTCTGATTTTTTTTTTCATCATAGGTTAGTTTTGCCTACTCTAAGACTTCAGATAAATGAAATCATACAGTCCGTATCATTTGTATTTTGAGTTTTACCCACGTTGTTGCAAGCACTGTAGTTTTTTACCAGTTTCATTCCTAACTAATAATTTTTTTTTTATGAGCATACCAAAACTTTCTTATTTATTTTCCTCTTGAGGAATAGCTGGGTTTCATAACGTTTTTGACAAGTATTAATAAAATTGGTATAAAAAATTTTAAACAAGGCTTTCTATGGTCATATACTTTCTTTTTCTTTGGAAAATACCTAAAATTGGAATTTCTAGATGTAGGGAAGGTGTATGTTTAAAAACTAACAGACCTTTTTTTCCCCCAAATGCTAATACTATGTAAGAATTTTCACCATAATTACATTAGACTTCTGGGTTTCTTTATAGTTACTTTAATTTTTTTCATTCTGGTGGATGTATATCTTATTGTGATTTTATTTTGCATTTTCCTAATGATCTGCAAACCATCCGTTCAAGTATTTTCTCTATTTTTATTGGGTTATTTATGTTTTTATTATTGAATCTCAAAAGCTTTTTATATATGCAAGAAACCAGTAATTTTTAAAATTATATACTTTGTGAACATTTTCTCCCAGCTTATATCTTACCTATTCATTTTCTTTTTTAACCATTTTATTGAGCTACAATTGAAGTACAAAAAGCTGACATTTAGTGTATACTACTTGATGAGTTTGGAGATAAGTCTACATCAATGAAATCATCACCACTATCTATGCCATAAACATGTCTATCACCTTCAATATTTTTCTTACACTCTCTTTACTATTTTTTTGTATGATAGGAACAAAACTTAAGATCTACCCTCTTAGCAAATTTTTAAGGATTCAAAACAGTATTATTAATACAGGCATAGTGCTCTGCATTAGCTCTCTTGGACAGATTCATCTTGCATAACTGAAACTTTGCACCCTTTGATTAACAGCTCCCAGTTTTTGTGGCAACCAGTATTCAATTCTCTGATTCTATGAGTTTGATTGTTTTATATTCTTCATGTAGTGGTAATATAGAATTTGTCCTTCAGTGTCTGACTTACTTCACTTAACATAATGTCCTCCATGTACATCCATGTTGCTACAAATGACAGAATGTTCTTCTTTTTAAAGGCTAAGTAATATTCCATTGTAGATATATACCTCATTTTTTTTATTCATTTATCTGTTGGAGGACATTAGGTCACTTTTATGTCTTGACTGTTGCAAACAAAGCTGCAATAAACATGGAATCTAGATCTCTCTTTGAAATTGTGATTTTAATTCTTTTAAAGAATTAAAAGGAGATATATGCCCAAAGGAGCATATATGCCCAAAAAGTCAGATTACTGGATCTTATGGTGGTTCTCTTTTTAATTTTTCAAGGAACCTCCATAATGTTTTCCATAATGGCTATACCAATTTACATTTCTGCTGGCAGTGAACAAGGGTTCCCTCCTCTCCACATTCTTGCCAATGCTTGTTACCTTTTGTTTTGTTTGTTTTTGATAAAAGCCATCCTAAGTGGTGTGAGGTGACATCTCATTGTGGTTTTCAATTGTATTTCCCTGATGATTAGTGATGTTGAGCTCCTTCTCATAAACCTGTTAGCCACTTTGTCTTCTTTGGGTAAATCTCTATTCAGTTCCTTTGCATATTTTTAAATCCAGTTATTTGTCTTAGGGGGTTTAATTTTTGGCTATTGGGTTGTAGGAGTTCCCTATATATTTTTATATTAACCTTTTATCAGACATATGGTTAGAAAATATATTCTCTCATTCTGTAGGTTGCCTTGTCATTTTGTTGATTGTTTCCTTTGCTGTGCAGAAGCTTGTGTGATGTAGTTCTACTTATCTATTTTTGTTTTTTTTATGTCCAGTGCTTTGGTGTCATATACAAAAAATCTTTGCAAAGATTAATGGGAGGGAGTGTTTCCCCTATGCTTTATTTTTGGAGTTTATGGTTTCAGGTCTTATGTTTAAGTCTTCAATATATTTTGAGTTAATTTTTATATAAGATAAGGGTCTAATTTCATTCTTTTGATTTTGGATATCCAGTTTTTCCAATCCATTTGTCGAAGAGTCTGTCCTTTTTCCAGTGTGTGTTCTTAGCACCTTTGTCAAATATCAGTTGTTCACATATTGTGAGTTTATTTCTGGGATCTCTATTCTGTTCCATTAGACTATACATCTGTTTTAATGCCAGTACCCTACTGTTTTGATTACTATGGTTTATAATATATTTTGTAGTCAGGAAGTGTAGTGCCTTCAACATTATTCTTCTTGCTTAAGATTGCTTTGGCTATTTAGGGTCTTTCGTGGTTCCATAAGAGTTTTAGGATTTTTTTTTTTTTCTGATTATCTGTAAGAAATGCCATTAGGATTTTTGATAGGGATTGCATTGAATCTTTAGATCACTTTGAATAGTATATACATTAAGGCAAGAATTCCCACTTGCACCACTTGTATTTAACGTAGTAACAGAAGTCCTAGCCAGAGCAATTAAGCAAAATAAAGAAATAAAAGACATCCAAATTGTAAAGGAAGAAGTAAAAAAATATCTGTTTGTAGATGTAATCTGCATACATGTAGAAAATATTCAAGATGCCACAAAAAAAGTTAGAACTGATAAATAAATTCAGTAAATTTGCAGGATAAAAAAATCAACATACAAAAATAAGTTGTATTTCTACACACCAACAATTAACTACTCAGAAAGGAAGTCATGAAAATAATCCCATTCATAATAACATCAAAAATAATTAAATGTTTAGGAATAAATTTAACCAAGAAGGTGAAATACTTATACACTGAAAATAATAAAACACTGATGAAAACCATTAAAGCAGACACAAATAAGTGGAAAGAAATCCCATGCTCACGGACTGGAAGAATTACTATTGTTGACATGCCTATTTATTTGCTTTTGATGAACAAAAGTTTTAATTTTGATGTAGTCTAACATCAGTTCTGCTTTTATAATTATTACTTTCTGTGGCCTATATAAATTATTCTCGTATTTTCTTACAAAATTCTTAGAGGTTTTTGCTTTTGCATTTAGGCCTCTGATCCATTTTATATTAACTTTTGTAAGGTAGAGATCAAATTACATTTTTTTTTCATATGAATGTTCACTAGCTGTTATACCATTAGTTGAAAAGATATTTTTTTATTGGATTACTGTTGTGTTTTTGTTGTAAATTGAATAATTACATGATATATCAGTCACATAAATGACTGGACTCTGTATTCTGAAGTCTAGATTCTATTTTAATGATCTATTTTCTGTCCATATGCTAATTCCACACTATATTAATCATTTCTGTTTTATAGTAATTCTTGAAGCCAGAAAATTAAAGTCATTAACATAAGAAATATCCAAATGTATACAGAAATTTTATAAGAATTTATTTGAGCCAAAATTAATGATAATAACTAGGAAGCAAGAACTAAAATGCTCCGGAGAATAACAGTTTCATGGTTTCTTTTATGCATTTGAACTTAAGGAGGAAAGTAAGGAAGATTTAATGAAGGTGGGAGAAAGCAAGGTGGGGATTGGATTACAGGATAGTTAACAAGATTATGTGCTCTGGTTATGCTTACTTCAAGGTATGTTGACCTAGATGCACAGAAACAATGGACAAGACTTAAAGCAAAGATGAACATTTTACTAAAGAAGTTGCATGTCTGGGGCATGACTAGTCACCTAATCAGGACTTTATGATCAGATCACTCTGTGCGGTTGCTTTCCATGAACATGGTAATTTCTATTTATTTAGTGTGTTTTTTTTCTCTCAGCGATGTTTCGCAGTTTTCAGTTGTATAGATCCTGTACCTAATTTGTTAATATTCTTTGTAACTACTCTATGGCTTTTGATGCTTTTATAAATAAAATTCATTTAAAAAATTTTTAAATTATGTATGCTAACAAAAATGTAGTTGATTTTTGTATATTGAATGTACTATTCTGATAAATTCACTTACTAGTTTTAATAGTTGTTTTATAAATTTCTTAGAATTTCCCAT
Source organism: Rhinolophus hipposideros (assembly GCF_964194185.1). Taxonomy (NCBI): domain Eukaryota; kingdom Metazoa; phylum Chordata; class Mammalia; order Chiroptera; family Rhinolophidae; genus Rhinolophus; species Rhinolophus hipposideros. The sequence goes on from NC_138052.1 coordinate 61,434,175, forward strand.
GTAAATAATTATACCATCTGATAATAGAGACCATAATACTTATTTTGTAAAGATGAAAAGGGGTTGAGAGATATGGAGCACAAAATTCAATGGAATGAATTTCTCAGTGAGATTGATGATCTAACATGATTGGAATGGGAGAGCAGACCAGATAGGATTTGTGAAATGGCAGTGAGATCTTTGTATAAGATTTTTCAATGCAAAAAATGTAAAATCCTGTAGAAAATTTTTACAGGCGTTTACATGAGCCAAACTTGCAACATATGCCAAGGAGCAAGATCTCAAATGCTCTGAAGAATAACAAGGTTTCAGCTTCTTTTATGCATTCAAAATTAACCAGGGAAAGGAAGATTACATGGAATTGGGAAAAAGCAAGACAGGGATTACATTTCAGGACAGTTAGCAAGATTATGTGCTCTTCTGAACGTGGTTACAGCTTATTTCAAAGGTGTGATAACCTAGATGCACAGAAACGATGGACAGGTCTTGCTTAAGGCAAAAATAAACCTTTTACTAAAAAATTACATGCCTGGGGCATGACTACCCACCATGACCTACCCAGTTAGGAATTTATGATCAGATCACCCTGTGAAGTTACTTTCCACAATACCCCTTTATTCATCCACAGATTTTGGTTGATTTCAATATTTCATAGTAAAATGGTGCCAAGGAATGACAAAATCCAGTGTATGATTATAGGAACAAGTCAATGAAGTAGAGAGGAGTACTGAAGTTAGAAATGTCCCCAAACTAAAATATCGAGGTGTGGAGACTGGATATTTGTTCACCTACAACAATGAAGAAACTTGAAGAGCAAATAAAGAAGGTGAGCTCAATGCCAAATTGTTAGCAAAAGTTGGGAGTTCTCAGGTGGTCTTAAAATGCACATACAAGGAAAGGAAATGTGTAGTATTTCTAAATTTCCTGAGTCTTAAAAATAAGAGGTTTTGTGCAAAAATAGAGGAATATTGGTCTAGACACAGAATTGGCACAAAATTGTACAGTGGAATTTCTGAGTAAGAAGTTCTATGTAGAATCTTTTTCCAAAGTCATTGTCTTTAATAATTGCAGTGTTTGTAATAAAGAAGTAGACATATACCATTTCCCCCCATTCTGATTAATAGTGGCCATATATTTAGGTTGACCAAATGTGTGAATGGACATAACTCAGTCTTATTTCATAAAACACATCTCCAACAAAATAAAAGTTTATCATATTCCTATATCTGGATGCTTGAATTTATTTTTCCCTTTTTATTTACATGACTTGATATCATATAGACACAATTCAACTTGAGAGAGTATCTAGAACATGGCATGGATATTACAATAATGAGTTTTCAGTTGGAGTATAAATCTTATATTGTGCTTCTCTAAGAACCTTGTAGTTTTCATAATATAAATCATTAACAAGAATTAAACTGGCTGCAATTGGCATTTTATATCTATTGATCAATTGGTAGAATGAATTTTATAGTTAAAGCTACAAAAAAGTAAGAACGTGAAAACAAATTTCTGACTGCTTGAATGAAATGCTTAAAAGTCTCACATCTACATTAGCAAGACAATTACAAGTTTTTATGCCTAAGGGCATTTCTACTTTCTCCAGCTGCCTGAGTTGAGTCATTACCTCTGAGAGAATTCATTTGGTGGCAAGGGAGAGAGATTGGCTATGTTCACTATGTGCTTTGTGTAAAAGCCAAAGTATATTTTCCTTCTCAATGTGGCAGTCATGAAATCAATTTCTGCTGTCTTTATACAATAAAATATATTTTCACTATGTCTAGTGTTAGTAGACCAAATCACCCTGTAAGCTTCTGTTTGCTTTCCTGAGAAATCAATAAAAGGTAGTGATGGAAACCCCATCTGTAGAAATCTTTCAACAAAAAGTTTAAAAATAGCATTAAAAAGAAGTGCAGAGTGACAATTTCACCTCTGAATATTTTAAAGTAACAAGGATTTGGGAGCAAGAGATGAAACTACAGGACAGCTAAACTTATAGAGAACCATTATTAGATCACGGCCAAATATTGGGTGTTAATATCTGAAAAAATATTTCATAATACTGTGGATGCCTGGAATCAAACATGAGAAAATATTTAATCATTCAGATTTAAGATTCTCTTAGGATTGAAAATACACTCTCCTCTAGAAAATACAAATCCAAACCCTATAACTAATTTAGAAAAAAGGACAAAACATATTTTTAATGAAATATTTAGTGTTCATATCTGAAGTTATCAATAACTGGTGTAATAAAATATTTTTCAACTAATATCCTGGTTTTAATAATACAAACAAAAGTATATTATCAAACACTTCCTTGAAGTATGTTTGTACAATGCATATGTAAACAGATACATCAACCACAGAATAGGTCTGAGGAATGTATTTACTACATAATAATCACAAATACCCACATTTCTCCCTCTCACAATTATGTCGTCTGCTAAAATAATTCTCCAGATAATCCACCAAAAGAAAACGTTTTATTTGGGAATAAAAAAAGAAAACAGAACCATCAAGAGAAGGCACACGTGCCTGCACACAAGGAGGGTAGTCCTCCATGGCCCGGAAAAAGAGAGGGGGGCTGAGTCCAATATGTCTCGCTCCTATATTGAACTCCGCCCCCCCGGAAGTTATCACAGAATTCAACAGGAAGTTAAGACTAGAGAGTCAGCAAGGGCCCAACTCCACCCACAGTCCTCCCATCTCCATGGTTAAGTGTCCCAAGGTGTCAGTTTACTTTCAACATTCCCCTCCTCTTGATCAAGATCTTTTCTCTGAAAAACATCACTGATCAACAGTCAGGTCTTCTAATCTCAGAGTTTCCAGTGTCCAGCCTTTTGTCCCTCAATGTCTGTTCAGCCTCCAGTCCCTCAATGTCAGATGAGCCTCTTTTGTATGTCATCTCTTACATCATGGGGAAGGGTGCGTGTATCGGGAAACAGCTGGTGTCCAGTGTCGCCTGGCAACAGAAATAGAGCTTAAGCATATCAAAGTTAAAATAGAATTAGAACATAGTGACTTAGTTTATGTGGCAGGCATAGACTGGGAACTTTAGAGGTCACCTGCATTAAATCTTGACAGTTTTAGTTTCAGGTCACCAGACTATATGTTTTTCCAGTCAGGGTTTGGTGTTTTGTTTGTTTGTTTGTTTGTTTTTAGGAGTGACACATGTATCCAAGAGTCTTCTCCCTGCAGTTTAGCAGCACGGGGGTTGGTTAACAGTATTTGGTAAGGGCCCTTCCAGTGTGGCTGGAGGGAATCTTTTTGAGGTGTCTTTTCCAGTAAACAAAACCTCCAGGTTGTAAAGCATGAATTTTTAGTCTTTCACCTCCAAGAAGTGCATGGTGAAATGATTGTTTGACTAAGGCATGATTTTTGTCAAAAGAATCAATTGAGCCTTTACAATATTCAAGTATGACTCCTTTCACCAGTTGTGGGACAAGAAGGGCAGGGGCCAGATGTAAAGGACGTCTTGTGATTATCTCAAAAGGTGAGAGTTTATGAATCCCAAAAAGAGTAGATCTGAGATTAAAAGGACTAATGGCAATGCTTTTGGCCAAGGTATTTGAAGAGTTTCTCTAAATTTTGTCAATTGAGTCTTAATAACACCATTAGTGCATTCAACCAATTCTGAAGACTGGAAATGGTGAGCACAGTGAAAATGTTGTAGGACTGGCCAAACAGCACAGATTTGCTTCATCACCTGACCAGTGAAATGGGTTCCTCTATCACTGTGGAATTCAAGAGTTACCCAAGTAGGAATAATCTTCTCTAACAGCACTTTGGCCACTACAGACACATTAGCTTGTCTGCAAGGGAAAACTTCAGTCCAATGAGAAAACATACATATCATGACTAAAATATACTTGTATCCATGAGATGGGGGAAGCTGTGTGAAGTCTAGTTGCCAGACTTCGAATGGTCCATTTGGCAACTTAAAATGTCCAGGAGCAGTGTGTACAGGTTTTCCTGAGTTATACTTAGGAGCACCTGAGGTAGGTACGTTTTGCAGTCTTATTAATACTTCCCCACCAATATTGGTGCATAAAAGCTACCGTTTTGTCAGTTGACCAATGGTTTGGTGCATGTACAGTGATTAAAAGTGGGAATTTTAGACTTTCTGGTAGGACTGGGTTGTTCTTTGGTCCAAACCAAAGTCTTTTCTCCTTATTAAACCAACAATTGTTGGGTTTCCAGTTATGTTTTTCTTTTCCAGAAGCTAATTGTTGGGCTTCTCTGGTCAGTTTTTCTAAGTCATCAGCTGGAGAAGCTTCTCTCTGGACCATGACAGAAAGCCAACTACTGCCGATGCCTTTAAGGGCAGCATTTTTAGCAGAAATGTCAGCCAAGTGATTCCCTTTGGCTTCCAAGGAGTAAAGCTTAGAATGCCCCAGAATCTTAATAATAGCCAAAGCATCAGGTAAAAGTATAGTGTCCAATAATTTCTGTACATATGGACCATTTCTAATTTTATCTGCATTGGAGGTAAGGAAACCATGTTGTTTCCATAGCATTCCAAAGTCATGAGCCCCATATACCCCAAAGGCATATCTGCTGTCGATATAGATGTTGACAGCTTTGTCTTTTGCTAAAATGGAAGCTAAAGTGAGGGGATATAATTCAGCCTTCTGTGCTGAAGTGGGCAGAGGCAAAGATGCTGCCTCAGTGACTTCAGAAGGAGTCACAACAACATAACCAGCACAGTACTTACCATTATTGTCTCTTAAAAATCACCAGTAAACCACGAGAAGTCAGCTTTACCAAGAGGAGTTTTCTGTAGATCATCAAGGGGAGTCAGGAGGTGATCTGTTAATGTCAGGCAGTCATGAGGAGCTTCCTCAGTCTCAGAAGGAAGAAAATCCAGCATGATACTTCTCTAAAAAGTCCCTGCCTAATACATGGGTAGGGGCAGAACTAAGGAGGAAACAATGTTTTAATAAGAATATAAACAAGAGTGTATTATTATCAAACACTTCCTTGAAGTATGTTTGTACAATGCATATGTAAACAGATATATCAACAACAGAATAGGTCTGAGGAATGTATTTGCTAACTGATAATCACAAATACCCATGTTTCTCCCTCTCACAATTATGTCATCTGCTAAAATAATTATCCAGGTAATCCACCACAAGAAAACATTTTATTTGGGAATAAAAAAAGAAAAGAAAATGGAACTGTCAAGAGAAGGCACACGTGTCTGCACACAAGGAGGGCAGTCCTCCATGGCCTGGAATGAGAGGGGGCAGGGGGCTGAGCCCAACATGACTCCCTCCTATGAGGGAGTTACCACAGAGTTCAACAGGAAGTCAAGACTGAAGAGTCAGCAAGGGCCCCAATTCCACCCACAGTCTTCCCATCTCCATGGTTAAGTGTCTCAAGGTGTCAGTTTACTTTCAACAATTATTAGCTATTATTACACTAAAATCATCTCTTTACTAACAAGATTGTATTTGAGATCTCCATCTCTGGAGTTGTTTTTGAGTTAAGATGTAGTTTTAAAGTGGTAAGTATCAAAATACAGAATTTCAGGAAAGAAAGGCTGAAATGCTCTCTTTTATTCCCTATTAGTTTCACATTTATTTCCAATTCATTTCTGACATATATGAATTAATATATCAGATTTTCTCATATGTCCTTGAAAAGAATCAGTCTATGTATAAAATTTTGTGCATTATTTAATCAATTTGACTTAATATAACAAATATTGAAAGCGGCATACAATACTTTCAAACTGAGCATTTTTTTCAAATGCATTTAAAACATTTACCAAAATCACTATTATATTTTTCAATAAAGCAAGTCTCAACAAATTTTAAAGGCCTAATATCATATAGAGTATATCCTCTAACCAGTTAGATTTATCTAGAACTCAATATTATAAACTAACAAATCCTCAAATATTTGGAAATTAAACAATATCATTTTAAATAACTTATAGGCCCAATTACAATGAAATTAGAAAATATTTGCAACTGACTGCTTATGAAAATGTAATATAACTTACAGAATGCAGCTAACTATGCTTACAGAAAAAAAGTTTACCCTCAAACATATATACTAGAAAATAATAAAAACTGAGAAATAATTACCTAAGTGTTGACTCCCTAACAAGTTTGAAAATAAACACCAGTTACACCCAAGAAAAAAAAGGAAAGAAGAAATAATAAACAAGAGGTAATAAAATAAAGAAAAAGAAAAAAAAAGTATGACAGGAAAAACAACAAAGGCAAAAAGTGGTTGCTTGGAATAAATAATAATTCTCATGCTAATGATAAAAAAATAAATGGGTAGCATCAGTAATATAAAGAACATATCATCTTAGATGCCACTGACATTGAAACAAATAAGGACGTATAAAAATTTATGCCATGGAATTTGAACATTTAGATTAGTACTATTCTTTAGAAATTTCAGCAATGAATAAATGTTTTATAATCCATACTATTCAGTATAGTAGACACAGGCTACCTGTGGCTAGTGAGCACTTGAAATGTGACTCACATAACTAAAGAACAATTTTTTTAAATGTATTCATTTTAGTTAATTTAAATTTAAATAGCAAGTCATTTCCATATTGCACTGTGGAGTTTTAGATGAAATGTATAAATTTCTAGAAAAAAAAATTAACAAAATGAACATAAGAAGAAGTAGAAAACTTGAAGGGGCATATAATTGTTAAACTAACTGAGTCTGTAATTTAAAAAAATCTTTCCCAAAAGAAATTTCCAAACCTCATTGGTGAATCCTTTCTTAAAACTAAGGAAAAATTAATCAATCTTCCACAAACTCTTCTAAAATATACATACTTTTTAAATGTTTCTCAGTCCTTTTTATGAGACTACCATAATCTTGATTTCAAAACTTACAAACTTACTCCAAGAATAAAAAATTAAAGCCAATTTCTCTTATAAACAAACATGAAAAACCTAAACAAAATAAAGGTAAACAAAATACCGTGATGTATTAGAAGAATAATACATTGTAGCCAGGTGGCTTTTATTACAGAAATAAAAGATTAATTTAACTTTTGATAATTAATCATTGCAATTCACCAATTTAAAATAGAAATCATATAATCATCTCACCAGTTACAGAAAATTATTTACATCTATTTAAATACCTAGCAAAAACCTAATAAAAGATGTGTAAAATTTCTACACAGAAAATCATAAACATTATTGAGACAAATTAAAGAAGACTTAAATAAATAGAGAACTATCTCACATTCATTGATCAGAATACTCAATAATGTAAAGAAGTAATGTCTCCTTCACTTTCTTTATAGCTTTATTTCAATCCCATTTGAAATCCCGAGGATTGGAAGGAGTCTAGGCAAGGGTTCTACAGACTACAGTTTGTGGGCCAAATTTGGGTTTACTCCCTGTTTTGTAAATGATTTTTTATTGGAACCCAGCCACTCCCGTCCTTTTACATATTGTCTATGGCTGCTTTTGAATTACAACAGCAGCACTGAGCAGTTACTATAAATACTATGTGGCCCACAAAACTTGGCCAACTCTTGGTCTAGACAAACTTAAAGGAGAAAAATAAATGTGAGGGATAAATATTACTGAATATCAAAACATTATAAAATAGTTGAGTAGTTAACTATTTTTATTACCAGTATAGTTTAGCATCACATGATGGACAAACACAGGTAGACAAATAAATCAATATAACAGATTATAGAGTTCAGAAACAGATCCACACTTAATGGGTACTTGATTTCACACTAAAGCAGTGGGAAAGGCATTGTTGCAATGAAGGTGCCAAATCAAGTATCGAAAATTAATCTTAACCCCTATCTCATGCACAGAGGCATTGTAGACATAAATAAGAAAAGTCAAATGATACAGCTTGTAGATGAAATTCTAAAATAGTATCCTCATAACTTTTAGCCATTTAAGAGAAGGCACAAAAACACTGCCAACAAAGGAAAGATTTATTAATTGCATGACATTAAAATTAGAAACTTCTCTTATCCCAACACCATTAAGAAAATGAAATGCACAGCCACAGTGAAAGAAAATGTTCTAATATACAAAATAAATAAAGCAAACATATTAGAATATGTATAAAGAGTCTCTAAACGCACATTGGACTTCCAGTTTCAACACTGACATGTAGAGTTTGTAAATTATCACTTCCATTCTTCCAAGTAAAAGCTGGATAATCTGACATTTCTTTGATCCATCAAAGAACCAGGGTTTCAGGAAAAGCACCACTGCAAATCCAGAAAGTTAAGGTAAAATCTGGTTACCTAGAGGACAAACCACAGGAGCCGTAAACTGTTAGGAACACTTAGAAATGGTAAATTTCACGAATTGCTAGAGGTTGAGTGTGGACTAATGTGAGCGAGTGAAACTCCTGTGGGCCTCCACCCTTTTCTCATCTTTACCTCCAGGAATCTCACCAAGTTCTCATTGTGAACATCTGAGAAATCCCCTCTTGGTTCTGAAAGGGAGAGGGGAAGAGTGATCATTAGGAAATATTCTCCGTGTCTTCTCCATAACAAAAGGCTAATCTATAGGGAAAAATATTTTCCAAGCTTTATCCTAGCTGAGGGAATGGAAATCCTCCCAATCCATAGCAGTCTAGCACTCCTGCCTCTCCAAGGGAGTGTGGGGGGCGGGGGGGGGGGGTGGAGGTAACAAAACATAGCCACAGATGTTAAATCTTTGTGGAAATAGATGGAGAATGCTGCAGCCAGAGAAGGAGTAGGCATTATAGAGAGAAAAATATACCACTGGAGAAAGACTTTGTGAAGGTCACAGCCCTGAAACACATGCCCACGAAAAGAATGAAGATTTGATTGGAAGATTATAGAATGGTCCCTTCACTCATACGTCACAATTTATAGAGCACTCCATCACATTTACAGAATACTCGACCCAACAATAGCAGAATGCCTATTCTTCTGTCACTCATATAGACCATAAAAAACACCTTAGCAAATTTAAAAGACTACAAATCATACAAGTTATGTTCTCTGACCACAGTGGAATTAAACTAGAAATCAATAAGAGAAAAATAGCTGAAAAAATCCTATATACTTGGAAAATAAACAATAAACTTCTAAATAATCTACAGGTCAACAGATTTTCAAGAGAAATGAAAGAATCCCCATTAAGAAATGAAAAGCAAAGACAAGCTGAATTTAATAAAATGGGGAAAGCCTTGAACAGGCCACTATACAAGAAAAGATTTCCAAATAGCTGATAAGTATGTGAAAAATTGCTTAACCTAGTTAATCACCAGGGAAATGCAAATTAAAATGATCAAATTTTAAAATGACAATTCTAGGGGTTGAGAAAGACAGGAGTCAACTGGAATGTGATGAGAGTATAAATTGATAACTTTGGAAAACTGGCAGTCTGTGAACATGTGCATATGCTAGGATCTAAGACATTCTCTTCTAGGAATATGCCAAATAGTAACATACCCTCCCCTGCCATTTTTCTTAAGTACAAGAATTTATGCAGAATTTTTCATAATAGCCAAACCAGGACATAATCTTCCTCAATAGCAGAAAGTAATTCATAACTGAATTGTGGCACAATAATACAATGAACACAATTAGCATAGAAAATAAACAAACATGCTACCAGCAAAAATAGGAGTGAATCTCACAATAAAAAACCTGAATGAAGGACTTGACCACCAAATAATCCAAATTGTATGATTCTTTTCATATAAGGATTCAAGAAGAGGCAAATATAATACTTGGTGTTAGAAGGCAGCATAGTGGTTACCAGTGGAAAGAAAGAATAGAGAGAAACACTAAAAGTAATTATTGGCTATTATGAATCATTAAAGCATATTTTTGTATATAAAAAAAAGAAAGAATAGAGGAACAGGGATGGTGGCGTATGAAGGGCATTTCTGAGAGGCTGGTGGTGCTTTACATCTCTCCTTTGTTGGTAGTTACATGTATATGTTCTTTTTGTGACAATTCACCAATCTGTACACCTTGACTTTATGTATATTCTATAGCATGATTCATTTCAATAAAAAAATTTATTTAAAAAAGTTGAAGATTAAAATACCAAATTTTATGGTGTGGAATATGGTTCTTCTTGTTTCAGCACCATGGCTCCATACTACCCAAGAACTCTTATTCTTTGTATCTAGGACATTAATACAGTCTTAAAATATTTCAAGAGCTGTTTTAGCAGACTCCTAAATTTTTTGTAGAAAAAAATAAAATTGTTCAGTTTGGAAGTTTGACTTATATTCCAAGAAGTTATGTAATTTCCTGTCTGATAGAGGAAAGTTCCTTGTTTCAATAATAAATGACCTCTCTATGTCCTCTACAGTATTAGAAAAACATCCTTCCGTAAACATTTTTTTCAGGTTTTCAGTTTCTTTTCAGGGTTGCTGATGTTCCATCCAATGTCAGAAAAGGGAGCTGAAATTCCCATCCTTGATTCTACGATTGATTTGTAAGCTCAGGGCCAGAGTCTTCACACGTGCTACCTTAACTGCTTTATGGTCCTGCTTACAGGTGTTCACTTTCATGGATTAATACAGATGGACTATTCTTTATCCTTAGGATGAGGTTATTTTTTTTTGTCCATAAAGCAAATATGAAAGATAGAATTTTAAGTCAAATTGCCATTTGATAAATGTGCCTGATCTTTGATGGTGAGACGATTAGAGGCAAGTGTACTCATTTATTTTATCAGATTGGTGCAAAAGTAATTGCAGTTTAAAAGGTTAAAAATAATTGCAAAAACTGCAATTAATTTTGCACCAAACTAATAGCTAAAGGATTTTCTTTAGGCAGCCCATAACAAATTTCACTCTTGCATAAATATTAATACATAGTCACTTGAATTCTAATTCAAATTGTGAATTCAAACAAGAATATTTTCCATTATTTTAGAGACAAAACAATCCACAATTTAAACAATTATTTTGTACTATTTTAGTTAACAACTGTAAAGTCCTTCTTTAAAATATTAAAAGAAAATAATAGCTATATGCATTGATTTATCAAGACATTTTATTCATCTAGAAAAATAAATCAGTAAGTAAAAGATAAATGATCTGAAAATCACCAATCTTTTATCTTGTAATTTAAAGCTAAAATGAAAAGTGGGGATTGTGTTTTATAATTAGGGATGTGGAAGGCTTATTATTAGAAATGTTTCATACTAACAGAAATTTGGGGCATTGGAATATATATGGCTATTTTTAGTAAAAGATGAATTATTGCAGTCTTTGGGCTGCAAACTGCACACAGAAGAGTGGTGTTAATTGTATCAATTTTGCCAGGTTTCTTCCATTCAATCAGTCCCAAGCACTAGATAATTTATATATTGGTGAGCCAAGTACTACCTCACTATATAATGATCCACACTAGTTTTTGCTTTTATTTTTTTTTTCTTGCTATATTAAAGCCATTTCTCAAATATTTATCTTCTCCTTTTCCTTTCAAATTAAAAATAAGCTTGGATGACTCCTGTAAGATGGAGAAAGAGGCAGTATTGAGTAATGGAAAAATGAAAATACTTGGAATTTGGAAGCTTGGCTTCTGTCCCTGGCATTACCCCTCAAAACTTCTTTGCTCACACCAGTCTTTCTCAGTCTCAGTTTCCTCATTTGTAAAATGTGGTTAATAACTCTTATTCCACTTACCTCACTGGTTGTTGTGAACAACTGAGGTAAATGTAGAAGTTCTGTGAAAACCTTTTACATAAATGTAAGGTGTTATTATTACTACTACTTTTATGAATTTATTGGGTCTTGATTTCTAAGATGGTGTGTCCCTGTACATGAGTTAGTTACCTAGATTTACAGTGAATTTGTTTTTTGTTGAACCTGGGGACTTCTAGAATTTATCCAATATTATAATCTATAGGAACTATTTAAAGCTTTAGAGACTAAGGAGAAAGCATCTGCCTTATTTGGGTGAAGTGGTTTGCAAAGGCTACCAAATCTGTTTTATATAGTTGTAGAATCAAAAAGAAAAAAAAAAGGCAGGGGGAGGTATCTTCTAAGAAATCTGAATCACTGGCAATCTCTGTGTATTTAAATGAATTAGACAAGGCCAGAGGGGCTATCCCTTGCAAATGTGCAACCAGGGGCACCCAAGGCCATTTGCTGAAAGATATTGGCTCTAGTTCAGTTACTTCTAAGTAACTTCCAGCTCTTTTTCCCCATGACCTTACAATTTGGCTTCTCTTGCTAGTCGGCACTACTCTTCCAGGCTCTCCCTTCTCCAGACTGTAGCAGTGCTCTCCACCCTTCTTTGCTTGCCTTTAAATGCCAAAGCTTTGAAGTTGCCAACAGGCAAACACAGCCTAAAACTTCCCCCAGTGGCTGCTTTTGAGTGTCTCAAACCATTTGTTACATTTATTAGACTTAGAGACACAAGGATAAAGCAAACTTATGGGAAGGCTCCTGGAGTTTTAAAGTGGACTGACTCTTGTACTGTAGGTCGGCATCCTCGGAACTTTCTCGATGAACCCTTAGATCTCTGACCAGTTGCCAGCAGCATTATCAGAGAAGTAGCAATCCATACTTCCCAGTAGACTGGTATAGCCTCCAACCACAGTTTGGAAATACAGCCTGAATGATAGCAGAAGCACCCTGAATCACATGTGGCTTTGCATGGTAGGACAGTAGTTGGTCCAGCCACTCTACTTAAGGATTTCCTGAACTAGTCAAGAGGACTTATGTTGGGAAAAGGAAAACACCGGCGTTTTCTCAGTTGTTTACATATTGTGCATTAATTATCATGTTACATTTCATGTACTTCTAAATTACATTTCAGTGCTAACTTCAAGTGATTCCTAATTTTGTTTAGAGAATAGTGCTGAAAATTGCATGTGGAATACAGGCAATACAGAAAAAGGAGGGGTGCAGAACAGTTGCCCAGAACATTGATTGTAATATTTGGGCAAGATTTTCCTTCTGCTCCTCAAGAGGGTGTGCTAATCTACTCAGCCAATAGAGAAATAGTTTAATAATACTGCAGCCAGGGATCTCTGAGAAATGCTTTCAATTCCCCACATTGGTCTTAGCAGAAGCATTTCTATATTAATATTAATTTCCATTAGCTCACACCATTTACTGGTGGGAAAACAAAAAAAAAATATGCCAAGTTGTTCATATTAATCAGTACATAGTCCTATTTGGCTACTGAATATTTTATATTATCCATATTCTAATTTTAAAATCCCTCAAAATATTTTATATGTATATTTTTGTTCCAATTTCAACATTTTCTGGTTATTCCATAATATATTTTCTTTGTGTATATCTGCAATACTACAAGTGGTAAGGATTTTCAAACTGCATTTTATTTTCCTAAATAACAGCTTAGTTTAAAAAAAAATTAAGTGGTAAAATAGATTTTTTTTCAGGATTGTTGCAATAGGGAACGAGACTTCAAAAGAGAACTGGCCTTACTTCCAAATATAGCATGGACATGTGGGAATTTATAGCCAAGGAGCAGGCTGGGGGCCAGTGAATGGAAATTGCTGAAGAAATATCAAGAGTAAGGGGGATTCTTTTTTCTTTCTTTCTGTTTTTTTTTTTTAAGATTTTTATTGAAAATAAGCTAACATACAATATTATATTCGTTTCAGATATACATCATAGTTATTTAACATTTATATACCTAAAGAAGTGATGGTCATGATAAGTCCAGCAACCATGTGACACCATACCATGCTATCACAATATTGTTGACCACATTCCTTTTGTTGTACATTACATCCACATGAATTATTTGTTTTATGCCTGGAAATTTAGACCTCTTATTCCCCTTCACCTTCTCCACTATTTTTAATTTTTCAATTACAGTTGACATTCAATATTATTTTATATTATTTCAGGTGTACAGCATATTGGTTAGACATTTATATAATTTATGAAGTGATCTGTCTGACTAATCTAGTACCCATCTGGAACTATACATAGTTATTACCATATAATTGACTATATACCCCATGCTTTACTTTACATCCCCATGACTATTTTTTAACTACTAATCTGTACTTCTTAATCCCTTTACCTTTTTTACCCTGCCTCCCAAGCGCCTCCCATTTATCATCCCAGAAAACGTAATACCCTTCTTACACCATACATAGTTATTTCAATTTTATTGACTGTATTCCTTATGCTATGCCCCACATCCCATAACTACTTTAACAACAAATTTGTGCTTTTTAATCCCTTCCCTTTTTTTCACGCACACCCCAACCCCCCTCTTGCCTGGCAACCATCAAAATGATCTTTGTATCTATGAGTTTGTTTCTGTTTTGTTTGTTGTTCTTTAGATTCTATATCTAAGCGAAATCACATTGCAGCTGTCTTACTCTGTCTGACACTCCACTTAGCACAGTACTTTCCAGATCCATCCATGCAGCCTCAGATGGCAAGGACCCATTCCCTTCCATGGCCAAGCAATATTCCATTGTATTTTTTTTGTACCACCACCTCTTTATCCATTCATCCATCAATGGACATCCAAGCTGCCTCCACATGTTGGCCTTTGTAAACAATGCTGCAACAAACATATGGATGTATATGTTCCCTCAAAGTAGCGTTTTGGGTTTCTTCAGATAAATACACAGAAGTGGGATTATTTGCTCCTTCTTTGTCTCTTGTTTTGGCCTTTGTTTTGAAGTCTATTTTGTCCGGTATAACTATTGCTACTCCAGCTTTGTTTTGTTTTGTTTCCATTTTAATGAAATAACTTTTTCCAATCCCATTACTTTCCATCTGTGTGTATCTTTCAAACTGAAGTGAGTCTCTTTTAGGCAGAGCATATGTAAGGGTTTTATTTTCTTATCCATTCAGCCCTCCTATGTCTTTGATTGGAGCATTTAATCCATTTCAATTGAAAGTAATTGTTGATAGACAACTATATATTATTATAATATATATACAACTATACAACTATATATATATTATATATATACAACTATATATATTATAATATATATAATAATATATATTATTACATATAACTATATATTATTATATTATTATTTTATAATAATTATATAATTATTGCCATTTTATTATTCATAATTTTGATCTCTCTCTTTTTTTTCTCATCTTAAAGAAATCCTTCTAACATCCTTATAATACTTGTTTGTCAGTTATGAACTTCTTTAGCTTTTTCTTTTCTGAGAAGCTCTTTATCTATCCTTTGACTTTAAATTATAGCTTGGCTGGGTAGAATGAATTTGATTGTAGGAACTTTCTTTTCATCCCATTGAATATTTTGTGCCAATTCCTTCTGGCCTGCAAAGTTTCTGTTGAAAAAAAATCACGTGACAATCTTTCATAGAGCTCTTGATACTTTTAGGATTCTCTCTTTGTTTTTAACCTTTGCCATTTTAATTATGTGTCTTGGTGTGAGCCTGTTTGGGTTCATCTTGTTTGGGAGTCTCTGGACTTTCTAGTCTTGTATGTCTATTTCCATCACCAGGTTAGAAAAGTTTTCAGTCATTATTTCTTCAAATACGTTCTCAATCCCTTGCTTTTACTCTTCTCCTTTTGGTACCTCTGTGATGTGAATGTTGTTACACTTGATGTTGTCCCAGATGCCTCTTAAACTATCCTCATTTTTTGACTTCTTTTTTTCCTTTTCCTGTTCTGAATGGGTGTTTTCTCCTACCTTGTTGTGGGGACAGAGCCCCAGATAGCAGTTTCCAGGCTCTCGGCCTCATGTGGAGAGGTGCTGGCTCAGATAGTGGATGGCCGTCAGCTGTGGCTGGTTGGCCATCAGCTGTAGCCATTAAGCCATTGGTCACTGATATAACTGCCGAGGCTACGGAGGGGAGCCGAGGAGAGTGGAGGAGGAGACTGAAGGAGAGTGAAGGAGAGTCGAGGAGAGTTGGTCGGTTGGCAGCAAAGCGGACAGCAGGTAACACGTCGTGTAAACCCAGACTCCAGTGAGGCCATAGTGGTATGACTTCCCTACCTATGGCTCCGTGGGTGTTCCTTTTTGGCCTCACCATGTCCTGCATTCTTATGTGGGGAGCAGAGACCCCGCAGGCCACCCCGCCGGACACCCCACACGACACTTGTCTTTCAAATTGCTGACTTGATCCTCTGCTTCATCTAGTTTGCTGGTGATTCTTTCTAGTGCATTCTTCATTTCAGTTATTGTATTCTTTACTTCTGACTGGTTCTTTTTTATGGTTTCTATGTCTTTTGTAATGCTTTCTATCTCTCTGCTTAAATTCTCACTAAGTTCCTAGAGCATGCTTATAACCATTGTTTTCAATTCTATATCTGGTAGGTTGCTTGTCTTCACTTCATTTAGTTCTATTTCTGAAGTAGTCTCCTGTTGTTTCATTTGGGATGTATTTTTTTTGTTTGCTTGTTTCCTCATTTTGGCTACCTCTCTGTGTTTGTTTCTATGTATTAGCTAGATCTGCTATGTCTCCCACTCTTGGCCAAGTGGCCTTATGTAGTAGGTGCCCTGTGGGGCCTGGCACAGTCTTCCTGGTCACCTGCTCCAGATGCTTCATGAGTGTCCCTTGTGTCGGTTGTGTGTCCTGTTATAGTTGAGTTTTAATTGCTATTGGCACATCAGTGTGTGGGGTTGACCCTCGGGCTGATTGACTGTAGAGTTTGGCCATATCCACAGCTTATGGGTTGCTGTGGGAGGGGCTTACCTCACTGAGTGGGATTTGCCCCAGAGGCCTCTCTTGCCTGTTGAGACTGCTCTTTGTGTGTGTTGCTTGTGGAGCTAATTGGGTGGGTGCTCTGTGGTGGTCTGAAGCCAACCTCCAGATATGTTGGTTCCAGGGCCTGTTGGGAGGACCTCTAATACAGGCCCAGGTCACCCACTGCCTATGACCAGCAGGGGACTACCTGGTAGGAGCTACAAAATGATCCACATTTTTTTTTTTACTGCCTGTGCTAGTAAAGCTGTGAACCAAGGATGGCTGCCACCAGTACCGGGCCAAGATACCTGGAGGCCTGCTGCCACCTGCCAGCTCCCTTAAGGTTCAGCCACTGATAAAGCCTTGAGTGGTATGCAAGTGGGTGAGGCAGGGTCTCAGGGAGTCATGAGAGTGGAAAGTATTCTGGTTATCAGGTTAATATAGATTCTGATTTGGTGCCAGAACTGATCCTGGAGCTACTCAGCAAAAGTCTCAGAGCACACTGAGGCCAGTCATCACCCACCTGGAGCCTGTAGACTCTGAAAGTTTTCCAAGAAAGAGTGCAATGTGGGCAGGGCTGGCTTTTCACAGAGAAAGTGCCTTTGGTGTGGAGGGAGTTGGGTACAGCAGTGTCCCAATGAGTCAGCAGGGTTCAGCACTGTAGCTCATCAGCCAATCAGATTCAGATTTGGTCATGTGGGGGTGGGCTCAACACAAGAAAAAGGGTGCCTGCCTGCTGGCTGCACAGGAATGCTCACTGTCCTCACCTGGAAGTTACACACCTCATTATGCCCCCTGAATTCCTCTGTCACATCCTGAGTCACTGTCCCTCCACTGGAGCCCAGGGTGAATACATGCGAACGGGTGAATCTGTGCGCGGGGCCTTTTAAAAGTACAGCTGGGTTTCTCGCCGTCTTCCATTTCACCCAGTCTTCAGAATCCCCATTCTTTTGCACAACCAGATGTTATAGGGGCTCTTTATCTCAGCACCAGTACTCCAGGCTGGGGCATCTGGTGTGGCACTAGGGTCCCTCACTCCTCCATCGGGGACACTTCACGGCTGAGATATCCCTCCTGATTCTCAACCACCAATGTATGAAGGTTTGGGGCCCACCTGTTTTGCATCTCTTCCCCTCCTACCAGTCTCTATATGGCTTCTTTTTTATTTCCTTAGTTATAAAACTTCTGTTCAGCTAGACTTCAGATGGTTCTCCAGGTTCATTGTTTTATAATTTAGTTGTAATTTTAATGTGTTCACAGAAGGAGGTATGCACAGTGTTTATCTATCCACCATCTTGGATTTGACCAATTTTCAAAATGTTTTATTTAGATACAATAATCTGAGAAAGTAACCTCCCCCTACTTGGAAAATCAGCGCTTGAGTCAAACACTTCACTTTCCACTTTGGTCCCTTCCTTGTCAGGCTGGTTGTTATTCACTTTTTTTGACCTTAAGTAAAATAAATGTCCCTTCTTTAGGGAAACTTCTCATAAATACCAAGACTGGGTTAGGTCCTTCAGTAATACACACACAAAGCTCCCAGTACTTTAAGTTCATGTCAAATTATATCATTCCTAGTAAATACCAATTTGTTTGTTTAAGTTAATGACTTTATTTCTGGACTCCAAGCTCCATTAGGGCAGGTATCATGCTTGTCTTAAACATTGCTGAATTTTCTTTGTCTAATGGAGTACCTAGCATTTAGTAGAGGCTCCAAAACATTTTCATGTGAGGGAAGAATGAAAAAGTCAGCATCTCTCTGGCACACAATTCCTAATGAACCTAAAGCATATAATCCTGATGAAACCTGGAACAAATTCAGGAACATTTCTGCCCACTAGTTGAACAGGTGTAGAAGCAACGAGGCAGGAAAGTCTGCTCTCTGTATCTTGCTTCAGTTCATAAAGGATTCATGATGTATTAATTCTCCCAATCTTTTCAAGCTAATTTCAGAATCAGAGGCTGTATAGAGAAAAATCTGTGTTTTGTACCTCTGAACCCTTTTGATGAACCACCTGCTAGCCTAAGGTCAAATATAGAACCTAGCCATAAGACACGGTGGTATTTTCAGCACTCGGCCAATTCAACCACCATATAGTGTGTTTGATTCGGTTTCTTATCTATGATTCAGATGCAAAGATCTAGACATACTTCTCCCATTGCTCTAAATGGCTGGAAATATAAAGGATGGAACATTTTTAAAATTCTCTTTTCACCATTTTAGTTAAAGGGATTACTAACAACCATATCTTTTTAAGATCTTTTACACATATTAAGAGTTTGTTTTTCTTTCTAATTTCTCAGTTACACTGAAGCAACCATCATCTGAGTCTACTTGCCAAACATTAGAATGTGACCCCCAAAACATGCAAGTCAAAGACAAGGACAGCAAAGACAGCAAAATCCTTTGAGCCATTTTATTGGACAGTAAAGAGCCATTTTGATGACACTGTTTCTTTGCTTTAGTGGAAACAGGCTAAAACCATATTTTCTCATGATTTCTAAATTAAGAAGATACTGCTTGTTGTATATCCACAAAGTAGTATTCTTTTTCATCCCCTTCTATAAAGACATGATACAAAAGACTTAAAGGCCCCGGTGGTTATCATGCAGTCTTTCAATTCTAGGTAACATTAATACTTTGACCATTAATTTTTTTTCTAAACAAAGTAAACAAATCCATGTCATTTTATTTATCCAAGTGCCATTGTAAATATATTTTTTGGAGGGTCTGCTTTGAGCACAATATAAACATTTAATAATTGATGACTAACAAATAATTTGATCATCATAGTCTTTATACTTGATTTAAAAATATGGGAGTTGGATGTTGCTTTGAAATGTTTGGTAATTTTTTGTTTCCCTTCACCACAGTGCTTGTGCTATTGAAATGAACACGTGGCAGAACTTTAGGGACTAATGCCAAACATATGGTGTCCACAACCAGTCAGCATAACCTTTGGAATGCTAATTGCAAAGAAGAGCCAAATGAAAATGCTTAATAGCACACACATGGCCAGTTGAGGGTTTCCTAACACTGACTTCTCTAAGGTCTGTTATATCTTTGTCATGAAGAATAGACAAATTTTAATCTTTAAAAAAGCACATGATTAAACACACTTTTAAAAATGTTACGTAGTTTTTAAAATATAAAAGTAAAATGTAATTTTCATATATTTAATAAACTTATAATGTGCCTTTTCCAAAACTGTAGGCACTCTAAAAATGCCTGCTAATTACTCTATTCATTTTTAGCCTGAGGCTGACAGAATTAAGGATGTAATATTTTTCCTTGAACTAAATGCATAATAATTTCACAAAAAGAGCTGCCACAGTAACATAAATCTAATATCTAGTTAACGCTGCATTTATTTTAAGCGCTAATCATGTAGTCAAAACTTTTCAGCTCAAAAGATGCTAGAGATCACCTAGTTTAAATGCTTCATTTGATACATGAGGAAATTGTGACTCACAGAAGTTATATCACTTGCCCAGTGCTCACAGCTTAGACATGGCTGAGCCCAAACTGAACCTGTGATTTCATTACCAAATCCCAGTGTTCTTTTCATTACATTCCTCTGTCCTACAAAATGTATAATTCTATTAAAAAATTTGAATAGCTCCTTAAGACTTAGTCGAAGTGATCATTTGCTTGGGAACAAAACAAACATAATTTTGACCTTTTATTCAAAAGTCATTTGTGTGCCTGTTTCCAGTGTCTTCTCTCTATAGACTTCATCTTACCGCTTTACATGAAGCTGGTCCTTCCAAGTACTATCTACTATTTCAATATATAAAAACCATCTATTGAACTAGCACCAGTCTCAAACTTTCCTCTCCTACCTGCTCTCTCCAATTATTGTTTCTAATCTCATCACAAACCTGGAGCTAAGTGAATTAAGATCGGTTCCAGATTTGTGATGAGATTAGAAACAATAATGTGAGAGCCTATGGCCAAACTTTAAAGTACAATTTGTTACTCTGTAATTTGCCTCATTTATGTGGTAAATTCATAAAAGTCCATCCACACAGTGTTTATTTAGAAATTTCTAATTATCTCATCTAGGTACATACTTCTAAAATATTTTGTCTAGAACATAGTAAGATTTTAAAATTTGATTATTTTGTTTACCTTTTGCTAAAAATACATACATTTCACAAATCTCTTGAAACAGTTATCTATTGCTGCATAACAAGTTATCCCAAAATTTAATGTATTAAGTGACTATTTGAAATAAAGCAATGATGATCGATTTGCTTATGATAATGGAATTAGCCACAGTTCAGTGAGTATGGTTCTTCTGTGCTCAAGTGGTGTTGGTAGGGGGGAAATTGACTGGGGCTGAAAATTCTAAAATGGCCTCATTCATATGCCTAGTGTCCTTGCTGGAGTGGTAAAAATGGCTGAGGCCTGGCTGGGATGGCTTGTCCTTTCTATTACAGTGTTGTCTGGGCTCATTCATATGTCTATCCAGTACCTCAGTTCTCCATATGAATAGCCTGGGCTTCTTTTCCTGGTAGCTGACTTCCGGATGAGTGAACCCAGGAGATGCCAAGTTTACTAAGCCCTAAGCCTAGACTGATGAAGGGTTACTTGCACTGCATTTTATTGATTAAAGCAAATCATAAAGCCACGGAGATTCAAAGATGGGCTACAGGTTTCAGGTGACTATTTTTGCAGACAGTCACTTACGTGCATGAAAGATTTATTTTTATGTAAAACAATTAAGAATGAGAATGTGGTTCTATCTTGAACTACCAATCCTCTTTCACTATAGCACTGATAAAATACTGAATCAAAAGTAGCAAAGATATTAAGGATTGTTTTGTTCTAAGTCCTTTCTTTTTTGTCGCATGACTAGGTGTCACCTTCTGCTCTACTTCTGCATTTCACATTGGTTCACACAGGTGCTTGTGGAATTCTTGAATTGAGACTAACATATTGACTATCTTGATAAGCTAAATTGCTCAAAATCAAGTCTTGAGTACACAAAATATATTTCATTTTTTTTTTTAAAAAAACTATTTTTTGAGTAGCTTTAGGTTCACAGAAAAATTGAGAGGAAGATACTCCCTGTCCCCACACGTGCATATTCTCCCTCGTTATCAGCATTCCCCACAAGAGTGAGCATTTGTCACAACTAATAACCTTACATTGAAACATGATTATCACCCAAAGTCTATTATTTAGGGTTCACCCTTGGTGTTGTACATTCTATAGGTTTGGACAAATGTATAATAACATGTTCCTATCATTATAGTATTATACAGAGTATTTTCACTGCCCTGAACTCTTCTATGTTCCACCTGTTTATTCCTCCCCAAAACCCCACCCCGGCAACCAGTGATCTTTTTATTGTTTCCATAGCTTTGCTGTCTCTATAATATCATCATACCGTATATAGCCTTTTCAGATTGGCCTCTTTCATTTAGTAATATGCATTTAAGATTCTTCCACGGATTTTTTTTTTTTTACATGCCTTGATAGCTTATTTCTTTTTAGTGCTGAATAATATTACATTGTCTGGATGTAGCACAGTTTATTTATCCATTCACCTACTGAAGGGCATCTTGGTTGCTTCCAACTTTTGGCAATTATAAGTAAAGCTGCTATAAACATCCATGTACAGGTTTTTGTGTGGATAGAAGTTTTTGGCTTCCTTGGATAAATACCAAGAAAGATGATTGCTGGATCATATGCTAAGAGTATGTGTAGTTTGTAGGAAACTGGCAGTCTTCCAAAGTGGCTGTATCATTTTTCATCTCCACCAGCAATCAGTGAGTACAGTTCTTGTGCTCTACATCCTCACCAGCACTTAGTGCTGTTCAGATTTGGTGTTCCCGATTTGGGCCATTCTAATAGCTGTGCAGTGGTATCTCATTGTTGTTTTAATTTGCTTTTCCCTAATGACATATGATATGGAGCATCTTTGCATATGCTTATTTGTCATCTGTATATCTTCTTTGGTGAGGTTTGTGATAAGGTATTTGGCCCAGTTTTTAATTGAATTGTTTATCTTCTTATTGGTGAGATTTAAGAATAACAATTAGAGTAACAATCTTTTATCAGATTTGTCTTTTGCAAATATGCTTCCCAGTCTGTGGCTTGACTTCTCATTCTCTTGACATTGTTTTTTTGCAGAGAGAAGTTTTAGTTTTAATGAAGTCTGGCTTACCAGTTATATATTTTATAGGTCCTGCCTTTCATGTTCTACCTAAATAGTCATTACCATATACATAGTCATTTATATTTTCTCCTATCTTCTAGAAATTTTTATAGTTTTGTGTTTTACATGTAGGTCTGTGATGCATTTTGAATTAATGTTTGTAACTTCTGTATCTAGGTTTATTTATTTATTTTTTTGCATATGGATGTCCAGCTGTTCCAGCAACATTTGTTGAAAAAATTTTGTTTCATTGTATTGCCTTTTCTCTTTTGTCAAAGATTAGTTGACTGTATTTGTGGAGGTCTATTTCTAGGCTTTACACTCTGTTCTACTGAACTATTTGTATATTCTTTCACCAATACCACACTATCTTGATTACTGTAGCTTCATAGTAAGTCTTGAAGTTGGGTAATGTTAGTTCTCCAACTTCATTCTTCTTCAATATTGTGCTGACTATTCTACTTCTTTTGCCTCTCCGTATAAACTTTAGAATGAGTATGTCAATATCTACATAATAACTTGCTGGGGGTTTAATAAATTGCATTGAATCTATAGATCAGGTTGAAAACAACTGACATCTTGACAATATTGAGTCTTCCTATCCGTAAACATGGACTATCTCTCCATTAATGTAGTTTTTGTTCATTCTGTTTGTCATATTTTTGTAGTTTTCTTCATATTTTGTTGTAAATGTTTTGTCAGATTTATACCGAAGTATTTGGTTTAGGGGGGTGCTAATGTAAATGCTATTATGTTTGTAATTTCAAATTCCAATTGCTCATTATTGGTATCTAATAAAGCAATTAACTTTTGTATTTTAATCTTGTATCCTGCAATTTTGCTATAGCTATTTGTTTCAGAAGGTTTTTTTTTGTTTGTTTGTTTCAAATTTTCTACACAGACAATTATGTCATCTATGAACAAAGACAGTTTTATGTGTTCCTTCCTAATCTATATATCTTTTGTTTTATTTCCTTGCCTTATTGCAAGGATTATAGTGAAGATTTCCACTTGTACATGATGTTGGAGGATAAGCTAGTTTCTCACCATTAAATATGATATTAGCTATAGGTTTTATCAAGTTGAGAAAGTTCACATCTACTCCTTGCTTTCTGAAAGTTCTATTTATTCATTTTTTAAAAAACTCATGAATGGGTCTTTTTAAACTACAGTTCAATCTCCTAAACTTTTATTGCTTTAATGTTTCTCTCCCTAATTTCTATGCCACAAGTTCATCATATATAAGAAATCTAGAATATTTTACCTTTCTCTCATGTAAAACTGCTCTATCACTTCTCTCTGTAAAATTATAATAAATATGGATTGTGAAGTATCTTTAAATAATGGCTTGCTCCTGCAAAAAGACCTTAAGGTAAAAGGTTTACTATACCTGTCTGACTTTAATCTGAAGGAAAATAATATCGAAAGAGCTATTGATTTTAATCGGGAAGGCTGTACCTTATTTTCAAATTTTATTTACTGTATGCTTATTTCCTCACTTCCTTTATTAATGTACCTTTATATCTTTATATCTTTTTATACTATTCACACATTCTCCAAAGTGTGAGCATATTTTCTTGTTGAGAATTTGTACTTCAGGTGTTTCACGCTTACTATGTATGTGAATCTCTTTATGACAAGTAAATTTAATATATACCAAATATTCAATTTCTATATCAAATAAAGTCTTAACTATTCATGCTAACTGAAGGATCAGGCATGTCTTCTTAGAAGAAAGAGATAGGAAAGGACATTCCAGACTGAGGAAACAATATGAATGTATGTATGAGTCAGAAAATTGTAGGACACATTCCGGAAACGGTGAGTGATACTCTATGACTAAAACAGACCTAGAAGTACAGCTTGAAGATTAACTCTAGTTTACAACATGTTTGCTTAGGCCGACTAGTATTTTTTTAAATGTTTGAATTATTTGTCAATATTTAATATCTGGAAGGTTTCACATTATACTTCAGATTCCCAGTTTATCTTAAAACACTGAGATGGAAATTCTGAGCTTGTTTTCAGCATAACAATATAAATTAACTAGACTAGGCTGAGTTCTGTAATAAACAACTGCAAAATTTTAGTAGTTTAATACAATAAATATTTATTTCTTCCCAAAGCAGTGGTTCAACAAAGGTGTTCCTGATCTGGCACCTATTCTGGATAGTCTTCTACCAAGATATATCAAAAGCACAAGCTCATTTCATTTTATGATTACACCCTCCCTAGGTCTTTGAAGTGTTTTCTATTCAGCAGGGGAAAGAAGAAAGAGAATAGAGATGATGCATGAGTGGATTTTATAGTCCAGATCTAGCTATGGTGTTTGCCAGTCTTATGTTTCATGAGCCAGAAGTCAAACACATGCTTCACCTAATGGCAATGAAGGCTAGGAAATACAAGGTCTGGCAATAAAGTTCAACTTGTTGCAACTATGTTGCTAACTTTTTTTTTTTTTTTTTACATCAGAGGGATTATCCATTATGAATTTGTACCTACTGGACATACAGTTAACCAAGTTTACTATTTGGAAGTGCTGAAAACACTGTGAAAAAGTTAGACAACCTGAACTTTTCGCCAACAATTCATGGCTCTTGCATCAAGACAATACACCAGCTCACACGGCACTGTCTGTGAGAGAGTTTTTAGCCAGTAAACAAATAACTGTATTGGACCACCCTCCCTACTCTCCTGATCTGGCCACCAATGACTTCTTTTTTCCCCCTGAAGATAAATGAACTATTGAAAGGAAGACATTTTGGTGACATTTAGGACATCAAGGGTAATACGACCACGGCTCTGATGACCATTCCAGGAAGCATTCCAAAATTGCTTTGAAGGGTGGAGTAAGCACTGGCATAGGTGCATAGCTTCCCAAGGGGAGTACTTTGAAGGTGACCTTAGTGATATTCAGCATTGAGTTATGTAGCACTTCTTTTAGGATGAGTTTGCGAACTTAATTGTTCGACCTCGTATATACCTGGGTGCTCAGGAAAAAAAGAAAATGGTTGTGAATAATCAGTCAATTTCTACTACAGGACAACTGGTAAGAGGTAAATATTCTCCTCTCCCTTTACCAGGACATGTGTCTATTCTTTTACCACAGTCTGCACTCAGCCTGCTGAACTCATCTGGATTTTCTTTCTTACCACTGAGGGCATTTGAGTCTCTAACCTTCAAGATAGAAAATAGAAAAGTTTATGTCTTTTAAGAAGTAGTGAAAAGGCTCTTTATGGAAAGGAAAAGGACTCAGTAGACCTTGCAATAAACAGATTTTTTTTAATGAGGGCACAATTATATCTTTATGTTAATGGACCACATAAAGATGTACCAGAAGAATAATTGGGGGGTCTTTCAGTCAATCACTGAATATTTAATAACTTCAGCATTGCTTTTGCTGTACTTCTAAATGAAATGAAATATTTGTGGCATTTTTATGGTGCCAATTTTGTCTCATAGTCACAAAACTCTGATTTATGGACTGTGATTTTGGATGACGGAGAAATATTTAATACATAGCCTAGTTGTTTGATGTTTTTCTCTTTAAACCTGTCAATTCCTTGATTGCTCAGACCAAGTTTATAAATGTCAGGATACAGTTAGCATTTTTTTGTTAAACCTTGATTTTGCAGGCATAATTTTTGAAAGTTGTATCTCTTAAGCCTGGGAACGTCTTAGAAAGCTCTATTGTTATGCACTTGCTAAAGGGGTGGGGGATAATGGCAAATAGGCACATAGAATTTTAGTGATAGAAAGGAACTTGGGCACCATTGAATATAAGCTCATCTTACAATGAAGTCGCTGAGGTTATAGCAGGTAAACTGCTTTGTCCAAATACTCAGAGCCATTTATGTTTCAAGGAACTCCTAGGTTGTTTTGTAGCACAGTCTTTTCATTGATCTCTAAACTATCATTAAATATCACAAACACTTTTTTGAGTTGATGGTTTAGAGGATATCCTAATGGTATCAGCAAAAAAAAAAGAGAGACTTAAGGTGGGGTACAGACAGACATAGATTAGGAAGTACAGCATGAAACTGGATTAGAGTGAATATTACATAATACCCTTTTCTAAAATACTCTAGAGGTCGATGATTCCTGAAGAGACTTGGTAAGATATCAGAGTTTTCAAATATTTGTAAAACAAATGATACTGCCTTCTACTATTGTTCTTTCACTCACCAGTAGGGAATTATTGTGTTTAGCTGCTATTGTCCTCAATGTTTGGTCCAAGCTTACCCACACTCTATTATGACCTATGGCAGAAAGAATGCAAGTAGGCACACTTTCAGTGCTGGGTCAGAAACGTGTTTTCCTTGTGCTGCTTTTGCTACTATTCTATGAAAGAAAATGCCTTTCCTGGACTCTGATTTCCTGTTGTCTAGTTTTGTCAGTCTATTATCTGGATTCTTTATTGCCTGCCTCATCTTTGTTTTTGCACTCTCCTTCCCTGGAATGCCAAGTCTATCCATCTTCACCTCTTTATTCTCCATATTATGTAGCCCAACTCCCAACCCTAGACATTCTTTGCCTCACCTGTTCCGATCATCCTAATCCCACAGTGATTGATTTATTTGCTGGTAATATATCTCCAAATTGTACTAAACAGCCTAAGCTTGCACCATATATTTAAGATAAAAATTATCTGGCCACTAAATGTGTGATTTACAGTAACTTTGCATGTGTGCATAGGGTTGCCTGTTTCTAGGAAAATGTATTGCCAATTCTTTCTTTATTTCTTTATTTCATTATTATAATAAATATGTGTAACAAGACTGATTGTGGAAAAGCTAACCTACTAAATAGATATTCAGTGAAGTTCCTCCATATACTAGCAAAAAGCTTTTTGCCCTAAATTAGTTATATTAACAAGAGTCATTCATACTGGACTATGTACTGGGCAGGGTAACATAGCAGTATAATGAGAGGTTTAATATTGATTAAATTGTCTCTGTGTTCCATTTAACTTCCAAGGATACATCAGAGCCTAATTCTCAGAATTTAACTGCATCTATACTTACAATTTTAGCAAACTCATTCTGACAAAAACAGAAATAGATTTTAGCAGAAATATTAGGTAAGGTACTAAAGTTTTGGAAATCTCAAAAATTTGACTTTAAAAAAATTTCAGAAATGTACTATAAGTTTTGGGAAAACAAATGTGCTTAGAAAATATATGATGTTACTCTCCAGAAAATACATGATGAATCTTTTACTAAGATTCATCATGAATCATATGCTGGCTGTTAGTATACCACAAAATCTCTCTCTAATCCCTAAATTTGGTCTCTCTAAACTTAACTTATAAGTTCATTGTTATCTTAAGTGTCTAATTCCATTTTAATGTGTCATGATTTTTTTTAAAATTGTGTAATAGATATTTTATATAAAAATAAAATAAAAAATAGAAGAGGGTATTATTCCCAACTCACTTTATGAGGCCGATACTATCCTCACACCAAAACCAGACAAAGACTTCAGAAAAAAGAAAACTGCAGACCAATATTTCCTATTAATGTTAATGAAAAAAATCCTCAACAAAATACTATAAAACTGAATCAACCAACATATAAACAGAATTATACACCATGACCAAGTAGGATTCACCCCAGAATGCAAGGTTACTTTAACATTCAAAAATCAATTAATATAATACATCATATCTATAGAAAAAATAAAAAATCACATGATCATCTCAATAGACACAGAAAAAGCATTTGATAAAATACAATAACACTTTAGGGTAAAACCACTCAACAACTTAGGAAGAAAACTTCCTCAACCTGATAAAGAGCATCTATAAAAAAACCCACATCTAAGATCACAGCTAATGGTGAAAGATTTAATGCTTTTACCCTATGATCAGGAACAAGAAAAGGATTTCCATTCCCAACACTTCTATTTAACACTGTACTGGGAATTCTAACCAGAGCAATTAAACAAAGAAAAAAAATAAATGGCATAAGATTGGAAAGGAAGATGTAAAACTGTCTCTATTTGCAAATGACATGATCTTATATACAAAATACCCTAAGAAATAAATTAAAAAACAATTAGAACTAATAAATCAGTTCACCAAGGTTAAAGAATACAAGATAAATACACAAAATTTAATTTTATTTCTATACACTTGCAGTGTACAATCTGAGAATAAAATTAATAAAATAATTCCATTTGCAATAGCACCAAAAAGGATAAAGCACTTAGGAACAAATGTTTAAAAGAAATGCAAAACGTACACTCTCAATATTAGAAAATATTGTTGAAAAAAATTAAAGAAGACTTAGTAAGTTACTGAGAAAACAGTCCATATTCATGGATTGGAAGAAATATCTTGTTAAAATGTCAACACTCCCTCCACTGATTTACAGACTCTATGCAATACCTTTGAGAATCATACATTAATTCTTGTTTAAATTGATGAGCTGATTCTAAAATTCATATAGAATTGCAAAAGTCCCAGAATAGTCAAATCTATCTTGAAAAATAAAAATAAAATATGAAGACTCACACTTCCTGCTTTCAAAACATACTGCAAAGCAACATTAATCAAGACTGTAGTACTAGCACAGGATAGACAAAGATCAATGGAATAAAATTGAGAGCCCAGAAATAAACCCATATATGCATGGTCAACTAATTTTGAGAAGGTTGCCAAGACCAACTAATGGGGAAAGAAATAGTCAATGAAGGAATGAAGCTTGACACTTACTACCTGATACCATAAAAAATTAACTCAAAATGAAGCAAAGGACTAAATGTAAGAGTCAAAACTATTCAACTCTTACATGAGTTGAAAGAGACAAATCTTCATATCTTGGATTTTGGCAAAGATTTCTTTGAAAAGAACAAAAAAAACATGAGCAATAAAAGAAAAAATAGATAAATTGAACCTCATCAAAATTAAAAACGTTTGTGCTTCAAAGGACATTATTCAGAAAGTAAAAAGACAATCCACAGAATGGGAGAAAATATTTGCAAATCATATATCTCATAATTAACTTGTATCCAAAATATATAAATAATCTTACAACTCAATGATAAAAAGACAAATAACTTAACTTTTTAAATGAGCAAAGGAACTCAATAGATTTATTTCTCCAAGAAAAATACAAAAATGACCAATAAACATGAAAAGATGATCAATCATTGCATGGAAATGCAAATCAAAAACCACAGTAAATAGCTCTTCATACCCATAGAATGGCTAGAATCAAAAAGTCATACAATAACAACTGTTGACAAGGTTTTTGAGAAATTATACACTTACACACTATTAAACGTGTAAAATGGTGCAGCTACTTTGAAAAACAATCTGGCAGTTCCTTGAACTATTAAACATAGAGTTACCATATGACATGGCAATTTCATTCCTACGGATATACCTATGAGAATTAAAAACATATGTCCAAACAAAAACTCATAAATTCTCATCATAGCATTATTCTCAAATAGCCAAACAACTGAAATGGTCATCAGCTGATGAACAGATAAACAAATATGGTATGTCCAGATAGTGTAATTTTATTCATTTATAAAAAAAAAAAAAGAATGAGGTAGTAATGCATGCTACAAGGATGAACCTTGAAAACATTATTCTAAGTGAAAGAAGCCAGTCACAAAGGACATACTATATGATTCCGTTCATATGAAATGTCTATAACAGAGAAATCTATAGAGACAGAAAGTAGGTTAGTGGTTGCCTTGGTCTGGGAGGGGGAAACGGGGGGGCAGGGCGGATAACCACAGTACCAAGTATCTTTATGACATCATGAAAATGTTCTAAAATTGACTATGGTGATGGTTGTACATATTCATGATTATACCAAAGCCATTAAATGGTACACTTTAAATGGGTGATTTGTACAGTTTATTAATTAAATCTCAATAAGTCTGTTAAAAAATGCAGTAGAGACTAATATAAATTAAATTTATCTCCATGAAGGATCATACCCCTTCTCACTAGGCCTCTAGAGTAAAAGCTGAGTGAATATGCTCTTAGTTGAGCTGGGTTTGGTTTTGTTGAAGCTTTAGTTTGATTCAGTTCACTACTGATTTCTAATGTACTGATGGCAATATTGGGACTGTGTCCTCAACAGGGTCTTTGATCTAAGCATCGATTAGCTTCCCAAACTCTGCTTGTTCTTCATGGCTGAGCAGCTTGTTTTCTAAACAATGAGATATTGCTCCTTGCATTACATGCTGAATCCAACTTTTTCTGTTGCTGAGGAATTCTCTTTGCTCTACCATCTTGCCCCTGGCCTTAGGAAATCTCTTTTTATTCTTCTGCTATGTCCTTGGCCTTTGGAAATCAGCTGAAAGCTCTCTATACTGTGTGCAGGCAGAGACTGTCTTGGAGGGGTTTCACTCAGATCTATCGCCCCACATTCTGAGTTAAGTAGAGAATGCAAGGGGGAGAGGGTTGTTCTCTCAGGTCTCCTATCCCTCCTCTAATGTTCCTTAGCTGAAAGATTGTCATCTCTGGGAGTTTCTCCCAACATTTTTTCTCCAGCCCTATTTTTCACCACTCAATAAAAGTCAGAGGGAAAGAACTGGTGATAGTGCAGTTTTGTTCCATGTCTCAGGCTCTAGTGAAATTTAACCTACCATACAGCCATTAGAAATATCAAGTGAAGCTGATTTCTCCTTATTCCCATTTGTTGAGAATTCCTGCTTCTCCCTCCATGTCAGTTATAAGAGATGTCTTCACTCTTCTTTCTTATGAAGGGCTTGTTGTTTCCTGGATTTTAGATGATTTAGGTTGCTTTGTATTCTCTGGTTCCTAATGTTTTTTGTTTTTTTTTTTTTAAATCTACGATTATGTAGCTTTTCTAACCTTTGGTTGAAAGGGTGAGAGTGACAGTTTTGCAACTTCCAATCTCTGATCTGGAAGTAAGACTCCTACAAAAAGTTGAGAGGAGAAAAGCAAGTTAAAAAAAAGGTTTTTGAGTATATGTTGAGCATCTTCCAAGCTTAGTTCCTATAAATAGACCCTAAATTAAAAAAAGAAAAAAAAAAAGCAAAGCAAAGCAAGCAACAAAGTACCCGGGCCTTAGGTTTGCTCATCTGAGGTACCTCTGTCTCCTTAATAGAGTCTCATAATTCAATCATAATCTCTACCTTAATATATCAGAGAAGTTATAAATAGGAATGTGGCCATAGCCAAAGAAGGCCCTCAGAATCGTATGAGTGAACTTACCCAGTCTTCTGAAGCATTGTCGCAGCTGTGCCGAGTATACCTCTGCCAGAAACTATTCAACAGTGTGGGGATTGAGTCACATTTCTTGGTTACTGTGGTAGAAAGTTGTCAGGCCAATGATTCAATAAGAACTAGATCATAGAAATATGTAACTTTTCTTGGGCAAGAAATTCTTTATATGCCAAAAGGATAAAGCCTTAGGCCCCTTTCTATACACCCATAAAATGCACAAGTCCATGGACTGGAATCTTTTCATGTGGAAGTTTCCTTACATCTCATTGTCTAATAGTGACCCATAAATATCAGGTGTTCCTCTATGAACAACCAAAGTTCAAACAAGAAGCTGAAGTACCCACTTGTATCCTCAATACGGTGTATATCCCAAGGATGCATTGCTCAAACTCACTGTTGGATCTTTAGTAAACCAAAGTGAAAATAATCATAAACAGTGTCCAAGGAACTAATGTTCATTACAACTCAGTGGCTAATAATAATAATAATAATAATAATACACTTATGTAGTACTTATCATGTTCTCTACAGTTAAGCCTTACCAAAATAAAACAAAACCCTATGAGTTAAGTCCAACTATTATTCCCATTTTACAGATGAGCAAATTGAGGCAAAAAGTGTCGAGAAATTTTCTCAAGCCACAGTTAATGGTTTGTTGTATACAGAGCTCATAGGGAAGAAAATTGAATTATGTTGCTATTTAATTGAAATTTGCAGTCATTAATTTACTAAATATGACATTATTTATTGTCATAATACTGATGAAGATCAAGGATGGCAATTCTGACAATGTACTGAACAGACTCATTATTTAAACTGTTATATTATGAAACATTCCTTCCTTTCTGTCTTCTTCCTTCACATCAACTTTACCTGTAAGCTGAAGTGAAAGAAAAGATGTTTGTGGAATATAGACAACCAAAAGAACTTAAGAAAAACCCAAAGTGTGCAAATCTTTAAATTTGTAATTATCATTTTGAAAGAAAAAACACAGCACTGCTTTTATCCTTTTACAATTGTGCCTTACACATAATAAAAGAACAGTTCTGTAAACAAAATTAATCTTTTCCAGTACTGTTATGTCCATGAAGTACAAGTTGAGAGCTACTTAAATGATGCATAATACTTTATCAACTTGCACTATGCTTATCAATGAGAAACACTCCCAGAAATCTGGATTCATACTAAGGAAATATTCAAACTGCCAGAATGCTCCCATCCTCAATCATTTTGTTGAAAAACATAAATTCCTTTTGGTTGAGACCAGACATGGGTGCGGTGAGAGTGAGGATGAGAAAAAGCCTTTTAAAGAGAAAAGCTCTCAGAGATAATTTTAGGTGATACTTTAAAATAGCAAACAGATTTACATTGCATATGAAATATATTTAAAATAAAAGGTCTGTGATAAGACAAAATTTTAAAAAATGTGATCATGTGTATACAATCATTGTAATGTAGACTGTTTTATTTTAATATCAGTCAGCTTATTTGCAAAAGAATAAATTTAATTATATACTGCAAAACCAATAATAAAAAACGAAAACACCAACAAATATAACAAAATGCCCTCCTTTCCAAGCTTCACTGAATTACGTCTTTACCAAAACTATCTGGCAACATATTTTCACAATGATACGACACAGTGAACCACTAGTGTAACTGCATATAAGGCACCAATCAGTCTAAGAAATTGTCTGAGGCTGATTTTTCCAAAATTTTGACTACAGGATTGTATTTCTATATTAAATTTTATGAAATCCAGCTCTGAAGGTAGCATAATGTCTTAAATCTATATGTCTTGCTTGTATTCATGTGTAAATCTGAGTAATAAAGACTTCTAAAATAATTACGAATGTAAATACATTTTTATGTTCTAGAGCTCACAATAATTAGTCAATTGACAGTAAGGTATTTAGTCAGCAATTAGAGTAGAAGGGATAAAATAAGGACTAAATAATATCAGAGGTACCATAATGGTAAAAAAATATATACATATATATTTAGAGCTAACCATTTAAAATCCTTTATCATCTTCAAATGAATAATATACCTGGTATTTAAATCTCAATTTTCATCCTTTTTTTTTGGTCTCCAATCATAATAACCTTTTTAAAAAGTTAATATGCAGTAATCTATTACTTATAACAATAGCACTCAAACTTAGGTATGTTCCTACTTACTCCTTTCTCTTCCTATGCTTTGCTGCCTTTTTTATTTTCTTGGTCAACTCATCTTAATTTTAGCATTTTTTTATATTACATTGAAATGGCATAGAAATATTGTGTCCAGGCTCCATTCAACCTGTTCCATGGATTACCCTGTAGTATTCAGTCTCTACATAAAAATGGAGTGTATGAGATTATCAAGAAACTCTCATATTATAATAATTTTCTTTCAAGCTGAGTAAAATCATAATCTAAAAATAATTTTCATTTTTTAAAAATTTTAAACATTGAATCCACAAAAAACTAATTTTACTTAAAGTATATCTATTCATGAATTTGCCAAAATCTCTCATGAAGCATTCAATTCTGTAAAGAAACACCATAGAGCAAAAAATAATTTGTAATCGGTGGTTTAATCATTCATCAGACTAGTATTAACTCATGAGGTATAACATTATGCGGAGTACTCTCCTAGACAATTTTCTCAATGACTTTTTTTTTAATATTCTAAACAGTCTTTTTTTTCAATTACAGTTGACATTTAATATTATTTTATATTAGTTTCAGGTGTACAGCATAACGATTAGACATTTATATAATTTATGAAGTGATTCCCCTGATTCGTCTAGTACCCACCTGGCACTATACGGTTATTACCATACTATTGACTATATTCTCTATGCTCTATCTTATAACACCATGACTGTTTTGTTCCTACCAATTTATACTTCTTAATCCCTTTAGCTTTTTCACCCTGCCCCCTAACCCCCTCCCATCTGGTAACCATCAGTTTGTTCTCTGTGTCTATGAGTCTGTTTCTGTTTTTGTTGTTGTTGTGTATTTTGTACTTTAAATTCTACATATAAGTGAGATCATATGGTATTTGTCTTTCACTGCCTGACTTATTTCACTTAGCATAATACTTTCTAGGTTCATCCATGCTGTCACAAATGGGAAGATTTCACTTTCCTTAATGTCTGAGAAATATTCCATTATATATATGTACCACATCCTCTATTGATGGGCACTTAGGTTGCTTCCATGTCTTGGCTATTATAAATAATGCTGCAGTAAATGTAGGGGTGCATATATCTTTTTGAATTAGTGTTTTAGATTTCTTCAGATAAATGCCCAGAAGTGGAATTGCTGAGTCATAAGGTAGTTCTATTTTTCAAGCTGCTGCCCCAGCACTGGAGCTCAGAATGAGTGAGTCCATCAGTGAGTGAGTCCTTTAGTGAGTAAATCCGGTGATCCCTTTAAGAGGAGGGCCTGGGACTTCAGCCGCCCTCTGTCTCCCTCAGCCACAAGCACTGCTGGTTTCCACAACCAGAAGTTATGGAGACTTCTCTCACCAGCAGTGAAACCCTGGTCTGGGGAGCCTGGTATAGGGTTGGGACCCCTCCCTTTTCTGGGAGGACTTCCGCAGCCAAGATATCTCTCCCAATTTTTAATGGTCACATATGGGAGTGGGACCAGGCCATTCTGTGTCTCTGTCCCTTCCAGCAGTCTAAAGGTGGCGTCTTCTGTATGTCCGTAGTTGTAGGGCTTCCATTTGGATAGATTTCAGGGGATCCTCCATGATGGTTGTTCTGTAGTTTGATTGTAACTGATGTGGTTCTGAAAGGAAGTGAGCACAGCTTTTACCTACTCCGCTTGACCGGAAATCTTGGCAAAGGTCACAATTTGTTTCTTTCTCTCTCAAGTTGATGCCAGTATTTATGAGTGCTTAGAAATAACAAGATAAATTAGACGAAATTAAGGGTAGAATGCTTTTATTATGTTCTGTGCAAAGGAGTCTGGATTAAAGTTGCCTCCTGTGCAGCTGATGCCAGGTCTAAATAAAGTTGGTGGTGATTTGTGTAGTCAGACCGAAAAGTTTCTGATATTTTGCCTTCCTGAATGGAGTAGATGGGAGCTAGAAGTAGATGACTGTCTGGGAGGTCAGATTGCCAGAGGAGGCCTCTGACAAGGAGGGGGACAGAGGTCATGAGGGGGATCAACTTAACCAAAGTCGATTTAGTGTCAGACCCAGGTTTAACCAATTTTGCAATAAAACTGAACCAGCCAACGAGGACTTTGTGTCTCTGGCTAAGACAAGAGAGACCAAGACCCAACTCACACTGCCAAAAGTTTCCATAAGTCTCCTGTCCTAATACCAAAATTCTGTCTTAAAGAAGAGCAGAGTTGTGGATGGAGTTTTGAAGGAAACTTTTTAAATAGTTAAAGGTTTTGAGTTTGCCAATTGGACTAAAATTTAGCCAGTCAATTTTACTTGCCTCTTGTCCACCAACAGGTGAGTAGACACATGAGGAAGGTCATGTCTATTATAGGCCAAATGAATGTAAAACTTTGATTGAGATATATATATATATATATATATATATATACACACACACACACACACACACACACACACACATATATATATCTGAGTAATATTGTGTGTAAATTATGTAATGAATTATTAATTTGAAGGTATGGATTATATGTCTTTAAATTGTAATCTACTTCTATATTACATTTGTTACTTCTTTGTTCTTACATGAAAATTCAATAATAATAATAACAACAATAGTAATAATAAATAGCTGACATTACTATGTGTTAAGTATGGTCCCAAATTACTTATGTGAGATATCTCATTAATTCTTCACAAAAGTCTTGGAGGATACTCTTATTATTCCCATTTTTTTTTCAAATGAAAAAAGCCAAACAGAAAATGCTTAAATCACTTGCCAAGGTGTAGAGCCAGGATTCCAACCGAGGCGTCTGACTATAGAGCTGGCTTTTAAAATCACTGGCTATGAGACTGATGCATTACACTGCTTACTTTGATCTGAAACTGTGTCAAGTAGGTTCCTTGGCACCAAGTAGGGAAAACAATGTCTGGATTCATAAAAAAATTTCTTACTGAGTTGATCGTGTCTATGTTTTAACATGGCAAATTCATTTTGGGTTGTTTCTATGTAAACTTGAAAAATATTGCACTTGCTTAAACTAGATGAGTTAAAAACTCCACTGTTGGGATTTCAGTGCCTTTATTGGCCTTCTGATAGTTCCACGCTTCTACTGAGAAGATGTATTCAATTCATGAAGTGGAGATCCTTTAACATAATGACTGACATCAGGTAGTCTGTCTTTTTATTATTTCGCTTACTCTATGTACAATTTCTGCAATTTTCTTTTTCTTTTCTTCACTGCTTCAACTCATTCATTTTGATCTTCTCTATTCTCTCCACGTTTATCTCATTCTTTCCTCTCCCATCTGTTAATCGGTGTCTTTGGGGGAGATATATTCTTCATTAATCCTCTGTCCTTTCTATCAGTATGATCAGCACAACTATGACAAAAAAGAGTATTAAAATAAGTGGCAGAAATTTGAAGTCATTTGTTGTTGGCCAAGTCATTTAATGTTTCCAGGTCTGTTTCCTTACCTGTGAAGTAAATGTGTTAAACTAGAAAGTCACTAAAATTTATTCTAGTTCAGAGTTCTTGATTAGGCTTTTTGAGTTTGCTGTTTACATTTTCCATAGAACATGATTAGTAGGGAGATTTCTCAAAATATTAAAAATAGAACTACCAGATGATCCAGAATTCTTGCTTCTGGACATGTATCCTAAAGAAATGAAAACAGAATCTTGAAGAGATATCTGTACTTCAAAGTTCATTGCATCATTATTCCCAATAGCCAAGATATGGAAACAATCTAAGTGTCTGTCAATAGATGAATGGATAAAGAAGATGTGTGATATATATAAAAATAAGACCTAACCAGAAAATAAGCCCTAGCATGATTTTTCAGGATGATATCCCCTGAGCATAAGTCTTAATGCATTTGTTGGAGCAAAACTTAATATAAGACCCGGTCTTATTTTCGGGAAGCATGGTGTATATATAGTGGAATATTATTCAACCATGAGAAGGAAAGAAATCCTGTCATTTGTGAAAACATGGAAGGACCTCGAGGATATTATGCTAAGTGAAATAAATCAGAGAAAGACAGATATTGTATGATATCACCTATATGTGGAAACTAAAAAAGCTGAACTCATAGAAACAGATAATAGAATGGTGGAACCAGGGCCTGGGAGTGGGAGAAATGGGTGGACGTTGGTCAAAGGGTACAAACTTCCAGTTAGAAGATATATAAGTTCTAGAGATCTAATGTGCAGCATGGTGATTATAGTTAATAATACTGTATTATTTACCTGAAAGTTGTTAAGAGAGTAGATCATAAATGTTTTCACCACACACACACAAAAATATAATTATGTGACATAATAGAAGTGTTAGCTAATGCTACGGTTATAATCATTTTAAATATATATATATATGTGTGTGTATCAAATCAACACATTGTACATCATAAACTTACACAGTGTGATATATCAATTATACAGGTAACCCCTGTATAACACAGTTGTTAGATTCCTAAAAAGTGCCGTGTTATGCAAATCCGTGTTATATGAAACAAAAAACTAGTACAAAAAAGGGGGTTAGGTTCCAAAAATTAAAAAACAAACAAACATACTATTGTATTTTTATAATTAAGAGAAATATCTTTATTACAGGAATTTTCACCAAAAGAATAACATATTATGTATTAAATAATGTTTTCTTCGTCATCACTCCTAAGCACCATTAACTGAGGGTGTTTTTTTTTTGACAAGATATCTTCATCCTCTGGACTTAATACTCCATGAACAAAATGGATTTAAAATTCTAATAAATTTTAAAATTCTGCAGTCATATTCTGATACAACATCTACGCTAGCATGAAAAATTTCAAATGAGATATCTTTTGCTCTTAAAAGCTCTTATTATGTTCTGTGTTGTTTGGGGAGTTCTCTAATTCTCAAACTGTGTTAGAGTGAAACCGTGTTCTAGGATGCCGTGTTGTGCGAGGGTTTCCCCCAATTCTCGAACCGTATTAGAGTGAAACTGTGTTATAGAAGTGCCGTGTTATACCGGGTTACCTGTATCTCAATAAAATGAAACAGTAATGGTGCAGAATAAAATAATTTGGTGTGACATAATCAATCTTGAGAAATATTAAAAGTGCATCAATTGAGTAGTTAGATATCCATAATATCCTTGGGACAAGATTCTTTTCTTCAAGATATTGGAAAAAAGAGAAAAAAAGGAACACTGATTTGTCATTACTACCCATAGGAAATGTAACTTGCTAGATGTTGAAGTGTGGAGTAATAGAGGAAGATTTTCAGAACGGGAAGGAATAGAAGAACATTTAATCAATACACAGTCTTTTAGTGCCTGGTTAAATTTAAAAAACGGCCCACAATTTTACTTAGTATTCAAAGAAAAAAGTCATTGCTTGAATTCAAATGTTGAGATCCTCTGTTGAGTGAGATAGTCAAGCTAATGTGGCTTTAATCGTCTCTCTACTCCTGAGGCTTGTGATTACCTGTGTGATCTCAAATCAGTTCATCCACTGACTCTTAGAGAATTAGCAACAACAAAAATAACGGTTACTTTTCTCTTGAAAGAGGGAAGTTTTACTTACATAGCCTGGAGTTACTTTAGATATGGAGTTAAAAATCTGAGGCAAACTTGGGATTGTTTATTTGGAACACCAAACACGTAGCTTTAAATTTCAGAAAACCAGAAAGAAATTTTACAGTGCCATTATCTGTTTATTATTTTTCATAATATAAAAGTTATAAAATTTGATCATTTTATATTATCGAATAATTGTTGGTTATAAAAACTCATAATTACTATTATTATTCAGAGACATGTAGAAATAACTGAAATGTATAATGTATCACAAATTAATTTGTTATTAATGAGTAGGAATCTGTCTTGAAACCCAAGAGAACAGTGTTAGATCTAACAAAATAGATCAGCGTGAAGTCGCTCTCATGCTAAGACAAGGCAACATTCCAGCAACTCCCTTGGATGAGGGGATAAGGAAATGAGTTCAAGGCAGAAGTGGCTTGTTAGTGTTAAGTATATAAATTGAATTCTATAAATTAAAGTGGTAGAATTGTACGGTTCAGCAAATAGACCCCTCGCTGAGTTAAATGTTTAGTGATATGTTCCATAGGAGTGCGGATAAATGGAGTGGACCCTGGCTGAAAACCAATTCACCATCTCATTTTGGTTTGAATGTTAACTGTGGGCAAAAGCTCAACCTCTCTGAGCCTCAGCTTCCTCACTGGCAAAACGTCCTTTGTTTTAATTGATCTCTATGGTCCTTTTCAGCTCTAAGATTTGTAATTGTGTCTTCTGGGACTGCAGTTTTCTAGGTCAGCTACAACATTCCCTGGGGTGTGCTAAAGAACTTAGATATATTCACAAGCAGCAGATCATCTGTTGCTTGCTGGAGATAGAATCCAAGAAGGATTTAATTTCATGATTGAGAAAGAGGCTCAAGGAAGTGCATTTCCTCCATGTGGTTTCGGTTATAGGAAAACGTAAAATACATCTCTGCCTCAGCTTGTGGGTGGTTAAATAGGGGGAAAGTAAACAAAGGCTAATTCTGTAATATGTTAGGTCACTGCAATTCTGTGTTTGTAGAAGCTGCCTGAGAAAAGATAAACAAACAGACGCTCAAATCAAGTGAAAAAAGAAAACTTTTTGTTGTATCCAGCTAAAAACACATAGACTATACTGCTTCTTAAAATGGAGAAAGCTAAAAGATGCCAATTTTTAATCATTTTAACATTCTTTTCCACTCTCACACAAACACAGACATACAAAGAACCCTCCTAAAAATCATCTCTGCAGCATTAATAATGTGCAAGTTAACTCAAGTAAACCAAAATTCCATTTTACAATTTTTCTTTGCCATATATATATATATATATATATATATATATATATATATATATATAGTTTTAATATGGCTGGATATAATAGAGGTTGGTAGATGTCCATATATAATCGCCATGCTTTCTGCAAAAGGAGTCACTGCATTATGGAATTGAAGTTTGTCTGAAGAAAATATAATTAAACATTTTGGAAATATGTTGTGGAAGTTTTCCTATCAGGCAAATAGACCCTATGTTCTGATGCATTTAATCAATTGTTATAGAATTTTACCATACACCAATAAAAGATGCAGATAAGAATTCAGATTCACATATTTTCCATTGTTTAAAATTGTATAAAATTTATTTATTGAGTCTGAATGTAAATACTGATTAAAAATCAATTTAATGCTATTTTGCAGATAAAGAAAATCAATCTGTGAAAGAGTAAATATCTAAGAAAATGGTCTCACTTGCACGATCTGTGTTTTTCTCATGAATAGACATGTGGTATTTCTCTGTTTATAATTATTTAAATTAATTCAAGGAATTTGTAAATGGAAATTATCAGTGCAATTTGGGATCATGCATAAAATCCTATACTTGGAAGTGTTGGAAGTACCCTTTTATTATTAGGGCTGTTTCTATATCTTTAATAATCACCTCCTGTCATTATTATGTGTTGTCTGAAAAACATATAGTATGTTGAAAGACATACAAACATTTTAAATATTTTATTGGAGTCATTATTTTTGGATATTTGCTTTGCGTATGTATAGTATAACCATATTCATATACGTGCCTCAATCTAAAGCTAAAACAAGAAGTAATATAAGAAGACTCAAACCACAGCTGTTAGCCCATATGTAGCTCTTTTCTATGCTAAGAAAATGTAATTAAAAAGTTTCAATTTTTATTTCACAGCTGAGAAAATTAACAACCTCAATTATTTTAAAACAAAAATACTTATGAACAGGGGAAGAGTCCATCAACTTTCAATCTTTTAACTAATTAGTTAATAATGTTTTGTTTAGCTAACATGCAAAAGGAGCCTATAATTTCTACTTAATTTCAAAGACATTTCTTTGAAAATAAGAAGTTTTGACTTTAAGATTTTTAAATGATTAGCTAGTCAATTATTTCCCTTGTACAAGAGCAGCAGAAAAGGTCTAAGGAATGAATTTTCAACACACACTGCATGGTAAAATATGAGTCTCTGACACCTAGTTAGCAATTACTTTGTAATTTGCATGCATGTGCACTCTATCAGTTCTTGAGTGGTGTTTTTATTTTATTTCACTCTTTAAAATTTGAGGCTCTAAATAATTTTAAGCTTTACAAAGCCCTGAAAATGAAATATATATATATACATATATATACATATATATATGTATATATATGTATGCATGTGCATATACACACACATATATATATA
Organism: Rhinolophus hipposideros; assembly: GCF_964194185.1. Taxonomy (NCBI): domain Eukaryota; kingdom Metazoa; phylum Chordata; class Mammalia; order Chiroptera; family Rhinolophidae; genus Rhinolophus; species Rhinolophus hipposideros. The sequence goes on from NC_138052.1 coordinate 61,476,575, forward strand.
TATATATATATATATATATATATATATATATATATATTTAACATTTGGTTGCTTATTATTCTTTCTCCTTTAGACAAGATGATAAAATATGTAATGAATAAATTCATTTTTCCTGTATGACTTGGAACCATGTGTGGTCTATCTGTGTGTGACTATGAATCACATAGTTTTATGAATTGAAGGACAATAAGTCAAAACAAAAATTCTATAATGAGAAGTTTAACTTTTCATCTAAATCCCGTTATTATATGGAAATTCTCTATCTCAGAAAAAAAAAGTTCTCTGTAACCACTAAATGTATGTACAGTTTGCATTTTGTTTGCATTTAATTTCCACCTGTACTTGAAATAAACAGAACAGTCTCAAGAATTTCTCAGCTATGGCAGAACATGGACTCATTTCACTAACAATTATTTATTGAGTGCCCAACATCTGCCGATAACTATATAAGCAAAATAGGGATAGGAAAATAAAGCATATCTCTTTCTAGGGAACATAAAGTCAACATGTGCTATATGAAGCTGTGGAAGTCGTTGAGATCATCTAGGGTGAGATTAAAGATTGAGACTAGAAGGAGGCTAGGGACAAAATGCAGGTGACACCAACATTTAATGGGAGGTAAAAGATTATCTCAGGGGTGGCTGGTTAGCTCAGCTGATTAGAGCGTGGTGCTAATAACACCAAGGTTTCAGGTTCAATCCCCACATGGGCCACTGTGAGCTGAGCCCTTCTTTAAAAAAAAGTATATATATATATATATATATATATATATATATATATATATATATATATATATATATATATATATATATATATTAGCCCATAAAAGACTGAGAGAAGTGGTCATAAAAGAATAAGAAAGAGTGGTGAAAGAAAAAATGGCAAGAGACATTCATGAAGGGTATTGGTTAGATTTCAATAAGATGCTGTTTACTTTTTCTCTAAGTAACAAGAGTAATATTTTCAAATAATCCCCAATTTACACTATTTTTCTCTCTCCCTATCCCATCTAATATTTCAATTTCAGAGAAACAGATTGAGATGTCTATTAAGGTAGTCAGAGAAAACCGTGGAGCATAGTCAACCACTTGCCATCTCAGGAATTGTGGTAAAACAAATGGGAGAGTGGAGGGATTGCTGGTAGCTGAGATTTATAGATCCAAGCCTTCCCTCTCTGGACATTGGCCTGGAATGTGACGAATGTGTTAAATGGAGAATGCCAAAGGAATGAGGGTTTTGGAGAAGTAATTGATCTACAAGGTGATTTCATGCCAAGAAAGAGTCCTTGCCAGTACATCTATGAGGGAGGCATGGTGTAGTCAAGCAAGGAAAAGTCTTCATTTTATAAGGCTCATGGATGCCAAATTTAGGGCCAGCAGATTTGTCATGGGGCCTGACATTCTGTGGCAATGTGAGAGATTAGACAGCCAGAAGACATTGGGGGATGAGGCAAAGATTCAGAGAGGTGTAGAGTTCTAGGAAGAGTTCAAGGGAGGACAAATCGGCAAAGAAGGAAACCCCAAGTCTGAGCAAACCAAGAATGAATAGGCCACAACTTAATCAGCAATCCCCAACAGACTGATCTTGGCCAGGTCAGCTCATCCATATTTCAAAGGAAAACCCCAGCATGCATCAGAATACCAGCGCAAAGCTAGGGGATTCTTTTCCCCCGTCATCAAAAGCTCAAGAGGCATCAAAATGCCTCTTCCTAATTTCCATGGTGTATGGAAAAGGAGCAAGGAGATCTGATATGTGGGTGTTGCTAGGAAACGTGAATACAGGTGGAGGACTGGGCCAAGAGCATCTAGTTGAAGTATAGGGTCTCTGGGCTATTCAGATGAGGAAAAGCTCCAAAGAACTGGAGATATTTAAATTAAGGGTAAGGGGAACAGGGGTGTAATGCCATTAACATTTTTATTTTAAATTGACAAAGATTTTAATTACATATAATATTCCCTTGGAACCTCACACCAATCTCAGGATATCTTATTATCTCTCTTTTATCAGTGAAAAACCCAAGATTCAAAGTGGTAAAGTGACTTACCCAAGATCACGTCCCATTATATGGCTGAATCAACCCTGGAATGATGTCTCCTGTCTCCATGTCCTTTTCTCTTCTGAATTCAGTCACAGCAGCCACTTTTCAAACTGCATAATTTTGTATATGTCCAGCTCTATGTTCTTGAACACTCCAGAAAAAAATAAGCATAAAATCTCAAAAAATGCAATGGCCCACCAACTTCTAGAACTGTAAATATTTCAGCTGATGCAATCCATTCTAATTTCTTCAGCTCTGTTTTTCATTAATATTTAGACTTCGTGACATCTGCCTAAAATCTAGGATTAGTATCTTTGAAATGTTTTTAGTAAAAATAATTTCAGTTTGACTAATGTAAGGCAAAAGATGATATGGCATAGGAAAGTTGCTTGCATTCTGTATTTATCAGAATAAAAAGGACAAATGAAATATAAAGTATATCAATTGGTAACGGCTCTTGGGATATGTTCAATTCTATTTGAATATGTAAATATATATAATATATTGGTGTTTCTATTAGCAGTAGCTATTATTCAGTAGAGATGCACAAGAATGACAAATAAGCATTTTTTTAAATTATAAAATGAGATAGTTTTGCTTTCATAATTCAAAAATAAGAGGATTTTTATAGCTGTGAAATAGGCATTTAATAGGAAATATATTTTGAGAAAATCCCAGATAATTATTAAACACTGTGAAGCTTTACTCCAAGGAAAGTGAGGACACGGAAGTAAGAAAGAAATTTAAACATGGAAACTATTCTCACATGGCTGGTCAATGTGCTAATCACCATTTACGAAAAATATATACTGAGAAAAGATATGTAAAGCCACACAGGTTTCTTTTACCTAGTGTTCTTATGCATATTTTTTCATCTTCCAAATTTCACTTTTTCTATTTTCTGTTATAGACAGATCTCTTTTAAGTAGTTTATAATTAGATTTTCATCTGATCTAGAAAATCTTTGTCTTTCAACTTGAACGTTTTAGTCCATTTATACTAAAAAATAATTATTGTTGTGTGGCTAAAATTGTTGAAATGTCAATTGGCTGTTTAATTGTCACTACTTTGAAAGGAGTATGTCTTCCTTGACTACACTGAAATTTTTTCTTTGTCTTTGATTTTCATTTCTGCATGTATGTATGTATGCATGTATGTATGTATCTGGGATTAATTAAATTTCTCAAAATTGTGAATGGGTGTCTGGGCATGTTTTATTGTATTCTCACAATTACTTTTTCACTACTTATACATGCCTTAGTTTATAATAGACAGCATATATGTCTACATCTCATTGATAATGAGCTTAATCTATATAATGTGCTTTGGTCAGTAAAATGAAGGAGGAAGTCAGAGTTTGTCAGAACCTAGTCAAGGCCCTATGAACTATCAAGTGTTTTCTTTTGTCCCTCTTGTGCTATTGCCACCACCATGGGAAGATCATGTCAAATTGCTACAAGTCCCAAAATGAGAGTCGTATTGAACAGTACTAAACTTAATTCTCAACCAATTTAAAAAAATGTGAATAACAAAATAAATTTGTTTTACCATAGGCCACTGATATGTGGGGACTATTAGATACACAGTATTATTGATACAGGTTTCTGAGTAATGCAGTATCTTTCATCAATTCTAGAAAATTCCAGCCTTCCATTATCTATTTTTCTTTTGCACCCCCCCCCGTCTCTCCCTCTGTCTCTCTCCCCCCCACCTTCTAATTATACACATGCTAAATATTTTCAGTTTACTCTGTCTTTTAGTTACAAATGAAAATTTCCATATTTTGATAACTTAATGCTGTACTTCAGATAATTTCTTCTAACCAATATTCCAGGTCATAAACTCTTTATAACTTTGTTTTCTGCTTTTTAAAAATGTCTATGGAGGTTTTATTCTATAATTTCAATTTGACTCTTTTTCAAATATAGTATACCATTTTAATAGATTCTTACTTCCTGTAGATATCTTCATCTTGTCTTTTTCTTTTTCTTTTTCATTATTATAGTGAGGAGAATGGCTTCTTAGTCTACATCTAATAATTTGATACTCAAAGTCTTTACAGTTGGTTTCCTTTTTCTCGTTTCTTCTGATTCTCAGTCATTTCCTTATAAGCCGATTATCTTTCATTACTGGTTATATTTTTTTAAATTTGTACCTAGATAAGATTCATATTTTTGTGTGACAGATAACTAGGGTTACTACCTGTCCATATCCATGTTAAAACATGCCAAAGTTTCAAATTTCTTGGACCATCCATGGGTATATTCCTGGTTTGTAATTCCATACAAGGATTAGTTCTCTTCTGGTTTATATTAATCTGGAGGGTTAGAATGCAAGTTATCATGAGGGTCTCCTGTCAGACTTCTCACCTCATGTGTGCTCTCAGCTTTGAATTCTGTCCCCTTGGTCATAAGGAAGTTTTTAATTTTCTAGGTCAACAAACACCTACAGGAAACAAGTAGCTTCTATGCTTGCTTTCCTCCTTGATTTCTAGCACTCCTTTTATTTTGTTATTGGTAATTGTTTACAATCTTGTCATTTTCTTAGTGTTTTAAAGAAGTTTTATTTGTAAATCTTTTATCTAAGTTTTAAATTGTTTCCAGCAGGATAAGTAATCTGAATAACCTATTCCATGATTATCAAGAACAGGAAGTGTCTTGGAGTTTTTCTAGGGCTTTCCCTTATACTGCTGTTTTTCTATTTAATTTTGTTTTCTTCCATCTGTTCTTTCCACTATTTTACATGTTTGCGCTAGAATCAATTCTGACCCAAAATTAAAGTACATTTGCAAAATTTAGAACAGCATAAAGTCAGTGTTATTATTTTGTCGCTGTATCTTTTGCTTTTATGGAGTTGAGAACAAACACTAATTTAGCCCCCAAATTAATAATCATTTTTCTTCCCTTCTGTGTAAAAGAGATCGTACCCAGAAAGTCTGGAGAATTTTCTAGCATAGTATCACTGCCTTACTTTTCCACCTCTCCTTTTTCATTTCTGAAATCCTGTCTTTACTCTTTAAACCTGTGGCTAATGTCATATATGTTTAACAAAGACCATCTTGATGCATGTGTCTGACTGTTATCTCTGTATGTTACTTTCTACAGAAATCCTTGTTACAGTATTTTATTATCTCAAAACACCTACTGTTACTTTCTGAACTGCTTTGATACCGACTGCTAATGGAATTACCTCCTTTTAACCTATTCTCTAGATGCCAAGTTTTCCCCTATGACTCACTTTACCACATCTCCTATAGCTAGATATATGATATATTTATAGCTTTCACACCTCTCATGAACTAGATGTAGTTCCACATCCTGGATCCTCTTTAATGGTGCTATCAGTTTCATGAATGATTTCATAAACTTTCATGTCACCAGACATAAGCCTTTGTCATTGATGGATAAAGAAAAGAGGTGATTATTCAATTCAAATTAACCAATTGATTTAATTATTTGTTTATGTATTTTACCAAAGGTGTAATATTTAAAAGATGAATAAACCAACTGAGTCAGCAATATTTTAAAAAAATATTTATCTATTGTTTATTTCATATCTATTACAAAGATTTTGGTTACCCCACTAACAGTAGGGACGCCCCTACTTTCGGCCTTTGAAAGTTGATTGCATTGACAGATTCTCTCTTATTGACATTTATTAAATGTACTTCTCTCAATATTTTGGCCTACTTTTGCAACTTAACTCATGGAGGAAAGGTATCAGACATAAAATCTGAATTACAGCTGTGTTGTTTCAAAATGAATAACGTCTACTGGGTGAGACACTGAGTCAAGGGTTTAGTTTGCAGCATAAGGAAAATATTTGTGAGTGTTGCTGGAAAAGCTGACAGCCTAGCATATGCAGCCTCCCTTTTAGATAGAGAAACATGGAAATGAGAGCAAATTGCTAATTTGGCTAGAAAAGCAAATTCAACTTTTGTAACCATGTCAGTAATATCCAGAAGAATCTTTGTTTGATTACAAGTAACCCTCATCTGCTCTTCCTTCTTTTAGAAGATAAAGTTATGAACTTTTAAAACACTAAAACAAATTTCTGGTCTTAAGTTCAGTGAGAAAAAATTTCCTGGAAAAAGACAGTGAAAGCATTCTTATTGCTCAACATAGTGTTATCAAAAAGACATAATAGGCCAAAAATTGAATTCACTAGCTATTATTTCTACAAGCATAAGCAAGTAATATGGTTGTTGTGTTGATCATAAAGTAAAATGCAGATTAGTTGAAGCTGTATGTTCTAACTATTGATTCATTATTCAGATAACATTTAAAAATTTATTTATTGAAAACATGGGTTTTTCATTCAGATAACTCTATATCATTCAATTTTGCAAGAAAATTAATACTAAAAGTTAGACAACGTAGTAATGACTTTTTGGGAAGACTGGATTTTAAAATACTAGGCTGTCTGTATTTTTTATTTATTTTTTTAAAAAACTTGATCTAAATCAAACCTACTGGCAAGAAATTGGTGGGTTTTCAGTTGAATAGAAAACTCAGTTTATTAAGTTTAAGGGGTATTTATTTGCTATTGTTTATGAACCCAAATTTGTGCTAGGATGAATATGAGCATATGCGAATATGTAAGTTGGCTATTTTTGTACCTTGATGGGCTTGAAAGAATACTGGAGTAGCAGTCAGAGCAACACATTTTAAGCACCACCATAAATTAGCTCTGTAATTCCAAATGAAGAGCAAAACCCTTCTTTTCCTGTTAAAGCTTTTTGAAAGCCCTAAAAATACAATAGCACAAAGAATAGGTCATTGAAAGGGCAGCATAAATTTTTCCACAAATCTAAGGCTTTTCCAGGGTTAATCAACAAATATATATTGAACTAAAACTTACATGACATTATCTTGCCTCAAGGAGAAGTCTAAGATAGATGATCAATAAGGTAATTTTTAGTTTTTACTTTCTTTGACAATTCAATTCTAAACTGGGTGCCCTGCCTGCACGTGCAATAAGATTGCAGATTTAGGAAAGTTGGGGGAAAGGTACAGTGCATACAGAGTTAACTGAAGGAAAATGATCTAATGAACTCTAGGGAGGCAACCATATTGCAGTATAAAACATTTTCTTGGCTTCTAATGTAAGAATTGATTTAATAATGTAATAAATGAAGTAATATGAAAACAGAGAGCCAAGATGTGTCAGTCAAAACCTGCTAGCAAGTTGACGAACCTAACTTCATTTTAAAAAAACCATTTGTATGGGCAAATAAGCACCATAATTGACAAAGTAAATACAATACAGAGATGTTTAAATTTAACAAGTAAATTTTGGAAATAAATTGCAATCATTATTAAGGATCACTGGGTTTTTAGATTATTTGGAAAAAGTCAAAAGTCATGGTTGGTCTGTATACGAAAAGCTTCAATGGTCAATTTTGACCATTACAGTCCGCTAGATCGATTATCATACTGTGATTTGTTAATGGAGCCTAAAGACCATGTTCACAATCAGCTATGTCCTTCAGAGGTGATCTGAAGAAGTTCCTAAGTCAATACAGTTGGCACAATAGAAGAGACCTGAGTGAAGAAAGGGGCAAAAACAGAGAAGAGAAAGGAAATACAGTCTCTGATGATTCAACTGGAACTAGTTAAATCCTCAGGGATTACCAACCAGAAGTCTTTTAGTCTTGCTTAAAATAGCTGCTTTTTTGAATTTGTCAGACATATGTGAATTAAATTAAAACAATGATGAAATTAGGTAGTACTGCCAGTAAATTTGTCTGCTGCATCTCCCCACCCCCAACTTCTCTAAGGAAAAATGAAATAATGTTCTAGAGTTGAAAAACAACTCTTTATCGTACTGTACCATTATGGCAAATTGGATAAGAAATTAGAAATACATGTAAGTACATCCCCTTCCCTTAACCTAGGGAAATAAGAAAAGAGCTTTATGATGTATGATGTCAGTAGATTAATATAATTGCTTTGCAACACTGTAAATTCAAAATATTAAATTTAGTTAGACTCCTTTGCCAGAATGTGTCATGTTGTTAGCCATTATTATCACAAAACATTAGTGATTAATTTTAAGTCATTAACCTGACTGTTTAAAACAGAATGTGTTACAAAATAAAATTTCTGAGATATCTAAAAATTCATGAAATGTTATTAGAATAATGTTAACATAGTTGGCTTTTTTCCTACATTGGTTTATTTCAGAATCATTAAGTTGTCCAATAAACAAAATCACACATATTTGTAAAGGAGACTAGTGATGCTAATACCTAAAACAGACTTGAAACTGTTATTCAATTCATCCATATATGAAATGTTACTGGACTAATTATGCAACCTATACATTGATGTATTTTCCCTCTCATGGATTAAGAATCAAATTAATAATGAGACATAAGTCCAAATAATAAACATGTTGTAGTTCTTTTTATGTGGGTCACTACTGAACATTGCCAGTATTGCTGATGTCATATCTTTGTATGCTCTTAATTTTTTTCTCATATCAAACATCTGCTTCATAACACATTAGTAAATTTAATACATGTACTAAATTATAGAGTGAATACCAAGTCCACATCCCTTCTACCTCGTTTGGGCCAGTAGTCAATCAGATACTTTGTTCAAGATTTTGAACCAAGAGTTTGAGAGAGAACAGGCTCTGAATCACATTAATAGTGAAGCGTTACAAGGAAGGTCCTTCAAACACCACTGCTCATGTCCCCTAGCTGAAATCACTACTGCACACGTCCCCAGACCCCTTCCTACGCTATGGCTCGAATCACCATTGCTCATCTCATCAGACTTCACAGTATATGTATTACTCAAAACCACTTTTCTTGATTTTAAGGAGGGGACTTACGCAAACAGGAAGGAAAAATTTTTTGAAACCTAAAAGAGCTCTCAGAAACTGATATATAGATTTTTATATTTTCTATTGTAATACAGGCTTGGCTATGTATTTAAAGCAAAGCTTATTGTCATTCATTGCATAAATTTTGTCTAGAGAGTGAAGTCCACTGTGTATTTCTATAAGAAATTTTGAATTTTTAGTCTATATAAATATTGCCAAAATCTCATAAGCCTAAGACAAGGAAGTACTAGTTACCAATTAAAAGTACAATATACATATAACATTTAGTATCCAGTGTTTATTATTTTTGATAGTCAAATACATGCCATCACAAAAAAGTTCCCTACTGCTGTATATTTCTTTTTTACCAATATACTTATTGAATCAAGATGCTAAATATCCATATTTTGTTTTGACTAATAATATATATAAATTTAAATTCTCAAGTCTAATGATACAATGGAATTCTTACTAAATTCCAAAAAATAAAACAACACATAGAAATATACAAAAGCAAAAGAACTTAGATTGGTGTATTACAAAGTCACTCTCTGTGGGCATTCTACTTCTCATAATCTCTTACAATCAGGCAGGGTACATGAATTTAAGTAGGGTCATGCTTAAATAAATACGTTCTCAGCCACCCAAGTATCTGCTTCTGAAGGTCCAAAAACATTGGTGAATGTTTTGCATTTCTGGTTTCTGACCTGGATTGAACTGGACACACTGGAATAATGTGAGAAAGACTGTTTTTTTGGCTGGAACTGCAAGTAAATCTGCCAGCATTCTCATGAACATGCCTTTCTTCTGTCCAGATTTGACTGTTTGAGAAGTCAAGTTATGTTAGATCCAGCCCTTAATCTGAGCTATAGCTAGACTATGAAACTTTTCTGAGAACGATAGAAATGCCTAATAAAAATTTGAGAGGACAGAGGTTTTAGGAGCACTATTATTGCCAAAAGTAAAAAAAATTAAATTTAAATTTTAAAAAAAAGCAAGTGAGAGAAATGAATTGTCAAAATATGTGTTGCTGAGTATGTTGTCCCCCCCGCCCCAGGTGAGGTGACCTGAGAGTAGTTTCTCACCTCATATGTGATCAAAACCACTCCAGACAGAAGTCCCTAGCAGAGGTTTTAGAGATATGTTAGTGATAGTCTCTCATCCACATTCAGTGGGAAGACGAGGGCATGCCAGCCGTTAAATCTCCATTTAAGTCTTAGCATGCTAAGCTCATATTTTACTACTAGGAGACGTACAATGGTATAATTTTGTGATTTATAAGTAACTTTAAACTCTTTTAATCTTCAAATTGATCTGCTCCCACAAAACATTATTTTCACTTTTAAAGTTATACATTTTTCAGAGGGGCAAAGAGTAATGACTTATCTGAGATTGTGTGTTATTGCTAACATTCTGAATGTTTTTTCTTCTCCTGCTTCCTCTTTTATCTTACTCAAATATAACTTGGTTCTCATTTAGAATCATGAAATAGAGTTGAAAGACTACTTCAAAGATCAGAACATCCTAGAATATCTTTTTGAGGAAATAAGTGGCTTATTATCCCCATGTTACACAAACATTAGATTTTTGCCTAGCCCTACATCCACAAGATAATCAAATATGGAGCCTATTTTTGCCTTTTCAGTCACCAGTGAAGGAGGAGAACAGCTGGCTCCTCTCCTTTGTATATTCATCTTTTATACACTTAGAGATCAGGCTCATCTCTCAGTGTTTAACCAAGACTAAACAATAAATAGCCTTAGGACTTTACTCATCACTTTTATTCCTAGCTCATTAATAATCATGTGGATGACCCCTGAAACTTTTCTATTTTTTTTTTCCTCTCTTTGATGGTAGGATTCAAGTAGACACAGTAGTCTTGAAAGGACTTAGCCATTCCTGAAGAACATACATTTAAAGATTTTTCTTTATGGTTCTTAAAGTTTTTTGCACATTTACCTTCCTTCTATAACAAGGATGACACATAGTTGACATATGTGCTCAAACTGAGTTGGTTATTTCAGCCATTTCTAGCAGTGTTCTGTGAATGAGCTGGCAGTACGCATTTTTCCCTCTTGTTTGCTATTTCCAGCCCAGCTCCAATCAAGAAGCTAAATATTTACATTTGATTTCGATGAATAACCAATCTGGTGTCTACAACAACCTGATGTCTACATGCTTCTCTGTATATAAAGGGTGTTGAAACATTACCACCATCCATGGCAAAGATTCCAAAAGCATCTAAAGTCTCTTGAATAATTAAATCGATATAACAATGTTTTTAAATTTGGAAGCACATTTCAGAATCAAGTATGTACTGATGAATTATCCTGTGAATATTGCTCCAAATCAAGTTGACAAATGCAAAAGTATAGTAATCCAACACATGATTGATAGATACATATCTATATTGTTATTGTTTCATATAACTTCTGCACATTACAACTAAAAACAGGATGTGTAAATACCCATAATGAGGAAATAGTTATCATCTATCTTAATTTTTTTAAATTTTCGTTTAAAATATTTAACATGCCAATATTTTCATCAATACTATTCTCTGAATGGTTATGTTTGTTAGGAAACCTTTGGCTACAAATGACAGAATACCTTACTGACAGTGGCTAAAACCATAAAAATGTTTTTTATTTCCTTAACAAAACCTCTCTCAATGTTGTTCCAGCAGCTGAGAGATGTTACCAAGGATCCAGGCTCTTTCTCTCCTTCTGCTCTGACATATTTTCATATTTCCTATTTGTCTTCTGATTGATAGGTATATGCCATAGCTCAAGACATTATTATGCTCATCCTCAGAGCAGCAGGAAGGGGAGACAGGAGGCTGGTCTAACATTAGTCTCATATTTGCCTCCTTTATTGGGAAATTTCTTTTCAGATCCACCTCCTCCCAAGAGACTTTCTCTCTAATTACTTGGTCACTCCCATCTGCAAGAAGTCTATAAAAATGAGGTTCAATCAAATGAAAATAAAATCCCCATGATTGGTATAAACTAATCACAATTTATGTACTAAGTTTGGAAGATTGCCTTACTTTCTGGAGAGCAAGACATCTCAGTCCATCACTTAAGCAAACTGGACTTCAGTTAGCGGAAAAGTAAGATTAGGGAGCAGCTGTAGTTAGGCAACCAAAAGTGTCTACCACGGTAACCATCCCTCTGGAGCCAGCATGCATTTAAACAGGCATCATTTATAATCAACCATGTCTTAGGAAAGATATGTTTCAAGAAATAACATGAGATAATTTTATCTAAAGTGTATGGAGGTATATATAAGAGACAAAATTGTTCTGAAAACTGTCAAGAAAGGCTGGAATGTAAAGATTGAAAGGGCTCACTGTGTCTTCAGGACCCACATCAATGTTTCACCTGAAGTGAGTGTGAGGGTTCTTTCTGTTGCTCACTCAACAGAAGCAACAGAAAGAAATCTTCAAGTACTTGAGGACTCAGAGACTGGGGTCTCTGGAGGCATGGGCTTATTTTGAGAAAGCCGCTAAGGCTGCTCATCTCCCTCCTTTCCCCACAGTAATCATGGCCTCCGGACATCAGGCCTGGCCTCCCTCCCTGTGGAACCTCTCTATCCAACAGGTTTCATATACTAGCGGACTCATCCCAATCCAGCCTCAGACAGACTCAACCAGCAGGTGCAAGTGTGAAGTACACAGTGCACTGTGTTGACAGTTACAAGGAGATGTGGAACTCTCTAAGCCTCACTGGCTTCATCTGTAAAATGGAGACAATAATAGCGGCTTCACTGGATTGTTGTGAGGATTAAATAAGACAGTTACACATGATAGGAACCAAATCAATGTCATACTACTAAAAAAAGGGTGGATTCAAGTATGAAATTAATGGTAAATGATCACTGCTCAGATATCTCCGGTGAAATATTTGAGATTCAAAAGTAAGTAATATCAGAGACTTCTCTAAAAAGATACAATAAATACTTTCTAAATGAGAAGAAAACTAACAATCATCTCATCTTTTTCCTCTACGCATTAAATGCTGGCAGGTACTAGCATAATACCTACTGAATTTTCAAGTGAAAAGTTAGGACCTATGACATTTTTGCTCACTCAACAGAAGCAACAGAAAGAAATCTTCAAATACTCAAGGACTCAAAGTAGTCTTCGTGAAAACAAAACGAAACAAAACAAAAATGTTATTCAAAACATATTTTAACCAAGAATAGCAACCAGCGTCATCCCTTTTACAAGTAGGTCAGAGCATGTCATTCTGTTCAGAACCCTCCACTTGTTCTGTATTTATCTCAGGGTAAGTTGGCAATGGTCAATAAGGACAAAGAAAATCTGGCTCCTGTTACTTTCTTACCTCTTGTCCAACTATCCTCATTGTAGGGCAGTCAGGTCCAGTTGCAATAACTTCTTTGCCATTCCTCAAATATACCAGGCATGTTTCCACCTCTGGGCCTTTGCAGAGACACTTCTCTCTCCCTGGAATGTTTATCCCACAGTTATCTGCAAGACTTATACTCTCATCTTCATGCTTAAATATCCCTTCTCCTTGAGGCCTCCTTTGACCAACTGTTTATTTGATTACCCCCAAACTCAATTCCACTTTTCTCCGTTCTTGCCATTGCAGTATGAGCTAGAATATGGATTGTCAGTGTCTCCCATATCAACTTTTTTTTTCAATCTTTTTTCTTTTTGTTGAGGTTTGTCTGATCATTTCATTCAACTGTATTTCCAACTTTCTAATTCTTTTTTTTTAACTTATTAGGTTGCTGCAAAAGTAATTGCAGTTTAAAAGGCTAAAAATAATTGCAAAAACCACAATTACTTTTGCACCAACCTAATATATCTCTATTATTACTTGTTTAATTTTCTGCATATTTTTAGTTTTTAAGAGTTTCTCTTGGTCTATGATTACTCTTAATCCCTAATAACTTATTTTTTCTATGGATAATATATATTCTCTCAAATATCTCTAAACACATATTAGAATTTTTAAATTCTCTACTATTTCTTGCATTATTTCTATGTCTGGGATCTGTTGTTCTGTTTTTCCATCTTGGTCCTTCTCTTCTAGGCTTTAAGTATTCCTCAAGGTTTAATAATCCTTGGTTAACAATCCACATTTATGAACAGAATTAGATTTGACAGCACAATTGCTATCATACTTTTTCTTTTTGGTAGTATATACATATATCTGGCTACCTAAATAGAAAGGGCTGCCAGATCTGCATGTAAGTTCATGGGTCCTGTTGAAAATCAAGCTTTCCTTTATGGTACATACCTGAGAGGAGGAAGGTATGTAGGAAGTAGGAAGTAGATGAAGAACCCCACAAATACCAAAAGAAAGCATAGGTTTTACTGTTGTGGAAATATCATGTTTCAGGTTCTTCTTACTTCCTTCACTTTACTGCACAGACTATTATTGACCCCTCTCCAAATCTATTACTCACTCTGTGTAGGAGGTATGTCTTGGATTTCCATCTGTGAACAAATGTTCTAGAATGCTGCTCCAAAAAATGCATGGGAGGATGAGGAGCCACCTTAGCCAAATGCATTTCTGTGACTCTGCCCAATCTTGTTCTTTAGATGTCTGCCAGCTCCAAACTTGAAATTTCCCTGTGGCTCAGCTAGGAAGAGCTTCTCTCTCAACTGCAGCATCTTAACCCTGCATTTGTTCCAAGCTGTGACTTTTTTCACCAGTCTGCTTTATCTATTAGTCTAACCCCTTCCACTTCCAGAGTTCCAAAAGTCTGCACTGGTGGAGAAATCCTCTTTTGTTTGCAGTATTATCAAGGACTCACTAACCCTTATATCTTCATTCCCATTTTATGGGATCCATGGATGGAGCAGAGGTACATGTGTGTGCCCAGTTTGCCATTGTAGACTGAAAAACAGGATGAAAGGGTTAACTGTACAGTAGCAAGAAAACATATTTCAGATGAAGAAATTAAAATACTGTAATAGGAGTTGGAATGTGAATTAGGGGTTTTCCTAAGTGAAACCACTATGCTATTCCCTATTACTCAGCTTTTAACCACCAGTAAAAGGAACTTCACTATGTTTTTGTATCCTTATGACTTAACTCTCCTTGCTCTCAAGGCTTCTCATAAAATATAAGATAATGGCCCAGGAATCTAACACCTATCATTTTATCTATATTTCCGGAGAGGTAAATGTGGAAATCAGCCAGAAGTCCCAGCTCTGGTCTGAAGTCTCATGGCAATAAAATTTAACGAAGAAAAGAATGGTCCAAGTAGGGCGGCCTGTTGGCTCAGTTGGTTAGAGCTCAGTGCTCATGGGACCAGGGTTGTCGGTTCGATTCCAATATGGGCCAGTGAGCTGTGCCATCTACAACTAGATTAAAAACAACAACTTGACTTGGAGTTGATGGGTCCTGAAGGGGCACACTGTTCCCCAATATTCCGCAGTGGAAATTTTAAAAGGAAAAAAAAGAATAGCCCAAGTTCCAAACAAATTATTTCAATATGACATTAATTTTATAGAAAATAATCTATACAGTTTCACGGAAACAACCTCCCTCAAACTTATTTTAACATATTCTTGTTCTGACTTTTGCCTTTGTTTATTTATTTTTATTTGGTGCTTTGATTTGTTCTTTATTCTTTCCATTTCCACCTCCTCTGCAAAATCCTGTAAGAAAATAATTCAAGATGATAGAAAAGGCAACATCTTAACTTCATTACAGTTTTCCATTCCTTCACAATTTTCATGGCTAGAGAATGCAATTGGCCCAGGAGCCTAATACTAAAACTGAGTTTTTGAGAATAAAAGTCAAGACATCAAAGCCAGCAGGACAAATGAAGGAGGCAGAAACCTCCTACATTCTCTAATTTAAAACAAAGGAATGAAAATTCTTTTTCATTTTAAATTGATGACTCAAATAAATTAGGGCAAGAGAAAGTAGCATATAATAAGATTGTACAGTTTAATGCAAATGAAATTGATTAAATACCATTGCTTTCATATTTGCCTCAATCACTACTGAAATGTACATATGTTGATGATAGCTGTCACTTATAGTCTGAAATTTCATTACATTGTGGAAAATCTCCCTTGGGAGGCTTTATAATTAGCACAGACAACCATCATCTGTTTTGGATGATTTTGGAGACAGAATTTTTAGGTCCTTTTCAGCTCTGATCCTGTGTCTGGGTCTAAATCAAATGAATAGTCTTTAAACAATTTTCCCAAATGCACACATCAGCACTTCCTGGTGCTGCCTTGTCTCAACTACAAACGTGAAGTTGGAAACAACCACTAACCACAATTTGTCTCAATACCACTAACCCCAAAACACTTCTGAGTGTGGTCATCCCAGTATGTTCCAATCCTGCTCATGCTTGCTTCCCTTTTCTTTCCTGACTCCACCTGCTTACTCTTTCTAGTTCATTAACTAATCCCTCATTGCTCCCCCCCCAAATCAGGCTGACCACCTGAAAAAGCATATTAAATCATAAATTATATATTCTCCTTCCTGCTCTGATATGAAGTCACTGTTTCAAAAGGTGCTTTTCTCTGGAAAATTTATTTCTGTTTTCAAAGATCCAAGTTTTTACACAACTAAGATAATTAAAAGTTTTGGCCTTGGGGGTGGCCGGTTAGCTCAATTAGTTAGAGCAGAGTGCTAGTAGCACCGTTTCATCCCCGTATGGGCCACTGTGAGCTGCACCCTTCTTAGAAATAACAATAATAATAATAATAATGATAATAATAATAATAATAATGAAATGAAATGAAAAGAAAGAACACAGAGGCAAAGTTTAAAAAAACAAACAAAAATGTTTTGGTTTTGATTGGTAATCAGGTGCCTTCAGAAACATACAATGATAACCATTAAAAAAACTCATCACGCTCAACATAATCTATCTTTGATTTATGAGTATGTTATAGCATTAATTGTTTTCTGAAGTATAGTATTTCAAAAATTTCTAAGTAAATTTAATATATCTAACAAAAATACTTTAGAGTCAAGGAGGTTTATGAGTTCTCTTTCCAGTATAAAATAAAAGCAGAAAAATGGAAATGATAGCAATAGCTAATGTCTTTTTCTTTTCTTTTCTTTCTTAATTTATTGGGGTGATATCTGTTAATAAAATTACATAGATTTCAGGTGTACAATTCTGTATTACATCATCTATAAATCTCATTGTGTGTTCACCACCCAGAATCAGTTCTCCTTCCATAACCATATATTTGATCCCCCTTACCCTCATCTTCCACCCCCCACCCCAACCCTTACCCTCTGGTAACCACTAAACTATTGTCTGTGTCTATGAGTTTTTGTTTCTCATTTGTTTGTCTTGTTCTTTTGTTGTTTTTGGTTTATATACCACATATCAGTGAAATCATATGGTTCTCTGCTTTTTCTGTTTGACTTATTTCATTTAGCATTATACTCTCAAGATCCATCCATGTTGTCACAAATGTTCCTATATCATCTTTTCTTACCACCGAATAGTATTCCATTGTGTATATATACCACAACTTCTTTATCCATTCATCTATCGAAGAACATTTTGGTTGTTTCCATGTCTTGGCTACCGTAAACAAAGCTGCAATGAACATTGGAGCACACGTGTCTTTATGGATAAATGTTTTCAAATTTTTGGGATAGATACCTAGGAGAGGGATTGCTGGGTCATATGATAATTCTATTCGTAATTTTTTGAGGAACCTCCACACTGCCTTCCATAGCGGCTGCACCAGTCTGCATTTCCACCAACAGTATATGAGGGTTCCTTTTTCTCCACAGCCTCTCCAACACTTGTTACTATTTGTCTTGTTGATGAAAGCCATTCTGACTGGGGTGAGGTGATATCTCATTGTGGTTTTCATTTGCATTTCTCTGATGATTAGCGATGTTGAGCATTTTTTCATATGTTTATTTGCCATTTGTATGTCCTCTTTGGAGAAATGTCCCTTCAGGTCCTCTGCCCATTTTTCAATTGGGTTGTTTGGTTTTTTTGTTGTTCAGTTTCATGAGTTCCTTGTTATTTTGATATTAGCCCCTTATCGGAGGCACTGTTTGCAAAAATCTTCTCCCATTCAGTTGGTTGCCTCTTTATTTTGTCGATGGTTTCTTTTGCTGTGCAGAAGCTTTTAAGTTTCATATAATCCCATTTGTTTATTTTAGCTTTTACTTCCACTGCCTTTGGAGTCAAATTCATAAAATGCTCTTTGAACCCAAATCCATAAGTTTAGTACCTATGTTTTCTTCTATGCAGTTTATTGTGTCAGGTCTTTTGCTTAAGTCTTTGATCCATTTTGAATTAATTTTGGTACATGGTGACAGATAACAGTCCAGTTTCATTCTTTTGCACGTGGCTATCCAATTATCACAGCACCATTTATTGAAGAGGCTGTCTTTCCTTCATTGCATGTTTTTAGCTTTTTTGTCAAAAATTATCTGTCCATATTTATGTGGTTTTATTTCTGGGTTCTCAATTCTATTCCATTGGTCTATGTGACAGTTTTTCTGTCAAACCATGCTGTTTTGATTATTGTAGCCCTGTAGTACAAGCTAAAGTCAGGGAGTGTGATACCTCCAGTATTGTTCTTTTTTAAGATTGCTTTGGACATTCGGGGTCTTTCGTGGTTCCAAACAAATCTGATGATTTTTTGTTCTATTTCTTTAAAAAATGCCATTGGGATTTTGATGGGGATTGCATTAAATCTGTATATTGCTTTGGGTAAGATGACCATTTTTATTATGTTGATTCTTCCAATCCATGAGCACGGAATGTCTTTCCATTTCTTTCTGTTTTCTAAAATTTCCTTCAAAAATGTCTTATAGTTTTCAACATATACGTCCTTCACATCCTTGGTTAAGTTTATTCCTAGGTATTTTATTCTTTTTGCTGCAAATGCAAAAGGAATTGTTTTTTGTATTTCTTTTTCTGAGATTTCATTGTTAGTATAGATGAATGCAATGGAGTTTTGTACGTTGATTTTGTAGCCAGCAACTTTACTGTATTTGTTGATTGTTTCTAACAGCTTCTTGGTGGAGTCTTTAGGGTTTTCTATATATAGCAGCATGTCATCTGCAAAGAGTGATAATTTAACTTCTTCATTCCCAATTTGGATGCCTTTTATTTCTTTCTCTTGCCTCATTGCTCTGGCAAGGACTTCCAATACTATGTTGAAAAGCAGAGGTGATAGGGGACAGCCCTGTCGTGTTCCTGAACGTTGAGCAAAGAGCTTCAGTTTTTCACCATTAATTATGAGATTGGCTGAGGGCTTGTCATAGATGGCCTTTATTATTTTAACGTATTTTCCTTCTATACCTATTTTATTGTTTTAATCATCAATGGATGTTGTATCTTGTCAAATGCTTTTCCTACATCAATTAATATAATCATATGATTTTTGTCCTTTATTTTGTTTATGTGATGTATCACATAAATCGATTTGAGGATGTTGAGCCATCCTTGTGCCCCGGGGATGAACCCCAGTTGGTCGTGATGAATAATCTTTTTAATGCATTGTTGTATTCAATTTGCTAGAATTTTGTTTAGGATTTTTGCCTCTGTATTCATCAGAAATATTGGTCTGTAGATTTCTTTTTTTGTGTTGTCCTTACCAGGTTTTGGAACCAGGGTAATGTTGGCCTCATAAAATGAGTTAGGGAGTACTGTCTCTTCTTGAATTTTATGGAAGAGTGTGAGCAGGATTGCTATTAGATCCTCTTTGTAGGTTTGGTAGAATTCACTAGTGAAGCCATCTGGTCTAGGACTTTTGCTTTTGGGAAGGTCAATTTCATTACTGGTGATCGGTCTGTTTAGATTTGCCAGTTCTTCATGGTTCAGCCTTGGAAGCTATATGTTTCTAAGAACTTTCCATTTCTTCTAGGTTATTGAATTTGGTGGCATGTAGTCCTTCATAGTATTCTTAGATGATCCTTTGTGTTTCTGTGGTGTCCGTGATAACTTCCCCTTTTTCATTTCTGATTTTGTTAATTAGTGTCTTCTCTCTTCTTATCTTAGTGAGTCTAGCCAAGGGTTTGTCAATTTTGTTTATCGTTTCAAAGAACCAGGTTTTTGTCACATTAATTTTTTGTTGTCTTTTGTTCTCTATTTCATTTAGTTCTGCTCTGATTTTTATTATTTCCTTTCTTCTGCTGACCCTGGTTTCACTTGTTCTTCTTTTTCTAGTTCTTTAAGGTATAACATGAGGTTATTTATTTGGGATTTTTCTTGTTTCTTGAGATAGGCCTGTAATGATATAAATTTCCCTCTTAAAACTGCTTTCTCTGCATCCCAAAAATTTTGGTAGGATGTGTTTTCATTGTCATTTGTTTCTATGCATCTTTTGATCTCTCCTCTAATTTCTTCTTTGACCCAGTCGTTCTTTAAAAGTATGTTGTTTAATCTCCATGTATTTGTGTTTTTTTCTGCTTTCTTTTTTCAATTGATATCCAAGTGATCAGAGAACATGCTTGGTATAATCAATCTTCTTAAATTTGCTGAGGCTGATTTTATATCGCAATATATGGTCTATCCTTGAGAATGTTCCATGTACACTTGAAAAGAATGTATAGTCTGATGTTTTCGGATGAAGTGTTCTATGTATGTCAATTATGTCCATTTCATCTAATGTGTCATTTAGGGCTGCTATTTCGTTATTTATCTTCTGTTTGGATGATCTATCCATAGCTGTCAACGATGTATTTAAGTCCTTGAGTATAATTGTGTTTTGGTCAATTTCTCCCTTTAGTTCTGTTAGTAGTTGCTTGGTATATTTTGGTGCTCCCTGATTGGGGGCATAAATATTGATGACTGTTATGTCTTCTTGTTGTATAGTCCCCTTTACCATTATGAAATGTCCATCTTTGTCTCTTGTTATCTTTTTCATCCTGAAGTCTGTTTCATCTGATATCATTATGGCTACACCTGATTTTTTCTGCATACCATTTGCTTGGAGTGTCAATTTCCACCCTTTCACTTTGAGTCTATGCCTGTGCTTGTAGCTGAGATGTGTCTCTTAGAGACAGCATATGGTTGGGGTTAGTTTTTTGATCCAATCTGCTACTCTGTGCCTTTTTATTTGTGAGTTCAGTCCATTTTCATTTTGGGTGATTATTGATACGTGAGGATTTCCTGTCATTCTATCTTTAGTTTTCTGGTAAGGCTATGTCTCCATTGTTTCTTTGCCTTTACTTGTCTCTTATTTCTGTGTGGTGGTATTCTATGATGTTTCCCTCTGTTTCTTCTTTTATTACAGTGCATATTTCAGTTCTGGATTTTTTTTTTTTTTTGAGTGGTTACCCTGAAGTTTATGTAAAAGAAAGTTTGATATTTAGAGTATTCCACTTTCATCAGCACGCTTACTTTCTCCATTCCTATATTCCGGTTTAGGCCTTTACTCTCCCCCTTTTTATGTTGCCACAAATTGTCCCTATTGATGGTGATTGAATAGCCTCCTTTAGTATTTCTTGTAGTGCAGGTCGTGTATTAGAAAATTCCCTCAGCTTCTGTATGTCTGGAAAGGCCTTTATTCCTCCTTCATATCTAAAGGATATCTTTGCTGGATATATTATTCTTGGCTCATAATTTCTCTCTTTCAATAGTTTGAATATTTGGTTCCACTCCCTCCTGGCTTGTAGAGTATCTGCTGAAAAATCTGATGATAATCTAATGGGCTTTCCTTTGTAGGTTACCATCTTCTTTTCCCTGGCTGCCTTGAGGATTCTTTCTTTGTTGTTGATTTTAGACAACTTCAATACAATGTGCCTTGGAGAAGACCTGTTGGGATTGAGGTAATTAGGTGTTCTATTTGCTTCTTGAATTTGAGGATCCGGTTATGTCCACAAGTTTGGTTAAGTTCTCATCAACAATTTGTTTGATTATATTCTCTGTCCCGTTCTCTCTTTCTTCTCCTTCTGGTATGCCCATTATTCTTATATTGCTGTTTCTGATAGAGTCAGAAAGTTC
This sequence comes from Rhinolophus hipposideros, assembly GCF_964194185.1. Classification (NCBI taxonomy): domain Eukaryota; kingdom Metazoa; phylum Chordata; class Mammalia; order Chiroptera; family Rhinolophidae; genus Rhinolophus; species Rhinolophus hipposideros. The sequence goes on from NC_138052.1 coordinate 61,498,383, forward strand.
TTGTAGAGTTCTTTCATTTCTTTTAAGTCTCAAGTCTCTTTCTTCTTCCATCTGTGTAATTTCCAGGTTTCTATCTTCGAAGTCACTGATTCTTTCCTCCATCTGGTCAACTCTACTAACTAAGCTGGTTATTTCATTCTTAATTTCTTCTATTGAGGTCTTAATCTCCAGAAATTCCATTTGGTTCTTTTTTAATATTTCAATCTCTTTCCTAGAATGCTCATGTTGTTCTTTGATTGTGTTTCTGAGTTCATTAAATTGCCTTTCTGTGTTTTCTTGCATCCCGTTGAGTTTTTTCAGAACTGCAATCTTGAATTCTCTGTCATTTAAGTCACATATTTCCATATCTTTATGTTCCTTTTCTGGAGACTTTTCACTTTCTTTTTGAGCTTTCTTGTTGCCTTGGTTATTCATGGCAATTACTGATTTATTATTTCTCTTCCTAGACATCTACAGGAGTGGCTTCTGCAACAGGTTGATAGGAAGAGGTCTTTCTTCTGTTTTCCAGTACTTGTTGGTAGAATGTTTTATTTTATCTCTGACTGCAGCCTTTTTTTCCCTCTCTCACACAGTAGTGGTATGTTTTCTCTGCACTATTCCAGCTTCTCACACAATGGGGGGATTTCCTGGGATACGGGCTTCTCCTCTGTTAACAGTTCGCCTGGGTCATAGGGCGCCACGTCCCTGTGGGGATGCAGAGAGCTTTTTAAGTTCCAAAGCTCTTTCTGCACCAGATTCAGAGCCCGTCTGTTTCAGCAGTTCTGTTTACTCCTGCAGGGATCCGCCCAGATAGGTGGTGCCAGTGGCGGGGTGAGTTGTGAGAGGTGGCCCAGAGCAATGGCGGTGACCGCCACCACAGCCGGTCCTGCTTCCACAGCTCCTTCCCCTTTGCTGGAACTAGTTGGGCTGTGAATCTGTGTCTGCGGTCCACAGTTCTCAGAACAGCAAATATTCTGTTTTTTGATCTGACGCTGGTACTGTTCCGCTTCTAGCACCAGGCAGGTGGGGGCAGGGTGAGCTCTGGGAGGGTAGGGAGAAAGTTGCTAGTCTCAGTGCCTAAGGCTTCCGTTCTCTGCTCAGCAGTGAGGGCTTAAACAACCATTTTCAGCCTTCTTCCCTCAGTCTGTTCTCCAAGGTCTCTGCCATGAGTGTTGGCTTTAGCCGTGTTATATGCTGCCCCCCTCCGCCCTGTGGGCCGTAAGTGGAGCCCTAGAAGTCCGAGTTCTTCCCTTTCCCGCAGCGGCGGTAGTTCCGGGATGCTTTGAGCTAGGAGCACTGAGTTAGGTCTGCGTCCTGCGCCCGCTTGGCTCCGTCTCTGCACTTCTTCCCTCTCTCCTCCCCCGCTGGCGCAATTCTCCAACCTTTAGTTAAATTCAGTAGTGGGCCTCTTCGTCTTGCCTGTCTGCTGTGCAGGGAGTCCTTTGTGGAGTTATTGTTGTTCTATTAGTTGTAAATTCCAGGGGAGCTTTACAGAGGCTCACCTCACACCGCCATTTTAGTGACTTCTCTAGCTAATGTCTTTTGAACTCTTACCATGTGCCAGGTAGTGTTCTCAACAATTCAAATGGAATAATCCAATTAATCCTTATAACACCCCTATGAAGTAGGTGTTATTTCTATTCTGATTATATGCATAATGAAATGAGTTAGAGATTTGACAAATTCTACTCAAGATTATTGCTACGAAGAGGAATGCCATGATTCAAACCTATATCCTTCCAGAATTCCTGGCATTCACCAACATGCTATAATAACTCAAGATATAATGAAATACTGCTAAGTACTAATAAGACCTTGAAAATTATTTAATGGAAAATAAAACTGATAGAGTATCAATAATGGCTTTTAACAATTTAATAATACTGTAGTTATGTGCTGGGCAATTTTTTTCAAAACAGGTTATAATAAATAGTTGCTTACAAGGAAGAAAAAAGAAAACCCAAAACCTTTTCTGTAGTAGCATTTTGCTATGCATATGCTGTATTCATTCATATGCCTTGAGAGCTGCTGTGAGATAACAGAGGAGCATGCAAAATGAAACAGGACTAGAATTGAAATTATGTCTGCTTATGTCACATAGTTATGAGTTTTCTGGTGCCTATTTTGCAGTGTCCTTTTCTCAATACATGTTTGTTGGATTGGTTGTCCTGTAAGGGAATTATAAGGTATAAAGTGTCCAAGTGACTTCTTCAAATTAAATTGAACTGAATTCTATCAGGATTTATAAACTTTGTAGTAATTTTTTTTGAGAAGCCTTCAGAAATATACAAGCAGTTAAATGCTTTGCCATAGGCTGTGAGAATGTTAAAGCAGAGCCACCAGAACTCTTCTAGTCTAATCCTCTCATTTACAATAGAGGGAAATGGGCCAAGGGTGGTTCACTGCCTTCCCCAAGCTGCTGGTACAATGCAAAGTGTGACTAAAACTCAAGTCACTAGATGCCCAGGTCGACTTGAGAGGTGCACATATGTGCACAACTATGAACAAATCCCATCAGCCCTAAACTGTCTTTCTCATTAGTATGCCTCAGTATGAAGTTCTAGCATTAAAAAATATGATTATATGTATATATTTGTCTTTCCTGCATATAATGCTTCTGCCAAAACTACACTCCATGGACTTATAGAGTACCTTATCCACCATCATGGTATTCCACATACCATTGTTTCTGATCAAGAAACTCACTTTACAACAAAAGAAGTACTGGAGTGGGCCCATGCTCATGAAATTCACTGATCTTACAATGTTCCCCACCATCCTGAAACTCCTGGCTTAATAGAATGGTGGAAAGACTTCTGGAAGACTTAGTCACAGTGCCAGCTAGGGGCCAATACCTTACAGAGCTAGTGAAAGGTTCTCCAGAAGGCTGTATATGTTCTGAATCAGTGTCTAAGATGTATTGTTTCTCCAATAGCTGGTATTCATGGGCCCAGGAATCAAAGACTGGAAATGGGAGTGGTAGCACTGACTATTACCACTAGTGATCCACTATCAACATGTTTGTTTCCTGTTCCTCTAACTTTATGTTCTGCTGCCTAAAGGTCTTAGCTCCAGAAAGAGGAATGCTTCAACCAGGAGACACAACAGTGACTCCGTTGAATGGGAAGTTAAGACTGTCATCCAGCCACTTTGGGCTCCTTAAGCCGCTGAATCAACAGGCAAAGAAAGGAGTTCCAGAACTGACAGCGGTGATTGATTCTGATTCCCAAGTGGAAATTGAGCTACTACTCCACAATGGAGATACACAAGAGTATGTCTGGAATATAGGAGATCCCTTCAAGTGTCTTTTAGTATTAGTATGTCCTGTGACTAAGGTCAGTTGAAAACTACAACAACCCCCAATCCAGGCAAGATGACTCAGATCCTTCAGGAATGAAGGTTTGGGTCATGTCATGAGGTAAAGAACCAGGTGCTTGCTGAGGTGCATGCTGAAAGCAAAGGGAATACCAAATGGGTAGTGGAAGGAGGTGGTTATAAATATCAGCTATGACCATATGACCAGTTACAGATATGAAGATTTATTCCCTTATCATGTAACATAAAATGGATTAATTTTCTATCCTAATATTTAAGTTCTAGGATATCAAGGAGAGTAAACATTTTTTAAGAACTTTACTCCTCTTCCTGGAGTGGGGTTAGTGTGTTTTTGGTTGTATGCAGGAGAATGGTATCATGTTAGGTGGAATTATGACTTGATTATTATCTTTGTTTGGAGATTATGTATGGTTTAAGGATATGTGTGTGGATGCCAAGTTGACAAGGGGTGGATTTATGATGGTTAATTTTCTGTGTCACCTTGAGTGGGCCACAAGATATCCAGATTAAACATTGTTTCTGGGTGTGTCTATGACAGTGTTTCTGGAAGAGATTAGCATTTGAATCAATGGACTCAACAGAGTAGATTGCCCTCCCCAATGTGGGTGAGTATCATCTAATTCACTGAAGGTCTGAATAGAATAAAAGGTGAAGGTAAGAAGAATTTGACCCTGTTTTCCTGCTTCACTGCTGTAGCTAAGGCATCTTGTTTCATCTTCTATCCTCTTAGCCTGGGATATTCATCATTGTGTCCCCTGGTTCTCAGACCTTTGGACTCAGACTGACTCACACCACCAACTCTCCTGAGTCTCCATCTTGCAAATGCCAAATTGTGGGACTTTTCAGGCTCCATAATCGTGTGAGCCAATTCCTCCTAATTAATGTCTTTTTATATCCCATTGGTTCTGTTTCTCTGGAGATCTCTGACTAATACAGATGTTGTTTTTAATTATGTAAATAAACTAAGTCAGCTGCTACCCAAGATTTTAAAACAAGGAGAATGAACAATGGCCTGACTCCTTATACTTTTCATGAGTTGGTACTGTTGTTGGTTTTTTGGTTGCCTGGCAACTGCTAATGTAATGCTGTCTGCAGTTCCATTGGTAGGCAACACATTGTCATGTATCTGGAGAATGATGTTGGCAGACATCTGGAACTTGTCTTTGTGTGGTGTTTTTATTTTCCATCTCAACCTGCCTTATCCAAAAGTGATCTATCCACCTACCCAAGCCTAAGAGAGTGCTGGTGCTGACAAAGCATATAGAGGAAAGCATATTCTATCTGTCATCTCTTGGCTGTCTTTCCCACTTAGCACTTTAGATATAAAAAGAAAATTGGACAATTGAATATTTAGCACACCATGTAAACAGAATCACCTGTTAACTCCTTAAAACCATATTTATCCATATACTCACTAATATAGGTTAACTAAAAATTTAAATGTTATAATGACTATAGCTGACTCCCCAATATCTAGTTTACCTAGCCCCAACTAATGGTATTGACGTAGGATATTTTCTTTGTGAGTGCCGGGATCGTGTCTTGTGAGACCGAAGAATGGAAACACGAACCAAGAAGGGCCGAGAAGTTTTGTTTAAAAAGAGGATAGTTTATTGAAAGCAAAGGGTGAGACTTCCAGAGCGGGAGGGTGACCCCAATGGGGGTGCCCAGTGACTGAGGCAAAAATTCTTACTTTTATACTTTCCCTTGCCTGCTTGGGGAAGGGGACTGGCACCTTCTAATGGAATTCGTCTATTAAGTTTGTCCTGCTTTCCCACCCTAAAGGGATTAACGAAATAACCCATTCCTGTCTATCAGATCTGCTCTTTTGTCCATCCAAAAGGGATTTATGAGATAATTTATTAACCTCAAGGTGCATTCTCAAATCTTTGTCCTGGAGTGAAGAAGACAGTCCAGAACCTGGAGTTTCAGGATATGGTTGCCTTTTGCTTATTTCACCAGGGATCTTTCCTGTCTGCCTAACAACATGTTAACTAACATATCTCAATCCCTCCCTCTGAAGATATAACCCTAACGGCTGTTAGGGAATAGGGCAATGACTGCTCTGGCTACTTCAGGCTGAGGAGGGACGTAGAAAGAGACTGGCAGCTAGAGCTTGTCCAGAGGTCTATCTAAGTGTCCCTGGTAGATGAGCAGACCCAGAGGAGGGTTTTGTTGCTTTGGAGGCCGTCGTAGCCAGCTAGTGGGTGATCCACAGTGGAGAGGCACCGTAGGCAACAGCAAGAGGTAATTCCTATAATAATGAATAAGAGAAATGTGAGAAAGTCTTCTTTAAGTCCTGCTAAGCTAGGAAGCCAGGCAGTCAGGAAGGATAAATCTAAGCCAAAGAATCCTGTCTGTTGTTTAATATTGGAAACTATGTTATGGATTTGTTATACCTTATCTTCTATTAAGTGAGAATTATCAGAAAGATTGAAGCAGCATAATCCTTTAAAATTTTTACACCCTTGATTGTGCTTGAGGAGGAGGTAGTCTATGAAAGCTCGGTTCTCAAGAACTGCTTCTCTGACTTGTCCTAACTCTTGGCCCATGGCGTGTATAGCCTGTGAAGTGGCATTCAGGGCCTTTGCCATTGAACAAGCAATGTGGCTAGTCTCCAAGTTTAAGGCTATGGTCGTAGCGAGTACTACAAAGAGAGATAAAGAAATATGTTCAACTGGACTAAATAAACGTATATCGCTGTTGCAGCTGGGATCAAGTTCTCTGCAATGTCTAACCTGACGAGGATTTGGGGGTAAAAAAATCAGTTATTCTTTCGAGAGAGCAGGGTGCCCCCGTGCTATAAGCTGGAACATAAGAGTAAGCCATCTTCCCACAGAGAAGAAACCATCCAGCAGGTAGGTTAGCATGTGCATTGACATAAATTATAAAAGTGATGGAGCTACAGTTAAGGCTATTATCGGTCGAAAGATCAACACAATGGTTGGGGCAGCTGGAAATAACACATTGATCAGTTGGAATTGCAGTTCTAACCTGTACAGAGAATATGCTCATGTCTTTTTGGATGATCGTGGGACCCCAATTGTAGATATCGGAGTGAGATATGTGCTTATCGATATATTGAAGGGTGGTATGATTCTTTATATAACTTAAGGGGGTGCAGACTCCAACTAGACAGGAGGTAAAGGTTTGTTCAACATAATTTCCTCCTTTAAGGCAAAAGTCTGACACATTCATTACATGTTTGGCTAAGTAAAGCCATACGTTTTTGTATATTAATAAAGAAACATGTAGCTTTTATTGCTGCTGAAATAAATATTCAATAGAATAGTAGAGTTACTCTGACGATATACTTCTTTATTGTAGAATGCTTAGCAGCACCCCTGGCCTCTACAAACGAGGTACTAGTGGAAATCTTCCAGCTGTGACAATCAAAGATGTTCTAGATATTATCAAATATTCCTTGGGGTACAGGAACATTTGACAATATCTAGAAACACTGACTTAGACGAAGCTGGAAAAATGCACAGCAGTTGGGAGAGACCAAATAAAGTAGATTCATGATTGCATCATTAAGTCTCTAGGTCAACTTAATCTGAAATCTTCTTCACTTCTGCCTATTATATGAATTAATAAATTCCTTATCTCTTAACTAGTGTGAGTTGAACTGTCACCCGCAGTATGCAGCCTAATGGATATTGGGCAAGACCTGATATGAAAAGATAAAATGATACAATTTTAAAGCAAAGGCTTGTGAAAGTGAGAGATATGGGAATTGGGGCACATAATAGTTATTAACTTGGGAAAGGACATACCAAAATAGGTTGTTGAAAAAAGACAAGAAAAGGGTCAAGGCACAAGATGGATTTATTCTATTAGAAAGAGTTTTAGACTAACGCTAGCCCCCATTTTGTTACCTTGCTCGTCCTGTGTATGTTTCAACAGCAAATTAATACCTATGCATAGTACATTTGTTCTCCCACTCTCCTAAATGACTACTTTCCATAGCTAATCTGCTCAAACCATCATGCTTTCCCCATCTTCACTGTTCGCCAGTAGCATTGCTGCCTGCTTCACTGAGAAAACAAAAGTAATCAGATGAAAACTCCAGATTCCCACCTCCAAATCTATTTATCAATAAGCATCTGTATCCATACAATGTAGCTTGTTACCTGTTACTGTAGATACACCATGTCAATCTCTTCATTTGTGCAATAAATCTCATTCTATTTCTCCTACTAAAATAATTAACCTCACAAATTTTCCCTCTCTTTCTTGTATCGTGCCAATCCGTATTTAAGCATGCTACAATTTCTCCCATTTTGTATTAGTCTGGGTTCTCCAGAGAAACAGAGCTAACAGGATATCTATCTATCTATTTCTTTATGTGTCTATCAACTTATTAGGAGGAATTGACTCATGCAATTATGGACACTGTGAAGTCCCAAGATTGGCAGTTGGCAGAACCAATGGTCTAATTTCCAAAAGCAGGAAAATATCAATGTCTCAGTTCAAAGACAGGCAGAGAGAGCTCATTCTCCCTTGCTTAGTGTTTTCAATTTATTCATCCCTTCAGTGGATGGGATGAGGCCTGCTCACATTGAGAGAGCAATCTGCTTTACTCCTTCTACTGATTCACATGTTAATCTCAGCAGTTACACCCTCACAGACACACCCAGAATACTATTTAACCAAATATCTGGGCACTCTATGGCCCAGTCAAGTTGACACATAATATTAACCATAACCCACTTTAAATTAAGGAAAATAAAAACTTTTTCATGACCTTACTTTCCCCACCACCAACAGCTCCAGTCATCTGCTTTCCTTTCCAGCTGCATAGAAATTTTTGAAGGATAAAATAATAAAGATTTAAAAAAATGTAAGAAGGTATAGATAAACCTAGCAAGGGCTTCTGTTGTCAGTAAATATTAAATGACCTGTTCTGTGAGCTAATAAGTCAGGAAAACAGCATAACACGTATGTATTCTTTCAAGTGGACCGCAGTGGCCTTTCTCCTGAGTTACAGTGAAAAAGTCCAACGGTGTATCCAAAAATAGCAAGTGTGATATAAATATCACACTAAATAAAATATTTTTGACTATTACTACTTTAATAGTAGCAGCTACTGGTAAGTGAGTCTCCTGCCTGGGGTACCTTTCCAGAAATCTGTCTTTTGCATAACAGGACTTTTTGATCCAAACATGTGTTCTTGTGAACCTTTCCCAGGACTCCTTATTTATAACTATACCAGGGCCAGTGTAGGCCTCCTTGCATATAATCTTTAAAACATGTTTGCAGTTGAACAGTTACTGCCATTTCCTTCTCTGAATTTCTTTCTAGGACACATGGAAAGGAGGAAGGCCACTTTTTGCATAGCCAAACCTTCTCCGTGTCCAGAAAATTTCCTTTGGCCGTCAATGCAGTCAAGTTTCTAAGCAGGATGAGAATATATACTGCATTGTGAATTGTGAATGCACCAGAACTATGCCTGGCATAAACCAGATTTTAAATATATGTTAAATAAATGAATGAATAAATGAAATGATAAAAATTCAATTAAAAAAAGAAGTCATTTGGAAAATATCTTAGCACCTTAGAGAACTGGGCAAATGTTTCAATGGTAAACATAACTTATCCATTCTCCCATTCATTCATTCAATAAATATTGATTGAGGGTTTGCTGTGTTCTAGGTTAGGGTTTCCAGGCGGGAATTCCCCCCTGTTCTCAGGATTTTTTTTCGCTTTCTCGTTCCTGAATCCCAAGATATAAACTGTTTTCTGTTCTCCATGACAAATCGTTTCCACAAAGTGATGGCTGATACTACCAACACTTGGGTTGAAGGAGCCAATTTTCCCAATTTCCCGACCAACTTTTCTCAGGATTTGGGAGTGGGAAAGTGAAAAAAATTCCTGAAAACGGGCAGGAATTCCCGCCTGGAAATTCTAGTTCTAGACAAGTCACTGAATATGTGCTCAGTGTGATATGCTGGTCCACATTAAGATGGCAGTCTGCTGAGGAAATGAATTTTGAACATAATTCCAAAATTACTGAGAATAACGGAGAAGTTCAATCACACAAGTATATAATAGGGAATAGAAATACAGAAATTTCATGTTTTGTCTATAAAATTATAGGACTCAGTGTTTCATCTATAAAATTATAGGACCCTCTTTAATCTACATTTGTACTATCAGTGTTCAAGAATAACAAATATATTATGATCAAGTTCTGGATGTTGGGTATCTAAATTGTAGTTCAAGATCTAATGTTAAATAAGTTTCTTATAAACTCATCAACTACAAAATCAAGGGATGATGTGCACTATCAGAGGGCCCCACTGACATTCAGCTGTTTGGAGTGTGGCTAGTCTCTTAACTAAGCTCAACATCTCGTTCCTACTCATTAGCAGCACAGCACCAAAAATATGCTACTACTCGCAATAGATAGCTGAATCTTTAAATGTGAATCTATTATAACCCATAAAATCCTGACTGGACAAAAGAAGCATAACAGACAAAGCAAAATATGCACAAAAATTGAAAAAAAATAGTTAAAACGATAAAATATCCTATGATTCAGTATAGAAGAAAATAGTAACAGGAAAAGTACAGATGAATTTTACAAATGAGTGAAGGCCTTGGACAGATATATAAGAAAAGAATACTTGTAGACCAGTCCGAATCTATAATCAGAACATGGGTAACTTGCACTTCTGGTGAGATAAAGCAAACAATTAGCATACAGAATGCTCATTCCTGGCAATAATGATCAAACCCTTTACTGCCCTGTTCTCATAATTTTCTGGAGCAGTAATAGGACCCTTGCTTCTACCCACACAAATTCTACTGTGACTGCAAGAGGAGTTCTTGATAAGATCCCTATAAACAACACGTACCAGCCACCGGAGCCTTTCCCACCCTCGTCCCATGCTGATATAGCAGGTAGAGATCCTCCTATCACTTCCTACTCCTATCGAAGTAATCCTCAGGGAGCTCAGGTTTCAGGGAAAACAAGATTCTGAAAGGCAGAAGATACTGTCCCCTGAGACAAGAAATTGCTAAGGCCTGTCTCTCTCCTTAGAACAGGAAATAAAAAAATACAGTGAATACATATGAATATCCCAGTGTACTCGGCACACTTTCCATCTCGCTTTGATCCCTTTCATCAGAATTTTAAGATCCTTAAGTATCTCCCATCAACCTAAAAAACAAAAATAAATACATAAAATGTTCTCATCATCAATGATATCTACATTGATATTTACACATCACATTCATCACAGTTTTTTCCCCCAGCCTTCTGAGTTATTGACCTGATTGGAATAAATAAATTCCTGTATTGGAATAAATGGCCATCAAAAATTCATTGCTAACCTAATCTTTCAGCTGTCTTCAACTTTTTTTTTTACCAGCTCCTCCTTCTTCAAACATTCTCTTTCCTTTGCTGTGTGTAACAGACAACCTGTTTGTTATTATATTCCTAATTGATCAGCTCTCAGCCATCCTCAACCCATCTGTTGGAGTCTGTCAACACCAAGCCATGTGCCTTCTTCTCATTCAACTCTCTCATCTAAGTCTACAGCTTCAATTACCAGTCTAGTCAGTCGGGGTGACTAGACACCCATGTCTTCCAAGTTTATATATTTAGCCCCAGATAATTTCATTGGTTTCCAAACCTGTGTGTAGAACTACTATATTTGCATAGAGGATAAGTTCCAAGACCCCCAGTGGATGCCTAAAACCGCAGATAATACCAAACCCTATATATGCTATGTTTTTTCCTATGCATACATACCTATAATAAAGTTTAATTTATAAATTATGCACAGTAAGAAATTAACAACTAATAAAATATAACAATTATAACAATATATTATAATAGAAGTTATGAGAATGGTGTGCGTCTGTCTGTCTCTCTCCCAATGCAAAGTAGCGTGGATTTCTTTTTCCTTCTTCCCAATTTCACTGATAGATATTTTATTCTTACTGTAGATATTAGCAACCTCAGCATATGATCTTTATCTTTCCTTATTATGTGAAGAACTTTCGCCCTTTTACTTAAAAGAAGCACTTTACAGCTTCTGTTTGTCATATCCAATTTACCAGCATCATGCACTTTGACACCATTATGAAGTAAAATAAGGATTACTTGAATGCAAGTACTGCGTTAGCTAGACAGTCGATTGATCTGATAACCAAGAAAGCTGCTAAGTGGCTAGCAAGCGAGAGCGCATACTGTGTGACGTTGGACAAAGGGATGATTCACATCTGGGACTGGATGGAGCAGGACAGGAAAGATTTCATCACACTACTCAGAGTACCATACAATTTAAACTTATACATTATTTATTTCTGGAATTTTCCATTTAATATTTTTTGACAGTGGTTGACTGCAGGTAACTGAAACCCTGGAAAGTAAAACTGTGGATAAGGGGGACTACTGTACAGCTCCACATGGATATCTCAGATGCACCTCATATTCAACATGGCAAAAACCAAATTCCTGATTTCTCCCCAGCAAAACAAAACTATACAAATGAATGAATGAACAAAGTAAATCCCTCTCCACAAGATAACTACCTGGTTCTCTAACTCAATACAGTAATCATCTATATCATCTGAGTACGCGTTTAAATTAGGAACTTAAAATAATGTTATTCCTTACTCCCATATTCAATCAAATCTTTAGACTTCAATTCTTAAATATCTCTTAAATGCATTCACTCTTATTTATCTTCTTTCACAACCTGAGAATAGGCTTCCATTTTCCCAAGGCTTGATTTCTAAATTGTCTAACGATTGGTCTCTTCACATCAACTGTTCCTCGAATTCAGTTGTTTCTTTATACAACCATCAAAGTAATGTTTTGAAAGCTAAAATTTAATCACATTTTTGTCCTTGCTGAGAAACTCTTCAGTGGCTTCTCAGCTCACTGAGAATAAAGACTTTTGCCTTCATGTAGCATACAATGCCTTACATGGTCTCACCCCTGCCTATATATCTAGCTTTGCCTAACACCATCCTCCCTTGCTCTTTATTCTAACTTCACTGGCACTCAGTTCCTCAAAAAGTCATGCTCTCTCCCACCACAGGCTTTTGCTAAAACTCTTCTCTCTGACTAGGATCCTCTCTGTTATTTTCCCAACTTTGAAGAATAGTTATTCAGGTCCAATTTCATTTCCCGAGGGAAGAACTTCTGAATACCACATAAAAACCTTTTGTCATATACTCTGGTAGCACAGCATGCCACTTCTTTATAGCAATTAGCATTGTTATGTATCAATTAATGATTTATGTAATAATATGATTAATGTCTCTCTTTCCCAGTACTTCTCTGTAATGGCAGGCATCATACCATGGCTGCTTTTGTCATAATTGTATACCTAGAGTCTATCACAGGACCTATCATATAATTGAAGCTTAACAAATTTTTGTGATATGAAAAATTAATTATTTAGAGATGGAAATTAGTTAATTTGATATAGGGAAATAATTAAATGCCTTTTTGAAAATCAATTTTATACCTAAGATCTACATGGATATATCTTGATCAAGTAAAATTGACTTAAAAAATGCCCATTTTCTTACCTGTGTACATCTTAATAATGTGTTTGAATGACTGGCAGCAGAGCAAGAAAGAGTGGTGTAGAACTTTGTATTTGTTCTACTCCAATTTCATAATGAAAAATTCTGGCTCTGATTATGCACCTATGCCTTGAAACATATGTTGGCTTATATAAATATATATACACATTTTTTTTATCATAAAGTGTAATGATAAAATACTTAAGGGAGCTGGACTCTCCTCAGTCCCAACAGTGAAATTTAGATTTAGAGTGGTCTTTTTAAAATTTCTGAATAGATATTTCTGACATCTTCTCGATACTAGTAAGCCTTAAAGTGATAGGAAATTATACTTGAACTTAAATGTGACTGGAAAGAAGTAATGCGAATTCTCTGGGCAAAGCTTTACTGTGCCCTTGAGAAAGCATCTGATTTTAATTTTCACAGGTAATGCTTGAATGTAGCTGGCCGACTTATCAGCCACCATGTCAGAGGCACACACAAAAAAGGAAAGGCATCATTTGAAGTGGTTTATACCATTTAGAATTGTTACTGCCAATGTTGAGATATCTGTAAGCCCTAAACAACACTGAACGTCATTGATCAAGAATCTATATCCATAAGCCTATATAGCTAATATCGTACCATAGTTAATTATTTAAAAATCAATGTATAAATTCAATATATTTTATATTTTTATTTTACATGTTTATTAGGTGTTCATTGACTGTAAGATTAAGTGTCTAGGAGTCATAAAATTCTCAGCCGAATGTGTTCTATAAAGTAATTATTATGTGCCACTTCACTGCTAATATCATTGAATCAAAGTTTGTATAAGACACTCTCCAACTTCTTGTTAAAGAGCTATAAAAACAGTTACACAGGAAGAAACACTAAGACCAGACTCCAAGTACTTTCAAATGAGAGAAAAGGGAAAATTCAAATTTAGCTTACAACCTGAAGACCTCTCTTCATTCATTCAACAAATGAATCTGCCAGGTACTTCACTGAGAGTTAAGGATTTTCCCAACCTCACAGAGCTTAATCTAGTTCTCTCCATGAACTTTAATCCCAATTTGTGTAAGTGCCATCATATAGATATATGTCTTTTATCTTCAATCATTGAGTTTGCAATATTATATTTCTTATTATATCCAAATAATATTTGAGGTTGATATTTACTAGTTCACATTATATACACCTAATAGACAAAATAAATGTTTTGATTTCTCACTAGCTGATTGTATCATTTTTCACGTACTTTTAAAAAATGTATCTTAAATATACGTAAAATACAACACAAAATAGATACTGTGCTTAAAAAGGAGATGGGTTTTTCAATTCCTTTCAGTAGTAGAGACTTCATATTTTAAATTACTGTAGGTCATTTATAAAAACAAATTTTCTCATCTGTTCCTCATCACTATTTATACACCTTCTAGATCCACCCCATAGGTTGGCAGGAATCTGCAAGGTTATGTTGTTGGAGAGAAGTATTCATGCTGCTGGATGCGACCGTGAATGAACAGGGTGTGTTCAGGGATCTGCAGAAGTGTTTTTCTTGAACTGTATTTACTGGTATTTAATGCCAATTGACTCATGCAAAATTACGCATCCTTACAGCACAACGAGGGAGTAAGGTGTCTATTCTCCATCCATGTTATTTGAGTGAATTTAGAAAACCAGCTCTCCTAACCAAGAACTGTTTTCCTTTATCTGATCATCACAAATTAATATCTTGCTTTCAGAGGAACTATAAATCTAAATGTAGATAGTAATGCTTCATGTACAACTATTACTATTGATGGAGAATGTCAGTGGGCAAAATCAGCTATGACTACCTTGTCTGAGTACTCTTCCTTTCGCCTTATAATTGTCAATGGCATGAATGCCTCTTAATCTGACCCAACCATAACAGGAAGTTCCTTAAGGACAGGAAATATATGTTACTTATATTACCAGTGTTGAGCAAATATTTGGACTTTAACTAGGCACTTTAAAAATGTTTGTCAGAGTAAAAAGAAAACATGCCAGTTCTCCGTTTAATGTTCTAATCAAGGAACTCACAGGTTTGGAAGAAAGGCACCAGATTTGTATGACTGATAGCTTAGATTGTTGCTACCAAGCCTACCTACTTTGTTGACCATTTAGTGGTTCTCAATTTCGGCTGCACAATTAAAATCACCTAGGAAGTTTTTAAAGAGATCCCACCCTGATCACATCTCAGGACTACATAAATCAAAATCTCTGGAAGTGAGATGCAAGCACCTGTATTTTTTAAAGCTCTCCTATTTATTTCAGTATGCAACTAAGTTTGAAAACCACTTTTGAGGAGGAACCTGAAGAATGCAGTTATTTCACTGATGTGTCTTAAAAGAAACAGCTAAGCTAATTTCAAGAACTGAATAATGAAAACAACTAATGTAAACAGAACTTAGAATTTCTTAGAAAAGAATGATTACTATTTCAGTTCCTTAATCCTGAATTGGAGGATATTTTCAGATCAAAACATGAAAGTGTGTATGTATATATATATATATATATATATATATATATATATACTTGAAAAGTTGCACAATAGGTTAAGCCTGGAGAGGGCTTGAAGGTTTTATGAAGGGCTTTAGAGACCTTCATTTACAAATGAGACTGTGCATCTCAGTTTCTTCACCTGTAAAATCAACAGGTTGGGGTGGCTGATCACTATGGCCCTTCTCAGCCCCCCCAATTCTGTAACCAGCTTGAGAAGTGTCTTAAACAATTGTTTTAACCCGTTTCTAAAGTGTATAGCTTCTTTTTTAATTTGAGGGAGTATTCTTCATAGTTACAATAAAATAGGCCTTTGGTGACAATCAGAATTCTTTGTTTTATACTTAAGAGCTGTATTTAAAAAGGAAAATAAATCCAGAGTCCTTTGGTTTTGATGAAGGGTTTTCCTTGGCTCAGATTTATTAAGATTGAGTCCAGATACCAAAATCCCTGCCCATGGTCCACATGAATAATTCCAACAGTGTTGGCTATCATCCTCTGTAAATCAGAGTTCATGGAATAAGGTTGATTCTGACCAAGAAAGGGCTTTGCCAACTAAAGAAAACTGTAAGCATTAATTCTAGCTGCCACCAATGTGTGGAGAAATTATGCGAAATATACTTACAGTTCAGAGTTAGTACAGTAAGCATAAAATTTATTCTATTTTTGAAAATTTTACTCTGAAGTTTAACATCATGTTTAATCTTCCATCTTTCCTTCACACTTTCACAATCGTTCCTGGGGTTAAGTATCTAGTATCAAAGGTAATACCAACTCAGTATTCTACTTTGTTTATCAGTACCTTCTCATATCTCAGTAAATACTCAAAAAAAATTCTGTGCAGCAGAGAACA
This sequence comes from Rhinolophus hipposideros, assembly GCF_964194185.1. Classification (NCBI taxonomy): domain Eukaryota; kingdom Metazoa; phylum Chordata; class Mammalia; order Chiroptera; family Rhinolophidae; genus Rhinolophus; species Rhinolophus hipposideros. The sequence goes on from NC_138052.1 coordinate 61,514,605, forward strand.
TTAATTTTTTTTAAATGAGAAAACTAAGGTTATGATAAATTCAATAACTTGCCGAAAGTCAGTCAGTGGCAAAGCCAAGGCTTGTATCTTGTATTCTTGACTCTAAGTCCAGGGTGTTTCTTGTTATGCTTTGCTGTCATAACCAGGCACATTGTTAATCAAATGCTCTTTTGATTAGGTTATGTTATATGGCACAACTAATTCTAACTAAAAAAGAGAAGTTATGAGGTATGACAAGTTCGCGAACTTGTTGCTACGATGTTGCTAACCTTTTTTTGGTATCAGAGAAATTATTCATTATGAATTTGTACCAGCTGGACAAACAGTTAACCAACTTTACTATTTGGAAATGCTGAAAAGAATGCGAGAAAAAGTTAGATGACCTGAACTTTTCACCAACAATTCATGGCTCTTGTATCAGACAATGCACCAGCTCACACGGCACTGTCTGTGAGGGAGATTTCAGCCAGTAAATAAGTAACTGTATTGGAACACCCTCCCTACTCACCTGATCTGGCCCCCAGTGACTTCTTCCTTTACCTGAAGATAAAGGAAATATTGAAAGGAATACATTTAGATAACATTCAGGACACAAGGATAATATAACAGCTCTGATGACCATTCCAGAAAAAGAGTTCCAAAATTGC